>NC_139515.1:2251271-2281044 GCF_947247035.1 Vipera ursinii
TTCTTAGGCGAATCGCTGAGGTTGTTAAATTGGTCAGACGATAGTTAAGTGAACCTGACTTCCTCACTGATGTCGCTTTTTCGGAAGGTCGCAAAAGGGGATCACATGACCCAACACACACACACACACACACACACACACACACACACACACACTGGGGATGCTGCAACCGTCATAAATACGAATCAGTTTCCAAGCGTCTGAATTTTGATTACATAACCCACGGGGGACGCTGCAACGGTTTGTAAGTGTGAAAAAAAATGTTCGTAAGTCATTGTTTTCGGCGCGGTTCCAACTTCGAACCGGCCACTCAACGGATGGCTGTGCCCTGCCCTGTGATTCGTGCATTTGGACTCGTCGAGCCCGTTTGTGCGCTTAAAACCGCAGCCTTCGCTGAGTAAACCCTTTAAGGCGAATCCTCCAACTTGGATGCTCTCCACGGTGACCCTCACCTGCACTGTTCCTCATCAAAGTCTATTCGCCTTCTTCCTCTGCACTGGTGGTCCATTGGACTTTGATCATCCCAACTCTTTTGTAGAGTCTACTCTTTGGTGCCCGGAAAGAATAACAGCCCGATGTATTGTACCCTTTGTATGGGATGGTACGGTGCGGCAAGGCAGGTGTGGTGGTTTTGGGCTAGATTGAAAGAAAGACGCACCTCTCCTGCCTTTTCCCTGTCCTCCGTCTACTTCGATTACAGCTTGCTCAGCTCGCACACACACCCCACCCCAGCCATTCCCAGACTCTGACTGAAGTCGACATGAAAAGATTTAGAAAAGATCAGGATCTTTCCCCACCACCACCACCCCCCTTTTTTTTAAGTAGTGTTTCATTGTTGCAGGAGAAAATGAGTGACTTTTTTTTCCTCCCCTCCACAGACTTTTTTGTTCTTCTAATCTGCTTTTGCTTCGACTTAAGCGTGGGGGATGAAGGCTTAAGCAGAGCACACGCAAGAAAAAACAACAACCATGAAATCCAATCTGATTTCCCTGTTAAAGGGATTCAGATTTCCATCCCAGCTGGCTGGGGATCATTATCTGCCAGGCTTCCTACGGGTCCACTTTGATTAATGGCTTATTTGCGGACCCTCCGGGAGCACCCGGCGAGATCATTCAGTTGGCCAATCCTGAATGCTCTTGGCTCTGGTTAACCATGGCACTTGTCTGGATGACTTTATTTATTTTAATTCCATTTATATCCCGCCCTTCTCCGAAGACTCAGGGCGGCTTACAAGCTTAGCAGTAGCCTTCATTCTATGTATATGCCTGCTTATTAGGGCTTTCACACACACCCCAAGCGGCATTATTAGTGGCATTGTCAGTGGCTTTTAGCCGGTTGCCTGGAACAAAAGCAGATTCAGGGGGAAACATTAAACTTGGCCCAAGAAAACTAGGTCTTTATTTTTTTTTATTTTTTCTTATTTTAATTCCATTTATATCCCGCCCTTCTCCAAAGACTCAGGGCGGCTTACAAGCTTAGCAGTAGCCTTCATTCTATGTATATGCCTGCTTGTTAGGGCTTTCACACACACCCCAAGCGGCATTATTACAAAGTCAGCTTAATTGCCCCCAACAATCTGGGTCCTCATTTTACCTACCTGGGAAGGATGGAAGGCTGAGTCAACCTTGAGCCTGGTGGGACTTGAACCTGCACTAATGGCAGGCAGCTGGTGTTACTTAAGGAGGCATTAGCCCACTGCTCCACCAAGGCTCTTTAGCTGACTTTAGCTGTAACGTGTGTTTGCTTGTTGAAGGAAACCAATAGCCCGGCCCTTCGCTAGGAAAACATGACTGTGTCATTTGTACCTCTTTAAAAACAACAATCCAGAAACAACAGCAATGCAATAAAATGGTAAAAAAAAAACCTACCTGTATTGCAGATTAAAGCATCCCCCAAAACAAGCATCTAACTACTGATTGTGTTATTCCAAAAGTGCTTTTTTTTTCCAGGAGGCAACTGGACTTTCTTTGTTTTTCTTTGAAGAGGTTTCGCTTCTCATCCGAGAAGCTTCCTCAGGTTCTGACCGGATGGTGGGGAATGGAAGGATTTATACTCCTTGCAGAGCGCTGGTCCTTTGCCTTCTTTTCAGAGAGTCGTTGAGGCCACTTGGAGGCTTATCTGTGTCCTCAGGGTCACCTGAGTAGGTGTGCAAATGGGTGTGGAGCCTTCTTGGAACGGTTGAAAGGGAGTTCCATTCCCCCCCAACCATCCAGTCAGAGCCGAAGAAGCTTCTTGGACGAGAAGCGAAACATCTTCAAAAAAAAACCAAGAAAGTCCAGTTGCCTCCTGAAGAAAAAAAAGCACCTTTGGGAGAGCCAGGACCTGGATGATGGAGATGCCGCATAAACATTTACGGATCGTGTTCTTTCAGGACTACACAGGGCCCATGAAATCAACTTACAAGAAACAAAGCCCAATACGAAAACCATTAAAAAAGCAATTGTTGATTGGCGACAACAGTCGCATGTGCCAATGGACGGGCTCCTTTCCACTCTGGGGTACCCAGACAGGTTAGCAAAGCCACATCTTCAGGGCCTTGCAAAAGAGTCTCAAAGTGGGGACCAAACTTATCTCCACAGGGATGATGTTCCACAGGGAGGGAGCCACCACCGAGAAGGCCCATCCTTCTCGGTCCCACTAGATGGGCCTCCTTAGGAAGAGGACCTTAACATTCCCTGCCTCCCTCCTCTGGTGAGGTTGGGTAGATTTGACTGGGAACAGACGGTCCTTCAAATAATCTGGTCCCAAGCTATGTAGACCTTTGAAGATGAGGACCAGCACCTTGAGCTGGATCCAGAAGCAAATCAGCAGCCAACACAACTCCCATGTGTTTAATGCAAGAGACCTTCAATAATTACTCACGGTAGCTAAATTCGGTGGCTTTTGAGAAAGATAGACATGTATATAATGTGGGTTATTAGAGCTGTGGTGGCGCAGTGGTGAGAATGCAGTATTGCAGGCTAACTATGCATTCCCAGTGCCAGGAGTTCAATCCTGACCGGCTTACAGATCGACTCAGTCTTCTATCCTTCTGAGGTCAGTAAAATGAGGAGGCAATAGGCTGACTCTGTAAACCGCTTAGAGAGGGCTGTAAAGCACTGTGAAGCGCTATATAAGTCTAAGTGCTAAGTTCTCCACAACTGATGCCCTGTATTGTTCTAGAAATTGTGATCCATCTTTGCTTTCTTCTTCTTCTTCTTCTCCTTCTTCTTCTTCTCCTTCTCCTTCTCCTTCTCCTTCTCCTTCTCCTTCTCCTTCTCCTTCTCCTTCTCCTTCTCCTTCTCCTTCTCCTTCTCCTTCTCCTTCTCCTTCTCCTTCTCCTTCTTCTTCTCCTTCTCCTTCTCCTTCTCCTTCTCCTTCTCCTTCTCCTTCTCCTTCTTCCTTGGCAGAATCTGGTGATGTTCCTCAGTGTGCTGGTGGACTGGCTGATCCCAGGTATTCCCAAGGATGAGCAGATCAAGAAGGAGAAGAGCGGGCCGGTGGGTTTCTCCTTGAAGGAAGAGCACGAGAAACTGAAATTGATAGGAAACTTTAGCGCTAGTGCTATTGCTATTATTATCATTAGGCCCACTCTCCTTTTATCTTCTCTCCCCCTCTCCCTGAAATCATTTTGGATGTTTGCCAATCATCAAGACTCATTTGAGCCAAGTGGGGTGTGTGCTTGTCTGCTCTGAACACCGGGACTGGAAGGGAATGTTTTGGGTGCAACCTAAATTGCCTTCAGTAATTTTCCAACTCTTGTGACAGTGGCAGGCACCAACCCTGATCATCTGCCAATGCAATCAAGAGCCCGCTTTCCTTCTTGCCAGCAAATTCCAGTCTCCTTCTTCGCCATTCCTCTGTCTCAAAATTTAGACAGCAAACTCTTCCAGATACAGAGATTGTCCTTTTTTAGTAGCTTTACATACTACTTTGGCACATTACACGCAACAGGCACAACACAGGGGGAAAAAAATTAGGAACTGTACAACTGGACCAAGAAGAAGGAAACCGCCAAGCCATAGAAGTCCGGTCCATTGTGAAAATGGAGCCCTTGCAACATGGAACTCCAAGGAGGAGCTTTGAAGGACTCAACCTTCAGCCCACCAGCATTTCTCAACCTTGCCGACTTGAAGATACGTGGACTTCAATTCCTAGAATTCCCCATGCTGGCTAGGGAATTCTGGGAGTTGAACTCTACACATCTTCCAAGCTTGCCAAGGTTGAGAAACACAATTCCAGACAGTCTGCCGAACTTTATCACCACTTTCAACAGCAAATCTTCTGTCTGCCCTGCTTGGCAAGCTCGTTTGGAATTCATGATCTGGAACAAATTTTGTTCACAGGAGAACGGCAACCCTTTTGGTCCCGAAAGCTGCAAAAATGCCAGCTGACGATCTGAAGACACAAGGCTCATGAACACGCCCATGTTTGTGTGATTCATGTTATTTGTCATGCATACCTTACGGAAGCAGGCTTGCTCAGACTCAGCTGGGCAATGGAACAACTTGCCTTCATAAGTTGTGAATACTCCATCGTTGGAGGTTTTTAAGAAGAGCTTGGACAGCCATTTGTCTGAAATGGTATAGGGTCTCGTATTTAACACAATACAATAGCAGAGTTGGAAGGGACCTTGGAGGTCTTCTAGTCCAACCTCCTGCTCAGTGGGTGAGCACAGGTGAGCGCATGAGCGAGCGCTCCACTTAAGCAAGCGGCAGGCGCAACTGCACGCCGTTCACGCATGCATGCGTGCTTACTGGCTGCTCGTGTGGAGCCATCCCCTCTCCCTTCCCCGCTGGTCCGCAAAGCTGGAAACCTTGGGGAACTCTGATTAAAGCTTGATTGTTTGTGGCTGCTGTGAGAGAGTTATAGTAATAAAAATAGAGTTGGAAGGGACCTTGGAGGTCATCTAGTCCAACCGCCTGCTCAGGCAGGAAACCTATACCATTTCAGACAAATGGCTGTCCAGTCTCTTCTTAAAAATTTGCAGTGTTGGAGCATTCACAGCTTCTGGAGGCAGGTAGTTCCACTGGTTAATTGTTCTCACTGTCAGGAAGTTTCTAATTAGTTCTAGGTTGCCTCTCTCCTTGATTAGTTTCCATCCATTGCTTCTTGTCCTGCTTTCAGGTGCTTTGGAGAAGAGCTTGACTCCCTCTTCTTTGGGGCAGCCCCTGAGATACTGGAAGACTGCTATCATGTCACCCCTCACCCTTCTCTTCATTAAACTACACATACCCAATTCCAGCAACCGTTCCCTATATGTTTTAGCCTCCAGTCCCCTAATCATCTTTGTTGCTCTTCTCTGCCCTCTTTCCAGAGTCTCAACATCTTTTTTACATTGTGGTGACCAAAACTGGATGCCGTATTCCAAGTGTGGCCTTACCAAGGCCTTGTAAAGCGGTATTAACACTTCACCTGATCTTGATTCTGTCCCTCTGTTCATGCAGCCTAGCACTGTGTTGGCTTTTTTGGCAGCTGCAGCACACGGCTGGCTCCTGTTTAAGAGATTGTCCACTAGGACTCCGAGATCCCTCTCACAGTTACTATTTGAGCAGGAGGTTGGACTAGAAGACCTACAAGATCCCCTCCAATTCTGCTATATTGTTATTCTGTATCTGTTTTTTATTATTATTTTTTGGCTGGCTCAGGAATTCTGGGAGTTGAAGTCCACAGGTCATAAAGGGACCATAGTTCTCCACCTCTGTTTTAAACAAATGGTGACACCTATTCAACTGGGTCTCCTTGAACACCAAGGCTCTCTTAGGGAAGACAGAAAGACGTCCTTCTCCAAAGCTGTTTCCTCACTTTTTCCATCAGCTGGGGAGGAGAGGAAGGCCTCTAAAGGAACCACATATACTCCAGATACATTCCTGAGCAGCTCGGGAATTCTGGGAGTTGAAGTCCACCGGTCATAAAAGGGCCATGGTTCCCCAACCCTGGTTTAAAGGCTTTCCATTACCCCATTCAAAGGTTTTGAGCAGTGAAATGCTTGGAGCTGCCTTCTGCAGGATTGCAGGGGGGTTGGGGGCAATGATGAATTTCGATCTGTAATTTCTAATTTCTGCTTCTTGTCTTGTACAACCTGACATTCACATGGGTTAGACTAAACATAGCCTGTAGTAATTTTTATGGCAGCGGCGCAGTGTTCTGTGGCTGTTTAATGTGTAGCCCGGACATAAACAAATTGTGATTTGTACCCCAAATTATTGACATTCTACGTTTAATTTTGGTGCTTTCCCTACCACTACACACTGCTCTAGTTTCCATCTCTCTCTGAGTTGACACAGCCAGAACTTCTCTCCGGTCTTCTCCTCTAAGTCTCCAGTGGTCTTCTGGCTTCCCTCCAAGGTAATGGGTGACAAAGCCTAACAGATGTTCCATCAGAAATTGAAAGTCTTAAAAGATGAAAATCAGATCTTCCATACTTTAAGGATGGATTAGATCAGAATAAGGGGGAAATGTTTTCTAACACCAGTCCAGCAAAGAAGGACTCAAGGCTGCCTTACGCTCATCTGAGGATGAGATGAAGCAACATCATGGGGACTTGGAACCATTCATTTAGGGACATGATCGCTTTTCACACATTTGCAGCATCCTTGTGGTCACGCGAATCATTTATGTAAGTCAGTCAATCAGAATACAGCTGGAAGGGACCTTAGAGGTCTTCTAGTCCAGCCCCCTGCTCAAACAGGAGACCCTATACCATTTCAGACAAATGGCTGTCCAAGCTCTTCTTAAAAGCCTCCAGTGTTGGAGCACCTACAACTTCTGGAAGCAAGTTTTCCCACTGATTAATTGTTCTCCCCCGCTTCAGGAAATTTTTCCTTGGTTCTAGGTTGGTTCTCTCCTTGTTTAGTTTCCATACATTGGTTCTTATTTTTATTCCAAACTAAGTTCAAGGTTGCTTCTCTCCTTGGTTAGTTTCCATACATTGCTTCTTATTCTTATGCTTCGGGGGCTCTGGAGACTAAGCTGATCTCCTCTTCTTTGCGATTGCACAACCACTCAGTGCAAACACCGGGAGATCTGTTGACTCCGTATCAGCTCCAAGCAAGCATCTCAGAGGTTCGGATTCAGTGAAAGCCGGCTGCAGAAGAGCCACAGGAATGGATCTCCCCCTCCTCCCTTCACCAAGGTTCTGAGTTAAGAGGACTCAATGGGGTAAGGAGAAGAGCTGTTTCTCCTGATTCCTCAATGGATGGATCTCAACACTCCTCTGGAATCCAGAGAGGGCAGAAAAGTTGATTGGGCTTCCATGTAAACACATGGCTTCCATTTCCTGGGATGATCCAAGCGCAAACGATTTTGGAACGGATGGTGCTGATAGAGATCCAACACTGGGCTAACATGGAAAAGGAATTGGTGTCTCGGATGGGTACGAGTAAGGATGGAGTAAGGATGGAGCTCCAGCTGCCCCTACGTGCCGATTCCTCCTTCTTGCCCTCTCTGTTCTTTTGTAGAATAACCACTCCTGTCCCCGTGCATCTCTCCTTCCTATGATCTGCAGCTGCAGGGGCCTCTCATTATGGGATAGGGTGTGTGTGTGTGTGTGTGTGTGTGTGTGTGTGTGTGTGTGTGTATGTGTGTGTGTAGTCTGCTTTGTTTTTAAATACAGGATCCTGTGAAAAACCTTTCAAGCCAATCGAGTAAAGGTCACAGGATCCCGTGATGTCTATCTACATTTATCATTCCAGGGGTATAATTCACCCCTCAAAAGGGGAGCAGCGTTCAGAATTCACCCTGGTGCTTTAGAACTGAAAAGCAAAGGCTAAAAGGCAGCGAGGGGATTTGTTCTGTAAAATACTTAGCCTGGATTGAGTTACAAGGGATGACAGATGGCAGAATGACGAAGCCAGCTCAGTTGTCTTTCCATAGCAAACAAATGGAAACGCCTTTTGGATATGCTTTATGAGAACATGGGCCGTTCTGGATGCTTGTTGTCCGACATTTTATTTGAGTTCTGGAATAGGCTCGTGAGCTAAATCTCTTTCCAGTAGGACTGCCTCAGATAAAGCAATCAGCTTGATTGACTTGCCTTCCGAAATCGTGGGCTCTGCTCCATCCGTGGCGGTCTTCAAGAAGAGACTGGACAGCCACTTGTCTGAGACGGTCTAGGTTCTCCTGCTTGAGCTGGGGGCTGGACTAGAAGACCTCCATGGTCCCTTCCAGCTCTATTCTATTCTAGTGGAGGAAAATATGCCAGACTTCCTTTTATGTACGATACTTACATTTAAACAAAGTGCAGAGAAGAACAACTCGGATGATTAAAAGCCTGCAGACTAAAACATACAAAGAACAGTTGCTGGAATTGGGTGTGGCTAGTCTAGAGAAAAGAAGGGCCAGGGGCGACACGATAGCAGTCCTCCAGTATTTGAGGGGCTGCCACAAAGAAGAGGGGGGGGGGGTCAACGTACTTGCCAAAACACCAGAAGGCAAGACAAGAAATCATGGTTGGAAACTAACCAAGGAGAGAAGCAATCTGGAATTAAGAAGAAACTTCCTAACAGTGAAAACAACCAGTGGAACAGCTTGCCTCCAGAAGTGGTGGGTGCTCCATCCATCATCGGAGGCTTTTAAGAAGAGAGTAGACAACCACTTGTCTGGAATGGTACAGGGTCTCCTGTTTGAGCAGGGGGCTGGACTAGAAGACCTCCAAGGGCCCTTCTGGCTGTATTCTGATTGACTGACTTACATAAACGATTCGCGTGACCACAAGGATGCTGCAAATGTGTGAAAAGCCATCGTGTCACTTTTTTTTCCGAGTCCCTAAATGAATGGTTCCAAGTCCAGGGCCACGTGCGATCATTATATTTCTTTCTTCTTTGTTCCCCTGAGGTTTCAGTGTGCGATTTTCAATAGGCCTCCTGAGAAACGGTGCCGCCCCAAGACGCAGACAAATCCCGCTGGCAAATAAATCTACATCTTTCCCTCACGCCAAAGCTTTCTGCGTTCACTCAGCCTCCAAGATGACAGGAAGTTGTGGGTGCGTTGAGGACCACAGCCTTCACAGACATTTTATTTATGCAATGTGAATCTGAGACAAACCTGATATCAAGTGTTGTTAGTTAGCTCCAGGGCCAGCATTCTTGCTTTCTGTTTGTCTCCAAAATTCAGCTTTCTGTTTTGTTTGTGTGTTGTTGTTGTTGTTTTAGCCATAGCTGGTTGTGGTGTTTTTTTTAAGACACTCTCTTTTCCATTCTAGTACATTGAGCTTCGGTACTGGTTTAATTTAGTTTTTTTAAAAAAGTGCACAAAAAGAGTCCCCTTTTTGTAATGTACACTGCTGTGTAGCCATATGGATTAAAGGGCAACCTTGCGAGTATTGTTTCCTAATTTTGATTGTAATTTATTTGTATCCTGTATTGTTTTTACAAGTAACTCAAGCGGGCAAACATGTGCAACACGTCTCCCTCCACCTATTTTCCCCATAAAAACATCCCTGTGAGGTCAGCTGGGCAGAGGGAAAAAGACCAACCCAAAATATCCCAGGTAGTTTTCGTGGCTAAAGTGGGATTAGCACTCACAGTCCTAGTTTCTAGGCTGGGGCACAAATATATAAGACGAAGAGTTATATAAATGTGAATCAAACAGTAGTTTCAAAAAAATTTTAAAAAATGTACGGGTTCTTTTCCCAATGATCCCATTTTCACATCACCTTCATCTGATTTTTAGGGAGTTAACCATCCAAATAGGGACGCGGTGGCTCAGTGGGTTAGGGCGCTGAGCTTGTCGATCAGAAGGTCGGCAGTTTGGCGGGTCGAATCCCAAGTGCCGCGTAGCAGAGCGAGCGCCTGTTACTCGTCCCAGCTTCTGCCAACCTAGCAGTTGGAAAGCATGTAAAAATGCAAGTAGAAAAATAGGGACCACTACGGTGGGAAGGTAACAGCGCTCCGTGCGCCTTTGCCGTCTAGTCATGCCGGCCACATGACCACGGAGACATCCTCGGACAAGCGCTGGCTCTTCGGCTTTGAAACGGAGATGAGCACCGGCCCCTAGAGTCGGAAACAAGTAGCATGCATGTGCGGGGGAACCTTTACATTTACCTTTTAACCATCAAAATATCCCTCTCTGATATACCTTGTTGGATTCATTTTGTCAACCAGATGTAATAGAACTTCCTTTGGACAGTTACAAATGGATTAAAGGTCTAGGTCAGGGGTCTTCAAACTTGGCCCTTTGATGACTTGTGGACTTCAAGTCCCAGAATTCCTCAGCCAGGCACGCCGTGCCTGGCTGAGGAATTCTGGGAGTTGAAGTCCACAAGTCATCAAAGGGCCAAGTTTGAAGACCCCTGCTTTAGATGGAGCAACTTGTCTGATCGTTTCATTCTGCCATCAGCACAAAGCGTGGGAAAAGCGCTCACTGTTTTTAATATCTTCCCTAATTAAGTTTTTTCCCCCCAAAAAAAGTTTGTAAACTTTTTAAATTGGATCTGGTTTGATGTGGGTTCCAGCAATGAGCATGTTCCTGTATTTGAATTCTAAAGCAATTAACAGAGCAGCCCAATCAACGGAAAGTTCAGGAAAGACCAATACTTGGAAAAAAGAGCTCAAAATTAAAAATATATATATAAAAAGGCCTTCTTTTGAGGAAATCTAGCTTTTCCATATTTATATTAATAATCCTTTCAGAGTGTTTTTTGGCACTCTAACGTTTTCATGACCAATTGTTTAATATTTTCCTTGGCTTGGAAAAAAGGAGCTGGCAACACGGACGGCAGTCACAGATGTGTTTGCAAAAATAATAATAATAAAACAAAACATTGGGGGATGATCTGCTGTAATTCCAGAGTAATAATGGGAGGCCGTGTGGGTGAGAATCATGATAAAACACAACATACAGGAGAGAATTATTATTATTATTATTATTATTATTATTATTATTATTATTATTATTATTATTATTTACTGATTTCACGATTCATGGATTATTCAGGTGCTTTTTCGGCTTTCTTTGAAGAGGCTGAAAGTCAAAAGGATTCCCCTGAGGTCCCAGCAATTTCTTTGCACCAATGCCTTTTAAAACAAGTGACAGGTAGTCCTCAACTTAGGACCACAATGGAACCTATGACCAAATGTAGGTTGTTAAGTGAAACATTTGTTGAGTTTTGCCCTATTTTACGACTTTTCTAAGGCTTGGAGGAACGTTGTCCATGGGGTTGCGATGGGTCGGACACGACTTCGCAACTAACAACAACAAACGACTTTTCTTGCCACGGTTGTTAAGTGAATCATTGCAGTTGTTAAGTTAGCAACACATTAAGTCATTAAGTGAATCTGGCTCTCCCATTGACTTTGCTTGCCAGAAGGTTGCAAAAGGGGGTCACACGTCATGAATATGAGTCAGTTGCCAAGCGTCTGAATTTTGATCACATGGGGACACTGCAACGGTTGTTAAGTGTAAAAAATGGTCATAAGTCACTTTTTCCATGGCTGTTGTAACTTTGAATAGTCACTAAGTGAACTGTTGTAAGTCCAGGACTACCTGTAGTGCAAGCATTGGTGGGATTCAGCCAGTTCACATCGGTTAGTAGAACCGGTAGCTAAATTTTGTTAAGTTCGGAGAACCGTCTGACTGTACACTGCTTCCAGAAGTCCGTTCTAGGCCTGGGAGGCCTGCAGGCCTAGAACAGCCTGCCGGAAGTGCGTGGATGCCACTTCCGGAAGTCCGTTCTAGGCCTGGGAGGCCTGGAGGAAGTCTCCCAGGCCTAGAACAGCGCACTGGAAGTGCGTGGATGCCACTTCCGGAAGTCCGTTCTAGGCCTGGGAGGCCTGGAGGAAGTCTCCCAGGCCTAGAACAGCGCACTGAAAGTGCGTGGATGCCACTTCCGGAAGTCCGTTCTAGGCCTGGGAGGCCTGGAGGAAGTCTCCCAGGCCTAGAACAGCGCACTGAAAGTGCGTGGATGCCACTTCCGGAAGTCCGTTCTAGGCCTGGGAGGCCTGGAGGAAGTCTCCCAGGCCTAGAACAGCGCACTGGAAGTGCGTGGATGCCACTTCCGGAAGTCCGTTCTAGGCCTGGGAGGCCTGGAGGAAGTCTCCCAGGCCTAGAACAGCGCACTGAAAGTGCGTGGATGCCACTTCCGGAAGTCCGTTCTAGGCCTCGGAGGCCTGGAGGAAGTCTCCCAGGCCTAGAACAGCGCACTGAAAGTGCGTGGATACCACTTCCGGAAGTCCGTTCTAGGCCTGGGAGGCCTGGAGGAAGTCTCCCAGGCCTAGAACAGCGCACTGAAAGTGCGTGGATGCCACTTCCGGAAGTCCGTTCTAGGCCTGGGAGGCCTGGAGGAAGTCTCCCAGGCCTAGAACAGTGCACTGGAAGTGCGTGGATGCCACTTCCGGAAGTCCGTTCTAGGCCTGGGAGGCCCAGGCCTGCATCCACGCAGAGAACCGGATGTTCAAGTATTTGAATCCCACCACTTGAGTGCAAAGTTGGATCGCCACAGAAACAGCAGACATGACTGAATGGATATTATCATCATCATGATCACCTTTTAATCTTTTTCGCTTTATTGCTCACTACGCTGAAAATCCCGAGGGGGGGAAAAATACCGATATTCCCTAAAGGTTGTGGTTTTTTTTAAAGCAGTTTATGGAAAGTTGCGAGGAGCTGCAATCACAAACAGAAATGAGAAATGATGTCTGCCACTGTTATACATCCATTCTTTACTGTTCTTTATCACAAGAGAGAGAGAGAGAATAGTTGGCTGGACTTTAATAAATAAGGACCACGTATAATATATAAACAATAGAAACCTTTATATGCTACATGCATATCGTATAATTTAGTCATAATAACTTATACGGCCGAGAGAAACGCACCTATGTTCGCCCAATTTTCCTGGACAAGGCGCAGACGCAAGAAGTGTCTATTCTGATCCATCGCCAGGCGACAAGTTTATTGTTTTCCGAAGTCAATGCACGGACAAATGTTTGCGAGGTTTTGCACTGGGAATTCCAGTGCTTGTCGTCAATGCCACGACAACCACTCCGGGCAGGTTTGGCTTGCTTGCACCTGGTTTCGTAAAAATATTGTTTGACCGGAGATGGGCCCATTCGGATTTCTCCTAGGACAGTCACCTGGTGTCCTCGGATGTCAACCGCAGACGTTTTGTCCGTGACCCATCGGCTCTCGCTGTCACACACAGAGTATTCCCCACGGTGGGTCTTCCCTTCTGTATGCCTCTTCCGGCGAGACGTTCGGTTCAGCACCATGGGCTCCTCCGTCAGATACAAAGGAGGGGGCTCCAGGGGGGTATTTTCACTGAGGAGGACCCGAGGAGAACTGAAGCGTCTCTGCTGCCTCAGTAATTCCGCCTCCACCGAAACGACAGGCCGGAAACCCAACCGGATATCTTGGCTTGTAGTCACCTCTGCTTCAGCCTCGGTTTCTCTCCCTGTGGTTGGCACGCCGTCCTTGGTTCTGGCCGTCTGCTTGGGGACCTTGTTTTTCCAAATCCCAGCTTGAATCAGTGTCCTAAGGAAAGAATTCATGGAATCTTCTGATAAGCTCCCTTGATCCATGCTGGTAGATTGGATGCCACAGAGAAAAGCCAGAAAGGTGACAGAGAAGAAGATGGACATCACCTTGTTCACATATAAGGTCTGAAAAAGAATGGAGAGGCAACTTAATCACATGAACTTACACTTGGAGTCCACCCAGTGTCTCTAAACATTTTAAAAACGTTGCTTCTCAGAAGAGAAACCCGAAGGCACACAGGAAGGTATTCGTATAGTCATGAGAAACTTGTTTAACTCTTTTCACAGTGGAGTTCACCCAACATTCAAGCCTAATAACGTCCTGGAATGGAATGGAATGGAATGGAATAAGGAATAGAACAGAACAGAACAGAATAAGGAATACAACAGAATAGAATAAGGAATAGAACAGAACAGAATAGAACAGAATAAGGAATAGAACAGAATAGAATAAGGAATAGAACAGAACAGAATAAGGAATAGAACAGAATAGAATAAGGAATAGAACAGAATAGAACAGAACAGAATAAGGAATAGAACAGAATAGAATAAGGAATAGAACAGAACAGAATAGAATAGAATAAGGAATAAAACAGAATAGAATAAGGAATGGAACAGAACAGAATAGAATAGAATAAGGAATACAACAGAATAGAATAAGGAATAGAACAGAATAGAACAGAACAGAATAAGGAATACAACAGAATAGAATAAGGAATAGAATAGAACAGAATAGAATAGAATAAGGAATACAACAGAATAGAATAAGGAATAGAACAGAACAGAATAGAACAGAATAAGGAATAGAACAGAATAGAATAAGGAATAGAACAGAACAGAATAAGGAATACAACAGAATAGAATAAGGAATAGAACAGAATAGAACAGAACAGAATAGAATAAGGAATAGAACAGAACAGAATAGAATAGAATAAGGAATAAAACAGAATAGAATAAGGAATAGAACAGAACAGAATAGAATAAGGAATACAACAGAATAGAATAAGGAATAGAACAGAATAGAACAGAACAGAATAAGGAATACAACAGAATAGAATAAGGAATAGAACAGAACAGAATAGAATAGAATAAGGAATAGAACAGAATAGAATAAGGAATAGAACAGAACAGAATAAGGAATAGAACAGAATAGAATAAGGAATAGAACAGAACAGAATAGAATAGAATAAGGAATAAAACAGAATAGAATAAGGAATAGAACAGAACAGAATAGAATAGAATAAGGAATACAACAGAATAGAATAAGGAATAGAACAGAATAGAACAGAACAGAATAAGGAATACAACAAAATAGAATAAGGAATAGAATAGAACAGAATAGAATAGAATAAGGAATACAACAGAATAGAATAAGGAATAGAACAGAACAGAATAGAACAGAATAAGGAATAGAACAGAATAGAATAAGGAATAGAACAGAACAGAATAAGGAATACAACAGAATAGAATAAGGAATAGAACAGAATAGAACAGAACAGAATAGAATAAGGAATAGAACAGAACAGAATAGAATAGAATAAGGAATAAAACAGAATAGAATAAGGAATAGAACAGAACAGAATAGAATAAGGAATACAACAGAATAGAATAAGGAATAGAACAGAATAGAACAGAACAGAATAAGGAATACAACAGAATAGAATAAGGAATAGAACAGAACAGAATAGAATAGAATAAGGAATACAACAGAATAGAATAAGGAATAGAACAGAACAGAATAGAACAGAATAAGGAATAGAACAGAATAGAATAAGGAATAGAACAGAACAGAATAGAATAGAATAAGGAATACAACAGAATAGAATAAGGAATAGAACAGAATAGAACAGAACAGAATAAGGAATACAACAGAATAGAATAAGGAATAGAACAGAACAGACAGAATAGAATAAGGAATAGAACAGAACAGAATAGAATAGAATAAGGAATACAACAGAATAGAATAAGGAATAGAACAGAACAGAATAGAATAGAATAAGGAATACAACAGAATAGAATAAGGAATAGAACAGAACAGAATAGAATAGAATAAGGAATACAACAGAATAGAATAAGGAATAGAACAGAACAGAATAGAATAGAACAAGGAATAGAACAGAACAGAATAAGGAATAGAACAGAACAGAATAGAATAAGGAATAGAACAGAATAGAATAAGGAATAGAACAACAGAACAGAACAAAACAGAATAGAATAAGAATAGAATAAGAACGGAATAGAACAGAATAGGAATGGGAATAGAATTGGAACAGAACAGAGTAGAGTAGAGTAGAGTAGAGTAGAGTAGAGTAGAGTAGAGTAGAGTAGAGTAGAGTAGAGTAGAGTAGAGTAGAGTAGAGTAGAATAGAATAGGATAGGAATAGGATAGGAATAGGAATAGGAATAGGAATAGGAATAAAATAGGAACAGAATAAGGAACAGAACAGAACAGAATAGAACAGAAAAAGGAATAGAACAGAACAGATTAAGGAATAGAACAGAACAGAACAGAACAGAGCTGGAAGGGACCATGGAGGCCATGCTGGTTCAGGAATTCTGGGAATTGAAGTCCACGAGTCATAAAAGAGCCAAGTTTGCCTAGCCCTGGTTTAGGCAATATTGCCAAGATCTCATTCTTGCAGAAGTGCACAATTCTTGGTCTGAATGAATGGATCCCTCCCACCCACTCCAAGTATACATCACAGAATAAAACATCAGCTAGATTTGGAAGGTAAAAAAAATTTAGTTTTGCATAATGCCATCCCAACATAACAGTAAGAGAAGAAGCCAATTTCTATCACTGCACAGATTGCCTTTTACGGTTTAAAAAAAAAACACCAAACCCCACTCTATATTTTGTCTAGACTAGGTTTTTATTTTTATTTTTACAAATAAGTGACATTTTCAAAAAATATACTTTATTTGTCATAAAATATTTTAGTGTTCTAGAAGAATAAAAATGTGCCAGAGGGGGGGAGGGGAAACTGCCAGGAGTATTTTAACAGTATGTCGCTCGGCTTAAAGTAGTAATAGTAATCAAACTAGAGTAACTTGTTTGTAAATAGCAACCCAGTTTTCACAAAGTGGTTAAAAATAGAACTGCCTGATGACCGGAATTAGTTGTGTAACCAAAACAATTCTAGTGGTTGGTCCTCTGATGAACAGTTTTGCTGTTAAGACTATTTCTAGCCGTTCACATAAGCGGTTATCAAATCCAATGGACAGATCTACAGAGTGGTAAATTTTGAGTCTAGTTTTGGATTAGTTCGTGCTGTCAATCCTCAACTATATTAGTTCAACCCCAGGCAGGGAAATTGAATGTTCCTTCCTATGAAGGACTCCTAGCATGAAGACTGCGTGTTTTGTCCAGAAAATGCAGAATTTTCTTCTTCTTCTTTTTTTTCCCACGGGAAAGAGTTCAGCCCTCCACTCCCCCGTTGGCCGTCTAGTGCAGCAACATTCCTGCCACATCACCCAATTCCTGGTTTGCGTTCCCCCTCCTGCCATCCTTTTTGCCCTCCACAAGCGTGGTGAACGCAAGAGGCTAGCTAGTAGCAGTGCTTGGTTCTGACACTTTCTTTTAAGTGAGATAATTAGCGTTTCACACGGATTAACATGCCTAAGACGAAAAGCCCTCGTGACCGCAGCATTTTCCACAGATGAAATCGTTCTCCTGATGGGAACCAGAACATTTTGAAGATCGCGGATTCATGGAAAATTTAACGCGTTCCGTATTCTGCTCCAACCGCTCGCTTGCTTGTTTGTTTGTTTGCAAAACTCTTGGCCCATTAACGATGCTGTTTGTGTTTTTATTGTAAATATTCCCTTCTAAAGACATTTTTTTTTCCTCGCTCTTCGTTTTTGTCCCCAGGTGGATGCGGCACAGTGGGTGTTCAGAGAGAAAAACTTGCACATAAACACACAATCTTTTTTTTCAAATCCCATTTATATCCCGCCCTTCTCCGAAGACTCAGGGCGGCTTGCAATCTAAAGCACAATGTGCTTAGCAATAGCCTTCATTCTATGTACATGCCTGCTTATTAGGGCTTTCGGGGGGGCCCAAGCGGCATTATTACAAAGTCAGCTTAATTGCCCCCAACAATCTGGGTCCTCATTTTACCTACCTGGGAAGGATGGAAGGCTGAGTCAACCTTGAGCCTGGTGGGACTCGAACCTGCACTAATTGCAGGCAGCTGGTGTTACTTAAAGAGGCGTTAGCCCACTGCTCCACCGAGGCTCTTTTAGTTTGTCCGGGAGGAGATAAATGCAAAGAGAATGAATAGCTTGTTGACCGGAAGGTCAGCAGCTCAAGACCCCAGCACCCCGTGAAGGGGTGAGCTCCTGTTCCTTGCTCCCGCTCCCGCCCAGCTAGCAGTTCAAAAGCATGCAAATGCAAGTAGACAAATAGGTACCACTTCAGTGGGAAGGTAACAGCGTTCTGTGCACTTTGGTGTACAGCCCTGCTGGCCGCACGACCACAGAAGTGTCTTCAGACAACGCTGGCTCCCTTGGCTAGGAAACAGAGATGAGCGCCAGCACCCCCACCCAGCAGAGTCGGACACAACCAGACGGGAAAACTTTACCTTTTACCAGGACTTGGTTCCAAGCTTATTCCTTGCCAAAATATATACTCAGTCTGAAATAAATGACTGGAAATTGAATTTTTGTACCATCTCAGTTCCCTTCTAAATAACCTCAAACGCCATCGTCACTTAGCTTCCAAAATCAGTTCTCATCCCTTTTCCTGTTGGCCTTTTCTCTCCTCGTTAACTCCTTGGGCTTCTGGTTCTGTTTTCCTGCCCCGCCCCACGTCCCATCCCAAACAGGAGGGCTCCTCACCTCTTTCTACAAACTTCCAGAACTTTGAGTTGCTTTCCACAGCACCACCTTGCAAGGAGGATGGAAGTTTCCTGGTCTTGGCTTCACCTTTTAAATTAAAGAAGAAGAAAGAGCATCACCCAAAGGGCAATCGTGGTTTGGTGTGTCTGATTTCCAGGGATAGAAAGAGGACACTGTGAAGTTGCTGGACTAGCTACAGGTATCCTCAATTTACAGGCATTTGTTTAGTCAATGTCTGAAGTTATATCGCCACTGAAAGAATGGATGGTGATTGTTTTTCAGTTGCTGTACTGTCCCGCTCACTCGCACGCACACATAATGGTGGCTTAGTGGGTTTTATTAATATTCCGAAGCAATTCCCTTCACCAAAACCCCAAAGCTGTCCCAGTTAAGTCCAACTCAAAGCAGACCGATGCTAGTCCGCAGAGCAATGGCCAATGAGTCCACAAGGTACTTGAAAGATTCCCAAATGACATAAACCCACCAGGCAAAATTAAATCCACAATACAAGAGGGCTCACAGGGAAAGAAAAGTCCAGAATTCACAAGGCACAATTCAAGTCAAGGTGTCAATCCAAAGCAAGGCAGGAATCACAACCAGGAAAAACACAACTGTGAAATGAACACATTGTTCCCAACATTGCCTCCATCTGACTGCTGTGCTAAATAGCCAGCTTCTGGTGCAGCCCATCAAGACGGGCGAGGCTGCCTCCTTATGAGTAATCTGGCTGACCTTCTCTGCTCCTGCCTTTTCTCTGCCCTGCGAGTTCTTGGATGAGGTGCAGCAGGCAGTTCCTCTTCCTCATCACTGACTGGCTGCAGCTGGGTGCTTTCCCCACCTGAAACCTTGGGGCTGTCCTGTTGCAGCTGTGCTTCAGCCAAATCCCTCTCAATTGGCTGCTCAGAGCCATTGGCCAACTCTTCTCCAGACATGGTTCATCCTCCCAAGCTGGTCCTCTGGAGAGGTATCTGGGGAAGTATCCAGGGGAGTCATCACACCTACAACCATTGCAGCATCCCCACGGTCATGGGATCAACATTTGGATGCTTGACAACTGGTTCATATTTATGATGGTTGCAGTGTCCTGGGGTCATGTGATCCCCTTTAACAAATTTCTGACAAGCAAGGTCAATGGGGAAGCCAGATTCACTTAACAACCATGTTACTAACTTACTAACTAACTAAAAACTACAGTGATTGGTAAAATGGGGAAACACTTAAAACATTTCACGGACTTCTTCTAGATGTTCTCTGCTGGAGAAGCTGGGTGGTTGCCCCTTGGCCTAAGTCTTAGTGATTCAAGACTAATTCCTCTCTCCCTATAAAATTGTGGGAGGGACAATACTTCCTAACCAATTAGATTAGTTAATTAATCTTTATCTGTCTAGTCAAGTTCCAGACTCAGCATGAAGGAGAAGATCATCATAGCCATTGATGACAATGCCTGAACTGTGATACCCAGACAAGCACTTTCCAGGGACAATCACTTCAATAGGAGCCAGCCTTGTGCTGCAGCTGGCAAAAAAGCCAACATAGTGCTAGGCTGCATGAACAGAGGGATAGAATCAAGATCACGTGAAGAGTTAACACCTCTTTACAAGGCCTTGGTGAGGACACACTTAGAATACAGCATCCAGTTTTGGTCACCACGATGTAAAAAATATGTTGAGACTCTAGAAAGGATGAAGAGAAGGGCAACAAAGATGATTGGGGTACTGGAGGCTAAAACATATAAGGAATGGTTGCTGGAATTGGGTGTGCCTAGTTTAATGAAGAGAAGGACCAGTGGTGACATGATGGCAGTCTTCCAGTATTTGAGGGGCTGCCCCAAAGAAGAGGGAGTCAAGCTATTCTCCAAAGCATTTGAAGGCAGGACAAGAAGCAATGGATGGAAACTGATCAAGGAGAGAAGCAACCTGGAATTAAGGAGAAATTTCCTGACAGAACAATTAATCAGTGGAACAACCTGCCTCCAGAAGCGGTAAATGCCCCAACACTGGAAGTTTTTATTTTTTATTTTTTTTATTTTAATTCCATTTATATCCCGCCCTTCTCCGAAGACTCAGGGCGGCTTACAAGCTTAGCAGTAGCCTTCATTCTATGTATATGCCTGCTTATTAGGGCTTTCACACACACCCCAAGCGGCATTATTACAAAGTCAGCTTAATTGCCCCCAACAATCTGGGTCCTCATTTTAAGAAGAGACTGGACAGCCCTTTGTCTGAAATGGTATAGGGTTTCCTGCCTGAGCAGGGGGTTGGACTAGATGACCTCCAAGGTCCCTTCCAACTCTATTACTGCTACTGCTGCTTCTGCTGCTGCTGTTGTTATTATTATTGTATCATGGAAGTTATATCAACTAGATTACCTGGACTGACAATGACCCAGGATCCAGGAGCACCCTTACACCAGGTGCTATCAGCAAAGTCGGCAGGGATCTCTTCTCCTAGAAAGGATCGCGTAGAACATGGAGCCCTGATTTTATGCAAACCTGACTCTGAAGCTGGGGTGCAAAGGATCAAGAAAACCGGCATTCTCCAAGAATGTTTGCAGCTGCCCAGACATGGCCCCCTCTGTGCCTTGCCGTCAAAAAGGTATTTGTCACTCATTCCTTGAATACTGCCCACCTTTGGTGATGAGTTATTTGGCTCCTGTCAATCTGTGGGTGGGGTGATTGTCAGGTTAGCCTGACAAGCCCCAGCTTGGCGAGTTCAAAGAGATCCTCAGTGCCTTAAACAAAGGCTCCTGAAAAATATCTTTAAAAAAAACACACAAAAATCTACATTGGAACTCTTCTGGTACAACCCTTCTTGCCATTACACTGAAATTCACAGGAGAGTGGTGTTCACATCCTCTCTTTGTTGATCCTTGCTTAGAAAATCTCGATGCCTAATCAGGTCGATCCTCGTCTTTCTCCATCTTTATTGTGAACCTTTATCTCAGGTCCCAAAAGGTGTTTTGTTTTTTTTTCCACGAGGCAACTGGACTTTTCTCGTTTTTCTTTGAAGACCTTTCGCTTCTCCTCCAAGAAGCTTCTTCAGCTCTGACCGGATGGTGGGGGGAATGGAAGGATTTATACTTGTTCTGTACCAGCCTGCTACCGGCCCTGCAGAAAAGGCAGGGACAACCCCTTTTAGAAAGAAGGCAAGAGGCTGGAATTACGCCTGCCAAATTTATTGCAACAAAAACAAACGGAACAAGACAAATCAAGAAACAGGAGCTTTAAGAAACATGAACTATCCAAGCGGTTGCCTTCAGCAAACCAGCCCTCCCCACACATTCCCCTTATATAGAGTTCAGGGCGTGGCTTCTCTCTGCCTCCTTCCGAGAAGCCCCATTGCCTTCCTCTGTTTACTCCTAATTGACTGCCTCCTGCATCGGGCGTCCTTGAACAGGGCCAGCTGTGGGTCATCTTCATCCACGCTGTCAGGCTCACACAGCTGGGTCTCCATGGTGACCAAGTGGGAGGGGCCTGGCTGAGGGCTCTCATCAGCAAGATCTTCAACCCCCTCAGCAAGGTCTTCAACACCCCCCTCCTCCTCCTCTGAGTCGTCCGACCCAACTGCCGAACCCACAGGCTGACCCTGAATCACAACAATACTCCTTGCAGAGAGCTGGTCATTTGCCTTCTTTTAGAGAGTCGTTGAGGCCACTTGGAGGCTTACCTGTGTCCTCAGGGTCACCTGAGTAGGTGTGGAAATGGGTGTGGAGCCTTCTTGGAGCTGCTGAAAAGGACCATGTTGGAGATTGGAGGTGCATGGTGTCCTATCCCTCCCCTTCTGTTAAGAAGGGGGCTGTTCATCTATCTCCAATCTATACCACGGTCCTTTCAGCATTTCCAAAAAGGCTCCACTCTGTTATTCTGTTATTATATTACCTAGTTCAGGTAATCAAACATCTGCAAGGAAGCCACCAAGCTCAGGGAGCCCCGAGGAGCTCTCGTTTCAATCCTGACCTACAAATATTCTCCTTTATTGGCAACAAGAGAACATGGACTAGCTTAGGCGGTGTTGCCAAAACATCTCATTCTTGCAGAAGTGCCCGAACGAATGGGTCCCCTCATCTCCTTTGACAGCTTTGGCTGTCTTGCTGGTAACTTTTTTCCCCCTAATATGCAGTCAGCATTTCTGCTTTTGCGTGACTTCAACCCACAATTCTGTGTCCGCCCTGAAAAAAGAAAAAAAAATAGGTCTTTGCCTTCTTCCATATGTTTAATTTTTTGCCCCCCAGGAATTTGAAGAACCTCTTCCATCGTTCGTCCTTTCCCAAGCCTAGCCCCACACCAAGCCCTTCATATAAATCACTATCTTGATCCTCTTGGTGGTTTTCTCCAATTCTCTTCCAGCTTGTCTGTTTCTTTAAGCTGCGGTGCCCAGAACTGAGCAGATAGCTTAAGCAACACCAAATAAAGTGAAACTACGCCTAAATTGGAAATTTCTGCTTTGTTTTGTTTTTTGGTAGCTACATTTCAGTCCACTTTTGCAACAAACCAAGGTTCCTTTCCCGTAAATATTACCAAACGATGCCTGTACATTTCTTTTCGGCTTCTAAAATGGAAGAACTCTGCATTTCTCTATTAAATTTGAATCTTCTTCTTGTCAGCCCATTCCTATAAACTATTAAGATAATCTTATTTCTATTATCCAGAGCGTTTAGCTCGCCCATCCAATTTTGTGTCATTGGCAATTGAATCAGCATTCCTTCCATTGCTTTCTTCGGTCATAAATAAAACTTTTGGAGAGAGGCAACTCCATTAAAACCGGCATCTTTTGGCATGGACTTCAGGGCGAAGAGAAATCGCTCTCCTCGTTAACCGCTGCGAACCTTGGTGAAGAAATGGATCTTCTGTGTCGGTTTCCTTCTTCGTGGGACCTACCGAGAGCAATTTCCATTCACAGATGTGAACTTTAAGAGCAGAGCAGACGTTCTTTGGTCTAACCTCCTGAATTTTCCAACTCAAGCAAAATAAAAACACCAACACATGTAAGACGTTTCCCTCACACAGAACTCTCCAAGTGAAACGGCAAGATGTGCTTCATTTCAGACTAAGGAAAAAGGAAAGCAACAGCAGCGAAATGGAAAGATTATCTAGATCAGGGGGGGGTCTTCAAACTTGGCCCTTTTATGCCTTGTGGACTTCAACTCCCAGAATTCCTCAGCCAGCGTGCCTGGCTGAGGAATTCTGGGAGTTGAAGTCCACAAGTCATAAAAGGGCCATGTTTGAAGACCCCCCTGATCTAGATTATCCCAGCACTAAGGAGAAATTTCCTAAGGGTGAGGACGATCAACCGGTGGAACGGAAGTTGTGCCTGCTCCATCACTGGAGGCTTTTAAGAAGAGGCTGGGCAGTCACTTGTCTGAAACGGTACGAAGTCTCCTGCTTCTGCTGGACTAGAAGACCTCCAAGGTCCCTTCCAACTGTTATTCTACGAAGATATTAAAAGAGCCTTGGTGGTTGTTGTTGTTGTTAGCTGCGAAGTCGTGTCCGACCCATCGCGACCCTATGGACAACATTCCTCCAGGCCTTCCTGTCCTCTACCATCTTCTGGAGTCCATCTAAGCTCACGCCTACTGCTTCAGTGACTCCATCCAGCCACCTCGTTCTCCGTCGTTCCCTTCTTCTCTTGCCCTCCACCTTTCCCAGCATGAGGCTCTTCTCCAGTGAGTCCTTCCTTCTCATTAGGTGGCCAAAGTATTTGAGTTTTAGCTTGGTGGAGCAGTGGGCTAATGCCTCCTTAAGTAACACCAGCTGCCTGCAATTAGTGCAGGTTCGAGTCCCACCAGGCTCAAGGTTGACTCAGCCTTCCATCCTTCCGAGGTAGGTAAAATGAGGACCCAGATTGTTGGGGGCAATTAAGCTGACTTTGTAATAATGCCGCTTGGGGGGGTGTGTGTGAAAGCCCTAATAAGCAGGCATATACATAGAATGAAGGCTACTGCTAAGTTTGTAAGCCGCCCTGAGTCTTCGGAGAAGGGCGGGATATAAATGGAATTAAAATAAATAATAAATAAATAAATCAGCAGAACTGTTCTAGCAACAAAGGGACCTATCACTGCGTGCCTAGGACCAGGGTGTTTGTCGGCCACCAAAACCTCAGTTGCACTTGCATGCAAGGTCCTTGATGGCCTTTAAGCTTGGTTGTTTTCCTGCAGACGTTTCATTATCAAACTAACCAACATTATCAGTGCTAGAGGAAAGGGGTTTTGCTCTCTGTCTACATGCCAGCATTTTGTCCCATTCGTGTTGGTAGGAAAAGTCTTGGCGATTCCTTAGCTGGGTTTGTTGTTTACCATTAGCTTGTTTGTCGTGAGTTGGTAGTTCCTTGATTGGGATATTGTTTGCTTCTTGATTGTTGGTCTAATGTTAACCTT
This sequence comes from Vipera ursinii, assembly GCF_947247035.1. NCBI lineage: Eukaryota > Metazoa > Chordata > Lepidosauria > Squamata > Viperidae > Vipera > Vipera ursinii. The sequence goes on from NC_139515.1 coordinate 2,275,934, forward strand.
GGTATTAACCTCTGCTCATCTGGTTATTGATTGCTGGTGAGGAGGTCTTCTGGTTTGAGGCTTCCTTTGTGGCTTCCGGACTCTCTTTTGAATGGTATGTGGATGTTATGTCTAAGTGTCTGCTCATGATTGATTTGTCTGAGGGCTGATTTTCCAGGAACCCTCTAGCTTTTTTGAACTTGGCTTGGTCTAGGAGGCTCACCGTTTCCCAGCTAAAATTACGGTGAAGTCTGTGCATGTGCTGTGCAATGAAGAACTTTTCATTGTGTCTTCAGACTTGATCGCTCCCTGTATTTATTAGACTGAAATCCCATCTTTCCCATCATCGAATCCCAGCACCACAGTCTGGTTTGGAAGCATCCCTGCTTCAGACAGGAAGGCGGTGCAGAGTAAAGTGGCTGGACAGACCACTCCAGACAGCTGGTAACCTTAACACGTTTATTAGAACAGAGCAAACAAGTAATAGGAACACTTGGCTATTTATAGTCTGGTGCCGGTCGAATAGTCCAATCACTACCCGGTCTTCTTCCCGCTTCTTTTCTCCTCCAATCAGCTTTGCGGTTCGTTTGACAGTTCGGATCCTCGTGCGGCGGCTTGTGTTGTTTTGACAGCCGAGAGCTGTCAACTCGTGCGCATGCGCGAGTCCGGAGTTTTGACAGCTGTCAAAACTCCCTCGTGTTCCGCTGTCAGCGTTTTACCTCATGTACCGTTTGTTAGTTGTTTAACCTTTATGAACCACTGGCGTTAACATATTAACTGCCCCCCCCCATAACTGTATTCTGTATACATATAATACACCCCTTACCCATCCCCTGGTTGGTGTCCACCCCCATGAGTTTGTTTGTTACTTCCTTCCCATTCGTAGTCCTGCAAATATGTGGGTGCTTTTCGTAATCGGCCGGATCGTCGTAGGGAAGCCTCATTTCTGGGTTCTGGTTCGTCTTGTGGTTGATGTGGCCCTGCCTCTTCGGCAGGTGGAATACTTGGTATAAAGGGAGGTAAAAGGGGTTGTTGTGGTGGTGGTGGTGTAATTTGTGGCTTGCGGATACGTAGTTGGTCGACGTGTCGGCGTAACTGGCCTTGTGAGTCTGAATGAATTAAGTATGAGACGGGGCCGGTTTGTTTTATTATAACCCCCTCAATCCATTTTTGGTTGCTGGTGTAATTTCGTGCCCAGATGGTTTGGCCTGGAGAGAAGGTTCGTGGTAGTAGTGTTGGGGGTTCTTGGTGGTTAGATGTTCTATCAGGGTGCAGACGGTCTAATCTTGTTATTAGTCTCCTGCCCCATCGAAGCTCCGCAGGCGATTTTCCGGTGGTGGTGCCCGGCGTGGTGTGTTGGGCTAGGAGAAATTGACTAAGCCGCTGGTGCCAGTTTCCTTTTATGAACTTATTAAGTGCTTCTTTAGTGGACCTTACCATTATTTCCGCCATCCCATTCGACGATGGGTGGAATGGCGCTGACGTCACCAGCCTAATACAGTTCCTCGAAGCGAACATCTGAAATTCACGAGAAGTGAATTGTGGCCCATTATCAGAAACTATGACGTCTGGCAGGCCATGTGTTGCGAAAACTTTTCTAAGTGCTTGAATAGTGGAGTATGATGTAATTTTATTTAAGGGAATCACTTCGAGCCATTTGGAAAAACTGTCAACTATTATTAAGAAATTCTGTCCTCGTATCGGTCCCGCAAAATCTAGGTGGATGCGGGACCAAGGATTTTTTGTCGTTTCCCATTTATGAACTGGGGCCTGGGGTGGTTCACCTCTCGTTAGTTGGCAAGCATAACATCCCCCTACGTGTTGTTCTATGTCTTTGTCAATTCCAGGCCACCATACATAACTCCTGGCCCTAATTTTGACAGGTTGTATGGCGGGGTTTAAGTTAAGGTTGATGGGCGGACCTGTATATTTGCCTAAAGAACCGTCAAATACGTCTGCATACTTTCTGCAGACGGCCTCGAGGTTTGACGTTTGTACCGCGTTAACGCCAGTAATGGCGATTCCTAAGGGGTTAAACCAATTTAACCCTATCAGATTAGTGCGGTTCCCACTGGTGACTATTACTTCTAGGGGTCCCTTGAATTTTTTGTACTCCACCCAGACCTTAGCTTTACCCTTGAGCTGAATTGGAGTTTTCTGGTAGTCTGCCAATTGAACCTGAGGAGGTTCTAACGGTATTATTTTTTTACTGTTCCGACAGACTTCCCTAAATGTCTTAAATGAGATTAGTGTTACAGCTGAGCCTGAATCCACCTCCATATCACACGGGACCCCTTGCAGCCTAGCTTTGATTTTTACCTTAGGGCTCAAATTGTGCACCCTGTCGATTGCCTCTATTAACACTTCTGGCATTTTACCCTTACTGGCTCGGTAGGAGATCGTACCTGGGGTGGTAGCCTCAACTTCATGCAGATTGTCACGGGGGCGGCTTCGGCAGACGGGTTTGATGTGGCCCGTCTTGCCACAGTTGTGGCATTTAGCGCTCTTAAACCGGCAATTGGCCCGGGCATGGTTGCCCCCACAACTGGCACAGGCGTTGCGTTGTTCACTTGGCGCGAAGTTTCTTGGCTTGGGCCGGACGTTGGTGTCACTGCGCCTGTTTTGCCTTCTTTCCATACGGCGTTGTATGGCATCAGTGTCGGTCAAGTCTATGGATTCTTCGTCGCTGAAAGATGCTTCGTCCTGGTGGACGCTGCTCTGGGGTTCCGTCACTGTTCGGTTGAGGGACTTCTTATGGTTGTCCTCGTATGCCAAAATCTCCCGTGAGACCTGGGCAAGCGTCATCTCAGGTTTTGACGTGAGTTTCTTTCTGAGGCGTTCGTCTCTCAGGCCGATGACCACCTGGTCCCGGATCCGCTCTTCTAAATCAGGGAAGTTGCAGCTTCGGGCGGCGTGCCGGACTCCTGCGATAAAGTCGTTCGCAGCTTCATCCGGCCGCTGTCTTCGCTGGGCGAACTGTACTCGCCAGTACAGTTCCGAGCGAGCCGGCATGTAGTGTTTGCTAAGCCGGTCGATGAGTTCAGCATATGGGACCTCGGTAATCGGTACGGGGCTGAATAGCCCGACAGCAGCATCATAGACGGGTGGCCCGCTGATGTAGAGAAGGGCTGCTGCTTTGGCTCTGTCATCCGTGATCTTGCTGACGAGGAGAAACCCCTCGACCTGCCCCAGGTGCGATTCCCATCGCTCGGGGTGGTGAGTGTCGAATTCTCTCACTCGTCCGAAATTAGCCATGCTGTCAAGGTTCGGTGGTCCGCTTCACTGTGGAAGTTAAAACTTCCAGTGACTAGCTCAGTTGGCCGGAACTGCCTTCCTTGCCGTGACTTCAGCTCGTGAAGCGGATCCCACCTTCGTCGCCAGTAAAGTGGCTGGACAGACCACTCCAGACAGCTGGTAACCTTAACACGTTTATTAGAACAGAGCAAACAAGTAATAGGAACACTTGGCTATTTATAGCCTGGTGCCGGTCGAATAGTCCAATCACTACCCGGTCTTCTTCCCGCTTCTTTTCTCCTCCAATCAGCTTTGCGGTTCGTTTGACAGTTCGGATCCTCGTGCGGCGGCTTGTGTTGTTTTGACAGCCGAGAGCTGTCAACTCGTGCGCATGCGCGAGTCCGGAGTTTTGACAGCTGTCAAAACTCCCTCGTGTTCCGCTGTCAGCGTTTTACCTCATGTACCGTTTGTTAGTTGTTTAACCTTTATGAACCACTGGCGTTAACATATTAACTGCCCCCCCCCATAACTGTATTCTGTATACATATAATACACAGAGAGTGGTGAGGACGGCCGAAAAGATCATTGGCAGTTCCCTCCCTCCCATCCGGGACATAGCACAGAAGCGTCGCTTGAGCAGGGTCCGTAAGATTATCTGGGACGCTACACACCCTCTTCACGACCTGTTTTCCTGGTTCCCTTCTGGGAGGAGGGGGCTTTATGGTATCTGAAGCAGAACATCCAGATTCAGCCATAGTTTCATTCCATACAGCATTAACCTTGTGAACTCGCAAGCTTCCTCCTTCCGTTACATATTCAAGGTAAACAGTATTTAATATTTATTTATTATGTATACATAGGGGCGTGGGCCTATACATATCTTGTACCAAGAGCCTTGTGGAGCAGTGGGCTAATGCCTCCTTAAGTAACACCAGCTGCCTGCCATTAGTGCAGGTTCGCATCCCACCAGGCTCAAGGTTGACTCAGCCTTCCATCCTTCCCAGGTAGGTAAAATGAGGACCCAGATTGTTGGGGGCAATTAAGCTGACTTTGTAATAATGCCGCTTGGGGTCTGTGTGTGAAAGCCCTAATAAGCAGGCATATACATAGAATGAAGGCTACTGCTAAGCTTGTAAGCCGCCCTGAGTCTTCGGAGAAGGGCGGGATATAAATGGAATTAAAATAAAATAAAATAAAAAAGTATATAGTATGGTTAGGTGTGTGTCGCGCATGTGTTTCATTTTGAGAGCGGGCAACTAAATTTCATTTTTGATGTGTGTCATTGTGCCCACACTGTAAAAAAAAAATGACAATTAAGGTTATCTTATGTTATCTTATCCTCCAGGAGCTGAAGGCAGCACAAACCAATTTTTCCTATTTTAAGCCTACAATAACAGCCAGTTGAGAAAGGAACAGATCCGAACTCCCGCGGAGAGTTTTTCATGGAGTCTAGAAGACATACCCAGATCTATATCCTTCCCAAATAGTTCATCTGTCTTGGATATGCTATATCATTATTATCAGTTATATAACTGTTACCGGTACCGCACAAATCTGCTGTCTCTCCATTTCTAAAATCACAGTCTCCACTCTTGAAGGCTCTTTGGCCTGAAACTCATCCTGGGAGTTTGATTCAAACACCGCCCCATACTTGTGCATAAGCTTCGTTCAAAAGTTCAGACTGAGCAACCGTGTCGAAGGCGGGGATGTTTTTGCCACGAGGTTTTCGTCCTTATTCGTTTAATCATCCTTCAGCAAAGGCTTTCCCTTTCTAGAATATATCGTAAAGGTGACACGTGCAATTTTTCATTTGGGAGCAGAAAATCCTGACTTCCTGCCGCCAGGATTAGGCAAATTGTGGAAGATTATTCTACCAATGGCTACCTAACTATTACTCC
>NC_139515.1:2281244-2311244 GCF_947247035.1 Vipera ursinii
TTGTCCCCCCCCCTTCCTCTGGCTGTGACCTTCTTTCCAGGAGAGAGGAGGTTGGGGGGGGAGTACAATCTGTCAGTGATTGTTGGTATCCCAGCAGGGAGTTGAGGCCAGGATAGGCATCCCTGCCGTAAAAAAATAACTCACTGTGAATGGAGAGATGGCTTCAAACGAGGATGGCGAAGAGGCGATTGATCGCTCTGGCCCCTACACAAGGCCAGGCAGCTCTCCTACCCTGAGATCTGATGATTAGATCCCCGAAGGGTGCTTGATCTGCTATAAGACTGTCTCCTCCTCCCCTTCAGATTGTCCGGGAGGAGACTTTTAACACTACCGGAATAACAGGACCTTGGAGGTCATCTAGTCCAACCCCCTGCTCAGTCAGGAAACCCTGCACCAGTTCAGACAAACGGTTGTCCAGTCTCTTCTTAAAAACCTTGTGTGTGCATGCGTGTGCGTGCGTGTGTGTGTTTGTGTGTGTGTGTGTGTGTAGCCTTGCTAGTTTTTCTGGATAGATCTTCACATAGCTATCTGGGGCCAGGGTGTCAGGGAAGAAGGATATTTCATTCCACAATAATCTTTTAAGCAATGTCCTGTCTTCCTCATTTCTCTCCGAGGGGGAATCCTTGCATCCCTCTTTCAGTTCAAACTGGAGCCTCGGATGGATATAGCTCAAGGAAATATTTCTATGAACGCACAATTTCTGGGGCCTTTTCTTGCCAAAAGCCAGAGGCTTCCGGCTTGCAAACAGGAATTATCTGGGTGGTGGTGGGGAAACCTGATGGTTTTGGAATTATTTTGGAAGAATTAAAGCTTGGTTGCTGGAGTAGTGCAACAACCACTCGGGCCTGCAGTTCGTACATGACCGTAAGGAGCCTTTTTCATTTTAAGAGGCTGCTCATTTTCCTGATATTTCATTTTATTTTATTTTTTAAAGCTGAGCTGGTCCCTAAGAGCCAGAGAGTCTCAGGAGGAGAAAAAGAATAAAAAAAAATCAAGATGAACCACTAGGGGGTGGACGATGCTTGCTGCAAACGCTTCTATACTGTGCGGATCCACTCCGATTTTAGGTAATAAAAGGAAAGGAAAGTGCAAAAGTGTCACTCGGGGGATGACAGGAGAAAGAGTGATTTATTTAAGAGGAAGTGGGGGAAACAACGAAGGAAGAAAATAAAGACTTCACAGTGGGTATAAATAAAGAAGTAAAGGAACAAATAAGTCATGTCTTTTGCTGCAGAGCCCTGGAGAGGTCAGTCAGCCTGTCAATCTTGTTTATCTCTCCCACTCTTTCTTCTTTCTCTTAAATAAATCATTGTTTCTCCTCTCCCCTTGTGGTCCATCAAACGCCCCTTTGTTAACTATAGTCTACCAGGTGGGCTGGAGGTATGGGATGCTTTTTGTTCCCTACCTACGCCATCCCATCGTCTGGTAAACTCGCAAGGTTCGGGGTTTTTTCCGCCATGCACATGTCTACACAGCCCAAACTAGACTGTGTGGTCTCCCTGTGTCATATAATATATGTGGGTGGGTATATGCATAACTCTGTATTTATTTATTTATTTTTGTCGCATTTGTGTAGTGCTTATCGGAGGCGGTAAGAGAGCTTTAGAGAGCTGAATGCAACGAATTTTAGAGAGCTGAATGCAACGAAATTTCATTTTAATGTATGCCGATTAGTGTACATTCAAAGCGACAACAAAGTTATTATTCTATTCTATTCTATTCTTTACTCCTTTATTCTTCCATTCCATTCTATTCTATTCTATTCTATTCTATTCTGTTCTGTTCTGTTCTGTTCTGTTCTGTTCTGTTCTGTTCTGTTCTGTTCTGTTCTGTTCTGTTCTGTTCTATTCCATTCCATTCCATTCCCTATTCTGTTCTGTTCTGTTCATTCTATTCTATTCTATTCTATTCTATTCTATTCTATTCTATTCTATTCTATTCTATTCCATATTTTCTATTCTATTCTATTCTATTCTATTCTATTCTATTCTATTCTATTCTATTCTATTCTATTCTATTCTATTCTATTCTATTCTATTCTATTCTATTCTATTCTATTCTAAACTGAGGAACTCCATTAGCCATCACTGGAGAAAAACTGAGATTGGCTTACCGCCAATGCAGTAGTAGGAAATAGGAAATCACACAGAAAAATAGGGTTGGGAGGGACCTTAGAGGTCTTCTAGTCTAACCCCCTGCTCAAGCAGGAGACCCTATGTTGTTCTGGACAAATGGCTTCTAATCTCTCGAAAAACCTCCAGTGTTGGAGCATTCACAGCTTCTGGAGGCAGGTTGTTCCACTGATTAATTGTTCTCACTGTCAGGAAGTTTCTCCTTAGTTCTAGGTTGCTTCTCTCCTTGACTAGTTTCCATCCATTGCTTCTTGTCCTGCCTGTTTTGGAGAATACGTTGACACCCCCCACCCCCCTCTTCTCTGTGACAACCCCTCAAGCACTGGAAGACTGTTATCATATTAGTTCCTCTAAAACTAGGGGTGAAGTTGAGGTTTCTACTTGTGTTTTTCGGGCCAAGGGCCACATCATTGGCTGTTTTGACCAGGGTGTGTGAAGGGAAACCAGATGGTAGATGTTGAATTGAGTTGAGGTCCACCTACCTGAATCCTCAGGACGTCTGCAGGAGAACATTTCTGTTGAGCAGGCTTCAACCAATCTACTTGTAAACGTGGAGAACGCTTGAGAAACCACTAGTTATGCTTTCATATTACTGTGCTACAGGTCATTTGTCAAAGGTCAACCAACAGCTATTTAGGAGTGGCTGGTTGGAGACAAAAAGAAGAATTCAGCTGCTCCCTCTTTGCCATGAGTCTCCTCTCTATAATGTGTGGTTTGTGTGTTTTCTTGGCCCACTCCCCAAGATTAAAAGAAAGCTTTGAAGACTTCAGAAGAAACCAATTTCACAGAGTTCAAGAGACAAGGCAAAGTCCAAATGAATTGACGAAATTATTGTGTTATCTGAACTCATAATGGCAAGTACGACATTGTTTTATGACTTTGTGTGTGTGGTCTTGCTCCCATAATACAGAAAAGCAGTGAACTGGTCCCACAAGGTTCTGTTGTACGGTAGGATCCATTGCTCAAAAAAGGACATTCATGCAAGCTGTCTTTAGACTATTGAGTGATCCCAGCTAGATCGCTAAAATGGGAATGGTGGTGTTCCTTCATTCTTGGTTGGTGGTTCTGGATCTGAAGAAGTCTTCCTGGATCTAAAGAAGTCTTCCTGGCTTTAGAGAAGTCTTCCTGGATCTAGAGAAGTCTTCCTGGATCTGAAGAAGTCTACCTGGATCTAAAGAAGTCTTCCTGGATCTGAAGAAGTCTTCCTGGATCTAGAGAAGTCTTCCTGGATCTGAAGAAGTCTACCTGGATCTGAAGAAGTCTTCTTGGCTTTAGAGAAGTCTTCCTGGATCTGAAGAAGTCTACCTGGATCTGAAGAAGTCTACCTGGATCTAGAGAAGTCTTCCTGGATCTGAAGAAGTCTTCCTGGATCTAAAGAAGTCTTCCTGGATCTAAAGAAGTCTTCCTGGATCTAGAGAAGTCTTACTGGATCTGAAGAAGTCTTTCTGGATCTAGAGAAGTCTTCCTGGATCTGAAGAAGTCTACCTGGATCTGAAGAAGTCTTCTTGGCTTTAGAAAAGCCTTCCTGGATCTAGAAAAGTCTTCCTGGATCTGAAGAAGTCTACCTAGATCTGAAGAAGTCTTCTTAGCTTTAGAAAAGTCTTCCTGGATCTAGAGAAGGCTTCCTGGATCTGAAGAAGTCTACCTGGATCTAAAGACATCTTCCTGGATATAAAGAAGTCTTCCTGGCTCTAGAGAAGTCTTCCTGGATCTGAAGAAGTCTTCCTGGATCTAGAGGTCTTCCTGGCTCTAGAGAAGTCTTCCTGGCTCTAGAGAAGTCTTCCTGGATCTGAAGAAGTCTCCCTGGATCTAAAGAAGTCTTCCTGGATCTAGAGAAGTCTTCCTAGATCTGAAGAAGTCTGCCTGGATCTGGTGGGTGGACAAGAGCCCCAAGCATCACATCTCCTGCCCCATATACCCAGTTCCATGAACTAACTATGTGGTTTTAGCAGCGCTGGTTCCTGTGATTCTTATCAAGCTTATTCCAATCCTCTGGAATATGATGGAAACCCATAAGCAACCTGAAAATCTCAGAGGCCGATTATCAAGCCCACCAGCCATCTGCCCCTTCCGTTCTTTGCGACGGGTCTGTTCTGCGTGGAATCACACAGCCGAGGATTGTTGCTGAGTTGTGTTCTTAACTAGACGGAGACAATGCAATTTCAAAGGCATGCATAATTGATGGCCCCGGCCTTCTCTAAAAATACCTCCGAAAAGCGATACGGGCCACTTCCTGGGGAAGAAAAACAAAATGCCCACTTATGCCGTCGGTAACTTTCTGGCGCTACTTTTATCCGAAGGGAATGGGTGAGCTCGCAGCTAGGCCGACATTAATAAAGAGAAAACAACATTTTTAATCAAATGACGATCACCCTTCACTCTGCTGCCTTGCTGGGAGCTGCCCCTGATCTGCACACCAGTTTCTTTTGCCAATAAATCTGTTGAGGGCCCTCGAGAACCGGGCAGCTGGAAAAACACTGCCAAGCCTACAGACCGAATCCACTCTTCCACCCGTGTCAATCCCTTGACAGCTGAGGGAGGCCTCTTGGCTATTAAGGGGAGACGTGTGCTTTTAATTGATCGCAGAGAGAAACCGAGGCAGGAGGGGGATATTAATAGACCAGGGCAGGGTTGGGCTGTTGCAGAGACAGAAGTACTGGGAGATATTTGTTACACCGGGACTCTCTCTTCCCTCCAGCAACCTGGTGGGCTGTGTCACTGACCTTCTGGACTGAAGGTGCCACTGCTGAATGTCAGGATGGGGGAGGGGGAAGCAAACATCCAGAGCTTGCAAATATGCCTGCAGATCAGGTCAACTTTTGGGAAGAAGAAAAGGGGAGCTAAGTCACCAGAAGACACTGAGAGTTGGGTGCCAGAGAGAGAGAGAGAGAGAGAGAGAGAGAGATGATAGATGGATAGATAGATAGATAGATAGATAGATAGATAGATAGATAGATAGATAGATAGATAGATAATGGATAGATAGATAGATAGATAGATAGATAGATAGATAGATAGATAGATAGATAGAAGATAGACAGAGGTAGACAGATAGGTAGATAGATGATAGATGGATGGATGGATAGATAGAGATAGATAGATAGATAGATAGATAGATAGATAGATAGATAGATAGATAGATAGATAGATAGATAGATAGACAGACAGACAGACAGACAGACAGACAGACAGACAGGTAGATAGAGATAGATAGATAGATAGATAGATAGATAGATAGATAGATAGATAGATAGATAGATAGATAGATGATGGATGATGGATGGATAGATAGATGATAGACAGAGGTAGACAGATAGATAGGTAGATAGATGATGGATGGATGGATAGATAGATAGATAGATAGATAGATAGATAGATAGATAGATAGATAGATAGATAGATGCAGTTTTGCCCTTCTGGGTTCACAATAGAACAGTGGTCAAAGGAGTGAAGTCAGAGTGGTCTCTTTTGGTCCTAAACGCCCAATCAAAAGTCTCATCCCAAACATTCCAGTGGGTGTTCGAATGTGTGCATTGGGAAACAGAGGCATGCCGGACAGTGTGCGACTCAGTCCATTGTCCAAGAGTCTCCCTTCTGGAGTTAAAAGACGTCGGACTTCCAGAAGGTCTGCAGGAGACCCTCTGCCCTCTCAAACGGAAGGGGGTCTCCTGCTTGAGCAGGATTAGAAGACCTTCAAGGCTCCTTTCCAATGGTTATTCTGTTAAAAGATCTGAGGTGGGCTGTGCTAGGTCTTCAGAGGACGTCAGCACCACCCCCCCGGGCAGGAGACACTGAGAGCCTTGCCCACCTCTCTGGTACCAAGGAGGGCTTCCTGACCATCGTCAGCTGGCATTCATTCTGCCAACGCTCACTCTGAATCTGGCTTCTGAGGTTGGTTGGAATGAGGATCTTCTCCTTTGAACATCTGATACAAAACACAAAAAACCACACCCAACGCCAGTACTTTATTTATGTATTTATTTATTTATTGCACTGGCATCTCGCTTTTTCCCCCTGGAATATGAAGCAAAGTACAGAGAGCATCTTTCTCCTTTTTTACTTTTTTTTTCCCCTTGTAACAACCGCCTGGTGAGAAAAACCCTCAGCGGGAGAAGTTACTGGATTATTGAGCTGGTCCCGTCCTCAGATTTCATGGCCCAGTTCTGAGATGGGTCACAGAGTTCCTCACCTGTCTTTGCTGCGATCCTCCGCGTTGATCCTCTGCATATCTCCCTGCGGGCACCTTGGCGAATACACTTGGCTGCGTGATCCTCACAACTATCCAGAACAACCAAACCTAACCAGGAGCCTTTTGTCAGGCAGTGTTGTAGCCTGGGCTTCATAGAAATAGCCGTCTGCATTGCTGTTGGTGCCAGAAACCTTGCTTCTTCTCCTTGGTCTGCTATGTTGTTTACCTGCCCTTGAATTTTTGAATAGATAGATCAGACATGTCAAACACAAGGCCCGGGGGCCGGATCCGGCCCACGAAGTGGTTTCATGCGGCGCACAAAGCCATCCTGGAAACAGTGAGGGAACGGCCCCCGCTGCCTTGGCCCCGGCCCAGAGACCCTCCTCCTGCCAGAGACCCTCAGATATGTCCCACTCCTGCCCAGGCCCCCATAGGCACCCTTGATACCAACGATGTAGAGCTGGCCACGCCCACCCAGTAGGCCATGCCCACTCTAACCACGCCCACCCAGTAGGCCACGCCCACCCTGGCCACACCCACCCGGCCCCCTGAGGGCAACAGCAATGCTGCTGCGGCCCTCAATGAAATTGAGTTTGACACCTCTGAGATAGATAGATAGATAGATATAGATATAGATATAGATATAGATATAGATATAGATATAGATATAGATATAGATATAGATATAGATATATAGATATAGATATAGATATAGATATAGATATAGATATAGATATAGATATAGATATAGATATAGATATAGATATAGATATAGATATAGATATAGATATAGATATAGATATAGATATTAAATTATATCTAAGGGGAGTTACGTTGCCCAAACCATTGCCAGAAATTTCCTGGCTGCTTCCAAAAAAAAGCCTGTTGGGAAGTTCCTCCTTAGTTCCAGGCTGCTTCTCTCCTTGGTGAGTTTCCATCCGTTGCTTCTCCTCCTGCCTTCAGGCACATTGGAGAATAGCTTGACTCCCTCTTCTTTGGGGCAGCCCCTGAGATATTGGAAGACTGCCATGATGTCACCCCTAGTTCTTTTTTTCTCTAGACTGGCCCTTCCCAAATCCTGCAACCGTTCTTCATACCTTTTACTCTCCAGGCCTTTAATCATCTTAGTTGCTTTTCTCTGCACTTTTTCCAAAGTCTCAGCAACTTTTTTGTAATGTGGTGACCAAACCTGGATGCAGCGCTCCAGATGTGGCCTTACTATGGCTTTATCAAGCGGTACTCATACTTCACGTGATTTTGATTCCATTCCTCTGTTTATACCACCAAGGATTGTATTACCCTTTCTTGACAGCTGCCTCACACTGATGATGTTGCCTAGTTTGGGTAATGAAACATCTGCAAGAAAACCACCAGGCTCAGAAAGAGCACCAAGGACACTACAATCTTCCTCCTCCTCCTCCTCCTCCTCCTCCTCCTCCTCCTCCTCCTCCATCTTTCCACAAACCCCACTCTCTTCTAGCACTGATGATGTTGCCTAGTTTGGGTAATGAAACATCTGCAAGGAAACCACCAGGCTCAGAAAGAGCACCAAGGACACTACAATCTTCCTCCTCCTTCTCCTTCTCCTCCTCCTCCTCCTCCTCCTCCTCCTCCTCCATCTTTCCACAAACCCCACTCTCTTCTAGCACTGATGATGTTGCCTAGTTTGGGTAATGAAACATCTGCAAGAAAACCACCAGGCTCAGAAAGAGCACCAAGGAGACTACAATCTTCCTCCTCCTTCTCCTCCTCCTCCTCCTCCTCCTCCTCCTCCTCCTCCTCCATCTTTCCACAAACCCCACTCTCTTCTAGCACTGATGATGTTGCCTAGTTTGGGTAATGAAACATCTGCAAGAAAACCACCAGGCTCAGAAAGAGCACCAAGGACACTACAATCTTCCTCCTCCTTCTCCTCCTCCTCCTCCTCCTCCTCCTCCATCTTTCCACAAACCCCACTCTCTTCTAGCACTGATGATGTTGCCTAGTTTGGGTGATGAAACATCTGCAAGAAAACCACCAGGCTCAGAAAGAGCACCAAGGACACTACAATCTCCCTCCTCCTCCTCCTCCTCCTCCTCCTCCTCCTCCTCCTCCTCCTCCTCCTCCTCCTCCTCCTCCTCCTCCTCCTCCTCCTCCATCTCTCCACAAACCCCACCCCCTTCTAGCACTGATGATGTTGCCTAGTTTGGGTAATGAAACATCTGCAAGAAAACAAGCAAGCTCAGAGAGCACAAAGGGCCCCACAGTTCAACCCTGAGCAACACATATTCACTTCTAACTGTTGCATATATTGTAATTATTGACTGGCCCTGACTTCGAGCTCCTTGGGTTTTTGAAGATTGGGTGAAAAGGGGTTTCAATTTATCAACGCTCATTTTTTTAATCTCCTTCCAGAGCACCTGGCTGTCTTTCCTCTCTTCTCCTGACCCTGTTTGTGAAAAAAGGAGTGGGTGTTTATCACCTGGGTTCCTTCCAAAGGACAATCAACTTTGGTCTTCCAGCTGATCAGCCTGTTTCTTTCCTCTGAGCTGGCGAATGTTGGGCCTCCCCCAGAGGGGCTGTTGCTGAGCTGGGGAATTGCCTGCCCGCACAACACAGGCAGTGTCACAATTCCCAGGTGGGGCTGCACGAAGCCGAGAATAAAGCAGCCTGGCCTTTTGTGGGCCTCTTCAGCCTTTGGATAACCTGGTGAGAAGACTTTGTGTGATTCTAGCCAGTGGGAAAGTTCGCAGAGTGTTTAAAACAAGCCAACATCTCTAGGAGCAGGGTGGACTGATCCTCTGGTGTTGTCCATTTGGACTTAACCTGGATCCTTGCGGGGAACCAGTTCCAGAAGTAGAAAAGGCTCTTTATGTGAAATGAGGGTTCAAACACCACTCCTTGGCTGCCATTCAGTGGTGGGATTCAAATAGGTGAACAGCCGGTTCTCTGCGTGGATGCCACTTCTGGAAGTCCGTTCTGGGCCCGGGCGACAAAAAATTAGCTACCGGCTCTGCCGAAGCGGTGCGAACCAGCTGAATCCCACCACTGCTTCCATCCAAAAGGAGGGGAACATCAAAAGGCCTTTATTTAACCTTATTGTAAGTGTACGGGTTTTGTAACTGGCACTCGAAAAAGGAAACAAATTGTGTAGTTTTGCCTAACTGTCACTACCTCGCTTCTGTAAGCGGCCTTTGCGTCAGGGACCAACTTCACGCAAGCGTGGGAAACATGTACACGGGTGAGAGGGAATAAGGGAACGTGCAGGAATGATTGATGTCCTCCTTATATTGTAAGAACTCTGTTGTCTGATTTTTATTGGCTAACAAAGTTTGTAAAGCAACGCGACTAACTTTCTCAGGTGTGTGGCGCTTCAGAGCGCAGCTGCTGCCAGCGGTTCAGATTGCGTTCCCACCCAGGACTTCCTTCGATCAAAAATAAAGCGCTGTGCCTTTAAGAAGCTTGAGCTTTCACGATTGGAGTCTTATGATTTCTTAGGTTTTGCCAAGGGCCAGGGACCTTACATAAACAGATTTATTTTATTTATTTTATTTTAATTCCATTTATATCCCGCCCTTCTACGAAGACTCAGGGCGGCTTACAAGCTTAGCAGTAGCCTTCATTCTATGTATATGCCTGCTTGTTAGGGCTTTCACACACACCCCAAGCGGCATTATTACAAAGTCAGCTTATTGCCCCCAAAAATCTGGCTTACCGTCTCCACAACTAGGAGAAGTCGCAGACTTTCGGTCCGCAAAGAATCTTCTCGCCGTCACGGGACGCAGTTGAAGTCTCAGCCGCTTCGAAGGACAGATCCCCGAGGTCTCCATGGTGATGATGAATGGAACCATCTGACATGTAGCAGAAGCCCCAGTAGACAGGCCCTGCCTCCAGCTCTGCATCTACCCCAAAGGCTCCTTCACCGATGTCACCACAACCTCAAGGGACTTGTGCTCACTAGCAGTTCTTCCCCTAAGGGGGACATCATCTTGACCAAACATTAGTTTAGAACAAAGGTCTTCATACTTGGCCACTTGAAGACTTGTGGACTCCAACTCCCAGAATTCCTCAGCCAGCCCTCAGAGGAATTCTGGGCGTTGAAGTCCACAGATCTTCAAGTAGCCAAGTTCGAAGACCCTTGGTTTAGACGTTTAGGGCGGACATGTGCAGTGTGAAGGTGTCAAGGCAATTGAGAGTTGCACCTGAGTGGACGGCATCCATATGACAGCATGAGTAGCTGGTATTCAACAGCTCGGGAAGTTTAAACCCCTCTTCATTTCTGATTCCTCAACCTTAAATCTTTGGTGCTAGGACTGAGTCCCGCTCATACCAATCTTGAGTTGGGAGCAATTACAGTTAGTCCTTGACTTACAACAGATCCCTTAGTGACTGTTCAAAGTTACAATGGTGCTGAAAAAAGTGACTGATGATGGTTTCCCACCCTTATGACTGTCGCAGCTTCCCCCGGGGTCAGGTGATCAAAATTCAGAGGCTTGGCAATTGGCTTGTCCCTATGACAGCTTGCAGTGTCCAGTGGGGTCATGTGATCCCCTCTGGTGTCCTTCTGACAAGCACAGTCCATGGGAGAGCCGAAGTCACTGAAGACCTGTGTTGCTGACTGAACAATTGCAGTGATTCACTTAACAGGTGTGTCAAGAAAGGTTGCCAAATTGGGCAAAACACGTCTCAGCTGAATTCTGGGTTCAATTTTGATCGTAAGTCAAGGATTACCTGTACTTGCAAAATGTCTGACTTCCTCCAAATTAGGCACCCAATAGAAAGGTCTTCAGTTTAGCAGGGCATCCACAGGCAAAGACCCCAGACTTCTCCTCAATAGAAGCATAGAGAAGGTCCTTAAGTGGTGGTGAGACTTGTCTTTGGGGAGAGAAGCAAAGATGAAGAGTTTCCAGCTTCTGGGCTCCACCTCTGGGAACCAGGATTAAGAGGGAAAGAAAGCATCCTTCTCCTCACCAACCACTGGGTCAATCAGCCACCCTCAAATGGATCTAAGTTGACAGTTCTTAACACACCCATTACTGTTGGGTCCACCCAACTGATCTATTAACTCTCTTATTTCAATTTGCAACTTGGACTAGCATCTGGGACTTGATCTTAATGGTCCTGATTTCATGTCCTGATGGTGGAGGAGAAGGCCAACCCCACAGTTCACATTGGTCTGCTTTATGGATCAGTCGTGAACTTCTTCAGAAGCCCCATCTTGCTACTCTCTGAAGGCCCTCAAATCAAAAAGAGTGCCGTGGTTCCGACAGATGAAACTCTTCAAAGAACTTTGAGGCATGTTGTCAAAGCAAGAACATCCAGTGTTAGCAGCGTTGACAAAGAGCCAAGAAGGCAGTAAATTTGCTTAGAGAACCATTAAATTTAGGTGGCACTAGTATCATCTAGAAATCACGTTGTTGCTACAGGAGAATGTCCTATCCTGGAGGAACGGGGTGGGTGGGGGGTGGGGTAGGGTGGAGATTTCATCCCAAATGTTGAGATGAAACAGCAGGCAAGAAATCCATCTCTGCTATCATTTTTGACTCTCTGTCTCAGGGGTCTCCAAACTTAGCTATTTGAAAACTTGAGGACTTCAACTCCCAGAATTCCTCAGGAGAATTCCAGGAGTTGAAGTCCACAAGTCTTCAAGTGGCCAAGTTTGGAGACCCCCCTGCTCTGTCTAATGGTCATCTCCTTTGACTCAAAAGTCAAGGTTTTGCCTCTCCACCAACACTTTCCCATCATGATTAAGGACAACAACAATATAATACAAGACCTGTAACACCATAAAAAAAATCTGCCTCTTCCACGTCCTTAGGAAGGGCTCGATAGATGGATAAAAATGCCAAATCCAGTATAAACATCTGGCTGATCAACATCATAAGCTCTCCTCCTTCTCCCGGGAGGGAAGAATTGGGAGAAACTGTGTCTGGCTCACACAGAGACAACATTCAACAGGTTGAGGAATTTTTTTTTGTGGCAAGGAACACATAATAGATTGGAGATGGCGACAAGCAAGCAGGCGTGGTAGTTCAGAATTTATAACTGCTCAGTTCTCTGACTTTTTGTTTGAGATTCTGGCCTGCTTCAAGGAGAAAAGCTTAGAGTTTCTCTTACGTGGTGATGCTTGTTACTAATGTGTGTTTATATCCTCCGCAGGGAGCACAATAATTCCTCATAAGGGTTAATAACTCCTACTGCTTGGCAGAAATACTTACTGGCGTGCAAAAATAGACAACGAGATGCAGAAAAAGGTAATTCCCACTTCTGTAGAACTGTTACAAATAAAAATCACAGCACTCACTTTTTTCCTTTTCATTCAGGACCCCCAAGAGCAGGTGTTGCGCTAAGATTTTCATCAACAGCTGCCAGCTGACTCAGTTTAATGTGCCTTTTTATTATTATTATTATTATTATTATTATTATTATTATTATTATTATTATTATTATTATTGAAGAAACGAAGCAAATCAAAACTCAGAAATGAGTCTACACAGACTGAACAGCAGGGGAATTTTTTTTTTATTTCAGTTCAAGGGACACCCATTTGTTTCTATGAAATGAATATATATATACTTACAGTGTGTGTGTGTGTGTGTGTGTGTGTGTGTGTGTATATATATATATGTGTGTGTGTGTGTGTGTGTGTGTGTGTGTGTGTGTGTGTGTTTTCTGAGGTTTTCGCGGGTGCCTGTATGTGGATCCTTGGTTTTTCGGGTTTTTCCCCGCGTAGAACTAAAGGTGTAGGCGCAACGTTTCGACGGAATCCCATCCGTCATCATCAGGCTGGTGGCTTTAGCTTCCTTCTTCTGGGATTCCGTCAAAACGTTGCACCTACACCTTTAGTTCTACGCGGGGAAAAACCCGAATAACCAAAGATCCACATACAAACACCCGCGAAAACCTCAGAAAACATATGTTTTCTGAGGTTTTCGCGGGTGTTTGTATGTGGATCTTTGGTCATTCGGGTTTTTTCCCGCATAGAATTGAAGGTGTAGGAGCAACGTTTCGACGGAATCCCATCCGTCATCCTCAGGCTGGTGGCTTCAGCTTCCTTCTTCTGGGAGAAGCATATATATATACTTACAGTGTGTGTGTGTATATCTATCTATCTATCTATCTATCTATCTATCTATCTATCTATATACACACACACACATACAATATACATACACACACATATATACATACACATACATATACACACACATACATATATATATATATACACATATACATATACACACACAAACACACACACATATACATATACATGTGTGTGTGTGTGTGTGTGTGTACACACACATCTTTTTCTTTAAAAAAACAAAACCAAAATGATGTTAACCCTTCATCCAAATTGTCACATGGTTCTATATCAGTATGAAAAGGCTTCCGTTTTAATCTATAATTCTGCCCTTGTTTTGTTTTTTCCCCTCCACTTTTGGACCTGCAAGTGAACAAGTCATGTTAGAAACTTTAAAATAGTCTTGAATTGAAACCTGGAGGAATATATCAACACTGCTTCATAGCGATTTGAGAGAGCCATCCTCTTACAAACAGTGTCTGGTTGCCATGATTACAGAGAAGAGTCCTAACAATCAATTACTTGATCTAACGTTGCACTTTTTTTTTCATTATTCAGGTTGATGAGCATTTTGCTCATTTTGCCCAGATTCCATTTATGAATAAGTGAGAATCACAGGAGGCTTTAATTACACTCAGTCGCAAAGATATGGCAAAAGTCTGAATATTTAAAAAGGGACAAATATTTTTTTACACAGAAGGCGTGCAAAGGTGGCATTTAAATTGAGAAGAAAGCCTGCATGATGTGGTTGGGTAATATTTCTAACAAGCTCAAATCTGACTTTTAAAACCTGGACATTTTTCTTAACTTCTAATCTTTTATTGATATTATTTAATCTTCCGTTTGATTCACAGTCTGGGACGGGTTAAAAACACAACCGTTCAGGTCCTTCCCAAGGACCAAAGAGCAGCTGTTAAGGTAACATCTGAATGTACAGTATATGTGGTATATAATATATATGGTTAGGACCTGAACGGTTACATTTTTACCTGTCCCAGACTGTGAATCAAATTGAAGATTAAATAATAACAATAAAAGATTAGAAGTCAAGAAAAGCATCCAAGTTTTAAACGTGAGATTGGAGCTAGCTAGAAATATTACCTTACAACATCACACAGGCTTTCTTCTCCATGTAAATGCCACCGTTGCACGCCTTCTGTGTAAAAACGTATTTGTTTCTTTTAAAGAGCCTGACTTTTGCCGTATCTTTGCTACTGAGTGTGATTAGAATCTCACTTATTCAGAAATGGAATCCGAGCAAATTGAATAGCTTCCAAATGCTTGTCCGCTTGAAAAGAACAAACTAACTAACCGACATGACATGAAGCTACTGAGAAATTAGCATTTGGATGTTATAGAATCGCTTGTGTGTAATCAAGAAGGGTAGCGCAAGATACATCACAAACTACTTTTAAATGATAGGTCCTCGCAGGATCACCTTTGCAGAGGTCCTCTCCCGACCCAAGTGACCTGGGACACCTCGTTGACAGTGTTGGTGTGATGCAGTCCAGATTCAGCCTGGTTCTTCCTTTCCAATTACTGGACACGTGGTTCCGTGGTCCTTCTGGCGTGGCCTGCAGGAGAGATGGGTCGCTTGCCTTCCATGGGAGCTTCTGCCCCACGGATGTTTTCCCAAGTGCTTGTGAAGCTCTCTGCTTGTTCTTCCTAGACACTGGTTTATTTTTATTTTTGTGAAACTCTGCTGGACTTGTTAGTTAAACACAAGTTGAACGGTTGCTAGATCTGTATTCTAATCTATTCTATTCCATTCAGCTCTATTCCATTATTCTATTCTGTTCTGTTCCATTCCATTCCGTTCCGTTCCATATTTTCTATTCCATTCCATTCCATTCCATTCCATTCCATTCCATTCCATTCCATTCCATTCCATTCCATTCCATTCCATTCTATTCTATTCTATTCTATTCTATTCTATTCTATTCTATTCTATTCTATTCCAATTTTTTGTAAAGCACCGAAGACTTGGAATTTTCCCCAAGCTCTGGGATAGGATGAGTGAGTGCACAACAGAAGGTTCACATGGCACCATATTTTTTGTGTGTGTGCATTGGGTTGTAATAGTTTAATGGTTAATAGTTTTAGCATGGTTTTTATGTGGTGTGTTGTTGTTTTATTTTTTGATCAGCAGCCACCCAGAGTTTGTCATAAACTGTAGAAAGGTTTTAAATAAATAAATGCCAATCTGACAGGTCTATCAGTGGAGGAGAGACCAGGATCACCTTGTAACCAGACTAAATCTAAGATAACTTTGAACTGGGGCAGGGTTAGAAAAAAGAAATCCATCAGAATCTCATAGAATCTCATAGAATCTCATAGAATAGAATAGAATAGAATAGAATAGAATAGAATAGAATAGAATAGAATAGAATAGAATAGAATAGAATAGAATAGAATAGAATAGATCTTCTAGTCTAGCCCTCTGCTCAAGCAGGAGGATCTCTACCATCTCAGACAAATGTCTACCCTCTTCTTAAAAGCCTTTAATGATGGAGCAGCCACGATTTCTGGTGGGAAGCTGTTCCACTGGTTAATTGTCCTCACTGTCAATAGAATAGAATAGAAGTAGAGTAGAGTAGAGTAGAGTAGAGTAGAGTAGAGTAGAGTAGAGTAGAGTAGAGTAGAGTAGAGTAGAGTAGAACGGAACGGAACAGAACAGAACAGGAACAGAAACAGAAACAGAAACAGAAACAGAAACAGAAACAGAAACAGAAACAGAAACAGAAACAGAAACAGAAACAGAAACAGAAACAGAAACAGAATAGAATAGAATAGAATAGAATAGAATAGAATAGAATAGAATAGAATAGAATAGAATAGAATAGAATAGAATAGAATAGAATAGAAGTAGAGCAGAGCAGAGCAGAGCAGAGCAGAGTAGAGTAGAGTAGAGTAGAGTAGAGTAGAGTAGAGTAGAACGGAACAGAACAGAACAGAACAGAACAGAACAGAACAGAACAGAACAGAATAGAATAGAATAGAATAGGAGTAGAGTAGAGTAGAGTAGGGTAGGGTAGGGTAGGGTAGGGTAGAGTAGAGTAGAGTAGAGTAGAACGGAACGGAACAGAACAGAACAGAACAGAACAGAACAGAACAGAACAGAATAGAATAGAATAGAATAGAATAGAATAGAATAGAATAGAAGTAGAGTAGAGTAGGGTAGGGTAGGGTAGGGTAGGGTAGGGTAGGGTAGAGTAGAGTAGAGTAGAGTAGAGTAGAACGGAACAGAACAGAACAGAACAGAACAGAACAGAACAGAACAGAACAGAATAGAATAGAATAGAATAGAATAGAATAGAATAGAATAGAATAGAAGGGATCTTGGAGGTCTTCTAGTCTAGCCCTCTGCTCAAGCAGGAGGATCTCTACCATCTCAGACAAATGTCTACCCTCTTCTTAAAAGCCTTTAGTGATGGAGCAGCCACAATTTCTGGTGGGAAGCTGTTCCAGTGGTTAATCATCCTCACTGTCAGGAAGCTTCTCCTTAATTCCAGGTTGCTTCCCTCCTTGATCAGTTTCCAACCGTTGTTTCCTGTCCTGCCTTCAGGTCCTTTGGAGAATAATTTGACCCCCTCCTCTCTCTGGCAGCCCCTGAAATCCTGGAATACTGCTATCATCTCACCCCTATTCTTTCTTTTATCTAGACTGGCCGAACCCAAACCTGGATAGTCAAGAGTTTTATATTAAGGAGTTCTGGGCGCAGAGTTCTTTTCCAATCTGACTGGTATTTCTTTAAGGAAGTCACGAATTATCTCGCAGCTGCAGAGCAGCATCTGGAAGCAGATTCGGTAGTCCCACTGGACCCATATTTCAGGCCCGGCTGCCAAAAACAACTGGAAGACATAAACCTTGTCTTTTAATGGCACTTCTGTGAGATGCTAAGGGGGAAAAGATGCTGGATCAGCTTACTGTTATATTTACGAGACCAGAATTTAAAGCTAGCTACTGGCAAAAAGAAACTGCCTGCAAGTTTGGGCATCCCAGTGCCGGGGCGTACTTGACAAAGACTTTGACGGGAGAACTGGCAATAATTTCTGCCCTTTAAAAGGGAAGCTACCCCATCATAAATAAATGAAGGCTAGGGCACGTTAACACAATTGCCACATGGTCTCCCAGGGGCTCACAAACCAATCTTCTTCTAATCCGTCGAGGGTTTTCTCATAATGTTATGTAATTAAGTCTGGGTTTGTTTTTTTTTTTAAAAAAAAATCTTTTTCTCATTTTTGGAAAAGAGCAAAGGTCCCTCTTTTCCATCATCTGGTAATCCGCAGGGTTTTTCCAAGAAAACAAAGGAAATTCAGCCAGATTATCAGCTCGATCCTTCATGTAACCAAGGATACGATTGATTCCCTTCAAAAAAATAAAATAAAATCCCTAATCCTGCGCCTCCCCGTTTCAAATTACAATCCTAACTCCCCACTACTTGATGGTGTGACACAGACCCTCTTTTCAAAGAAGGCCGAGCCATGGTAAGGCCTGAGGAATCCCACTTTGTGTGTTTGTGTGTGTGTGTAAGTGTGATGGTTGGCATCGGCGAGGTGGACATTAAGCACTGGGCAAGCACATATTACGTCCTAATGGAAACAGAGTCAATGCACAAATGTCCACTAATGGGTCCCTCCTTATCTTAAAGGTAAAGGTAAAGTTTCCCCCGCACATGCGTGCTAGTCGTTTCCGACTCTAGGGGCCGGTGCTCATCTCCGTTTCAAAGCTGAAGAGCCAGCGTTTGTCCGAGGACGTCTCCGTGGTCATGTGGCCGGCATGACTAGACGCCAAAGGCGCACAGAACGCTGTTCCCTTCCCACCGGAGTGGTCCCTATTTTTCTACTTGCATTTTTACGTGCTTTCGAACTGCTAGGTTGGCAGAAGCTGGGACGAGTAACAGGCACTCACTCTGTTACACGGCACTCGGGATTCAACCCGCCAAACTGCCGACCTTCTGATCGACAAGCTCAGTGTCCTAACCCACTGAGCCACCGCGTACCTTCCTCCTTATCTTGCTTCAACCCAATTTTTGTCTGTTCCAGAAAAAAAAACTGTGCCAAAACTAGCATTCATTTGTAGATTCCAAACTGTGGCATCCCCTTGTAATTCAGACTGTGATCCTTAAAAAGTCTGATACCATTGTCTTTTTTTCTAAACTTATACACTCTGTCCCATAGTGCTTTGTGTCACTCTCTGTACAGTTTACAAGGTCAGCATTATTTGAAGATTGCCCCCCAACAATCTGGGTCCTCAATTTACCAACCTGAGAAGGATGGAAGGCTGAGTCAACCTTGAGCCGGTCAGGATCGAACTGCTGGCTGTCGGCAGAATTAGCCTGCAGTACTTCAGTTTAACCACTGTGCCACCAGAGCTCCTAAGATCTCTTATTTGAATTATTTTTAAGCCAATAAGTTGGATATGTAAACATTCCAGAGTCAACCTTGAACCAGTCAGGGTCGAACTGCTGGCTGTCGGCAGAGTTAGCTGCAATGCTGCATTCTAACCACCGCGCCACTATGGCTTAGATAGCAATAGCAATAGAACTTAGACCTATATACCTCTTCACAGTGCTTTATAATCCGCTCTAAGCAGTTTACAGAGTTAGCATATTTGCCCCCCCAACAATCTGGGTAGGAAGGACGGAAGGCTGAGTCAACCTTGAGCCCCATCAGGCTCAAACTCCAGGCTGTAGACAAAGTTTGCCTGCAGTACTGCAGTTTGACCACTGTGCCTCCAGAGCTCCTAAGATCGCTTATTCAAATTATTTTTAAGCCAATAAGTTGCATATGCAAACATTCCAGAGGCACAAAAGCTTGTGTTTCTCGATTAAGAAGCACTCACTTCCATCATAATGGAGGAATCTTGGTCCAATTCATCTGCCACAGGAAAGATGTCCAGCAGAATGGACACATCCTCTGTTGGTTTCTCCCTCCTGTGGTTGACTAAACCAGCATTTCTCAAACTCAGCAACTTCAAGGGGCATGGACTTCAATTCCCAGAATTCTCCAGCAGCCACCATGAGCAAGTTGAAGACTTCTGGGAGTTGAAGACTGCCACATCTCAAAGTTGGCGAGGTCAAGGAGTGCTCGCCTAAAGAGATGAAAGAATCTCTACCTACGTATTCTTTTCCTAGGGTTACATCAGAATTAGGATTCCCGGTTTCTTATTCTCCTACTCAGCTAAAATCTAAACCAAAGCTTGCTCCTGTTGTCAAGAACGGGGGTCCCCAACCCCCAGTCCGTGGACCGGCATGGGTTCATAGTATATCAGAAAGCAGTCCACGCAAACCAGCGAAGCCCCATCCCCGGGATGCAGGCAGCACATGAAACCACACCCCCTCCGGTCCACGGAAGAATCTTTCTCCATGGAACCGGCCCCTGGTACACAAAAGGTTGGGGGCAGCTGGTCAAGAACAAGCCTGATGTGATATTAAACTACAGTAAGGGGAAATCCTATTATTATTATTACTATTATTATTATTACTATTATTATTATTATTATCATTATCATTAATTGAATTTGTATGCTGCACAACTCAATGACCCAGAGCAACTAATGACATCAGTCAAGAAATATACCTCTCCCTCTCTCCGTCTTATTCTCCCTCTCTCTGTCTCTCCCTCCCTCTCTCTGTCTCACTCTCTCTTTCTCCCTGTCCTCCTCCATCTCTCCCTCTTACTCTCACTCCTTCTCCCTCTCCCTCTCTCCCTGTCTCCCTCCCTCTCTCCCTGTCTCCCTCCCTTTCTCCCTCTCTCCCTCTGTCTTACTCTCACTCTTTCTCCCTGTCCCTCTCCCTCTCTCCCTGTCTCCCTCCCTCCTGCCCTCCCTCTCTCCCTGTCTTACTCTCACTCCTTCTCCCTCTCCCTCTCCCTCTCTCCCTTTCTCCATCTCACTCTCACTCTCTCTCCCTTTCTCCATCTCACTCTCACTCTCTCTCCCTGTCTCTCTCCCTCCCTCCCTCTCTCTCTCCCTCTCTCTCTCTCATATACACACACACACACACACACCCAATCTACCTCAAAGAATGGCAATTGTGGGCAGGAGTCAGCAGAAACATCAGAAGCTTTGTGCAAACACGAATGAAGATAGAGAGATAAAGGTTAGCATCAAGAGAGGGATATTTCAAGGAGACTCACTTTCCCCTCGACTGTTTGTTACTGTATTGATTCCTGTGTTAACAAGACTAAACAAGTCAGGCCACGGCTGTGAAATACCAGAAACACCCGCCAGGTTAGCCCATGGGTGATCTGAAGCTGTGTGGAGAAACTAACAGCTGAAATAGAACCGCTCCTCAACCCTGCCCAGAGATACAGCCAAGATATCGAAAGGTGGGACAACTGTGAACACAGAAGGAATGACGATGCTCTG
The DNA here is from genome assembly GCF_947247035.1 of Vipera ursinii. NCBI lineage: Eukaryota > Metazoa > Chordata > Lepidosauria > Squamata > Viperidae > Vipera > Vipera ursinii. The sequence continues at coordinate 2,302,000 of NC_139515.1, forward strand.
TGGAAATAACATCAAGAGTTTGGATGGAGAAGATCCCTACAAGCAGCTGGACGTCCTTCAAGTCAAGACATCAAGTATACTGAAATCAAGAGGAAGGTTAGAAGTAAATACATCACGAGAGGGAAGATCTTTGAAGTCCAAACTCAGAGGAGGAAACACCATCAAGGCAATTAACACTTGGGCAATTCCAGTCATTAGAAACAGAACTGGACTCAAGAAAAAGCTAAAAAGCCCTGGATAGGAAGACTAGAAACCATGAATCATGTCCCTTCTTCCACACAGACTCTACCTATCAAGGAGCGTAGGTGGGCGTGGAATATTGGAGTAAATCAGATGGTTGAGGAAGAACAAGCGCATTAGAAGAATATCTGAAGGGCAGTGAGGGACATAAAATTTAGAATGGAATAGAGCTGGAAGGGACCTTGGAGGTGTTCTAGTCCAGCCCCCCGCTCAATCAGGAGAACCTACACCATCTCACACAAGTGGCTGTCCAGTCTCTTCTTAAAACCCTCCAGTGATGAAGCGCCCACGATTTCTGGTGGCCAGCTGTTCCACTGGTTGATTGTCCTCACTGTCAGGAAGTTTCTCCTTAATTCAAGGTTGCTTCCCTCTTTGTTCAGTTTCCAACCATTGTTTCTCGTCCTGCCTTCTGGTGCTTTGGAGAATAATTTGACCCCGTCCTCTTGGTGGCAGCCCCTCAAATACTGGAATACTGAATGGAATGGAATGGAATAGAATAGAATAGAATAGAATAGAATAGAATAGAATAGAATAGAATAGAATAGAATAGAATAGAATAGAATAGAATAGAATAGAATAGAATAGAATAGAATAGAATAGAATAGAATAGAATAGAATAGAATAATAGAATAGAATAGAATAGAATAGAATAGAATAGAATAGAATAGAATAGGTAGAGTAGAGTAGAATAGGAGTAGAGTAGAGTAGAGTAGAGTAGAGTAGAGTAGAGTAGAGTAGAGTAGAATAGAATAGAATAGAATAGAATAGAATAGAATAGAATAAGTAGAGTAGAGTAGAATAGGAGTAGAGTAGAGTAGAGTAGAGTAGAATAGAATAGAATAGAATAGAATAGAATAGAATAGAATAGAATAGAATAGAATAGAATAGAATAGAATAGAATAGAATAGAATAGAATAGAATAGAATAGAATAGAATAGAATAGAATCTGGAAGGTACCTTGGAGGTCTTCTAGTCCAGCCCCCTGCTCAAGCAGGAGAACCTACACCATCTCAGACAAGTGACTGTCCAGTCTCTTCTTAAAACCCTCCAGTGATGGAACGCCCATGATTTCTGGTGGCAAGCTGCTCTACTGGTTAACTGTCCTCACTGTCAGGAAGTTTCTCCTGAATTCCAGGTTGCTTCTCTCTTTGTTCAGTTTCCAACCCTTGTTTCTCGTCCTGCCCTCTGGTGCTTTGGAAAATAATTTGACACCCTCCTCTTGGTGGCAGCCCCTCAAATACTGGAACGCTGCTATCATGTCACCCGTATTTAGGAAGATGCATTGAATGTGGTGTACCACGAAGGCTTACTGAATACCGGATAAGGCAAACTGCCCTACAAGAAAGACCAAATGGAAAATGGAAAAGAGGTACGACAAGATAGAAAAATTAGATAGCCAGTACACACACACACACACACACACACTAGCCGACAACGCAGATAACCACAAGACCTGGCAATGGCTGTGAGCCAGAAAGTTGAAGATAGAGACGGAGGGGCTGATTCTGGCTGATCAAGACCCAGCCTTAAGAACAAATGCATACAAAGGTAGAATTGAGAAGACAGCAGAAGACAGCAAACGCCGCCTCTGAAAAGAAGCTGAAGAAACAGTGGACCACCCGGTAAGCTGCTGCAAGAGGATCGCCCGGACTGACTACAAACGACGGCACGACAAAGGTGCAACAATGGTGCATTGGGAGATCTGCAAGAGGGGCCGCTTGCCTGCAAACAAGAACGGGTGGAGACCACAAAATAGGTAAAGTCACAGGAAACGAAGCAGCTAAAGTTCTAGGAGACTTTAAAACTTCGACAAGCGCCTTGTCCCGTAACATAGCAAACTTAACGGATGTCGATAAAAAAAAAAAAAGACCAACTAGTCCGGATCGTGGATGTTGCAACGCCTGGAGACGACAAAATAGATGAGAAAGATCTAGAGAAAACGACACAATCTACAGTAAAAAAAAAAACAACAACAACAACACCGTGCAAATAGAAGTAGGAGGACTGTGGCAAAAGGAAGCAGAGTCCCCATCAGTCAACTGGAAAAGTTAGCTTTGCTTGGAACAGCGTATATCCTGCGTGATCCCTCCAGCACCGTGGGACAACATTTGCCTATCTCAGGTCTTTGGGAAGGTGGATTAAAAAAAAAAAGGCCAATCCAATCTAAGCATCTGGCTGTCTGCACCATCAACCGTTGACAACGAGCTAAGGGTTTGCAAAGTTGCTAAATAAATTTCTCCAATTCCTTGAGGTCCTTGTCCTACCTGATTTGAATCTTCCCTTATCTTTGACAGGGAGAAAGGTGCTTTTAAGTGCTGGGAGAAGAAGGGAGAAGATCTCGTCGTCTGAAAACGTACCCTGAATAATTCTAAAATAATCATAAACAAATGTTGTCGCAAGCAATTTGGAAACTATGCAGTAACGACCAGAAATGAAATGTTTTTATCAAGAACAAATCTTGCCACATTCTTACCTTGTGGTTTTGTTTCGTTTCGTTTTGTTTCGATAATTGCCCTAATAGATCAGGATAAATGCCAACAGATCATGGAACCCGATCGACGTAATATATCTCGACTTCAGCAAAGCCTTTGATAAATTGCCCGTTATTGCCATCTTGGTTAATTGTGGGCTAGACAGAACGACGAAATAAGCAGAAAACAGACATCGATGGTCCCATTGAAAGCACAGCTTGCCTTCCTTTCAAACTGAAAGATGCTATTGACCGGGTTGACGCAAGAATCCGTCCTGGGCTGTCCGTTTTTAATCAAGATTTTTTTATTCGTGGTTTGGATGAGGAAGAGAAGAGGATTCTGATCAAACTGAGTGGGCCAGCGAACGCTCCAGAACACAGCAATAAGATTCAAACTGACATTGATAAAGTGAGGGAAAGGGTTGACAAATAACAACATGAAATTGAAGAAATTTTTAAAAAAACCAAATTAATTGTGATCCCTCTAGGAAACGAAAGCAAAATGTGCCGCAGCACAAGATAGGAAGGGGATAAGGGCTCGGTAATCTAACCCGAGAGAGACATATTGGACTAAAAACAGAATATACGTCGGCGGTGTAAAGATGGCTGCCAAAAATATTGGATTTGGAGATGGACTAGGACAGTGGTGGCGAACCTTTCAGAGACCGAGTGCCCAAACTGCAACCCAAAACCCACTTATTTATTGCTGGGTGCCAGGTGGGCGTGGCCCACTGGGTGGGTGTGGCTGGGGTGGTCATGGAAGATTGGGTGTGGCCAAGGTGGGTGTGGTCACAAAGTTTCTCGTGGGGAGGGACACCTGTGGGGGGGTGGGCAGGGTTGGGGGACCTCCAGGAGGTCTCTGGCAGGTGGGGCAGGAGGCAGGAGGCTCCTCCTGTGGGATGATGTCCTTGGTGCTCTCTGAGCGTGGTGGTTTTCTTGCAGATGTTTCATCACCCAATTCGGGAATGTCCTCACTGATCAACACTGATGATGCTACCTAGTTGGGCAATGAAACGTCTACAAGAAAACAACCCAGTGGTCTGAGAGCATCAACGACCCCACAGTTGAGCCCAAAGCTACAAATATTCACTTCTATCTCTCCTGCAACTCTCCCCTTCTTCTGGTTTCCGGTGCCTACTCGCTATTTTGCTTTGACTAACAGTCTCTGGAAGGAGCTGCAAATGTGTTGCCTTCAGACCAAGAGGACAAATGATGGATAAGGATATTAGGTTCCGGGGAGAGGGGGCGGGGGGGGGAAACCTATTCTTTCAGATTTCAAAGTGAAGGAGGTGGGAGGATGAGAAGATGGATTCTGATGGAATGGTAGAAAAAGTTAATCCAACTGTCAAGCTCTGGAAAACTTCAGCTGCTTGTTTGTTTTTCCCCTTGGCCTACAGAAGGGGGGGGGGCAGGAGTGGAGAAGAGTGGAATGTGTGTTGCAGCTGTGGAGCTGCAAGGTCATCCATGAGTTTGTTTTGGAAAACTGAAGGTTCTTTCTCATCCTAATTGTCTGGAGCTTCACTGGGTAATGTGACCTGCATTGTCAGGGGGGAAAAGTGAGTTTCTATACTTTTTTAATATAACTGCTTTCGTGCCAATTTCACCGGAGCTGGTTTTCTACTCATCAGTGCCGATATGCTGTGCTCAATAAAGTTTTGCATTGGAGTCTGGAATGTCTGGGCTGTGTTGACTTCGCTGGGATCATCAGTTGGAACCGTGGCACCAACTTCATTCCAAGCAATAACCCAAGGAGGGGCTGGTCACCCCCTTTCAAGCAGAGGTTGGACTAGTTTCTCCAACTTGGTTGCTTGAAAATGGGTGGACTTCAATTCCCAGAATTCCCCAGCCAACATGCTTTAAAAGCTGTAGACTTCATACTGGCTTTGGAAATTGAGGAGTTGGGGTCCACCCATCTTCAAGCAACCAAGGTTGGATTCCAGGCTGGACTCGATGTTCTGATATGGACCTTTCCAACTGAGGGATTCCTTAATTATATGGGCAACTGAGCAGTTCTTGTTATCTTGTCAGAAGAGGGAGTCAAGCTATTCTCCAAAGCACCTGAAGGCAGGACAAGAAGCAACAGATGGAAACTAACCAAGGAGAGAAGCAACCCGGAACTAAGGAAGAATTTCCCAACAGGAAAAACAATTAATCAGTAGAACCACCTGCCTCCAGAAGTTGTGAATGCTCCAACACTGGAAGCTTTTAAGAAGAGATTGGACAACCATTTGTCTGAAATGGTCTAGAGTTTCCTGCCTGAGCAGAGGGTTGGACTAGACCAAGAATCTTCAAACTTGGCCCTTTTATGACTTGTGGACTTCAACTCCCAGAATTCCTCAGCCAGCATCCCTGGCTTAGAAATTCTGGGAGTTGAAGTCCACAAGTCATAAAAGGGCGGGCCAAGTTTGAAGACCCCTGGACTAGAAGACCTCCAAGGTCCCTTCCAACTGTATTATTATTATTATTATTATTATTATTATTATTATTATTATTATTATTATTATTATTATCATCTCATCATCATCACCATCATCTTTTATTTATTAAACATAAACCTCAGTCAACTGAACATTATTATTATTATTATTATTATTATTATTATTATTATTATTATTATTATTATCTTTTATTCATTAAACATGAACCTCAGTCAACTGAACAACATTATTATTATTATTATTATTATTATTATTATTATTATTATTATTATTATTATTATCTCTAATAAACTAGACTGGCTCACCCAAGATAATGCATGAAAGAAGTCCCCTTCTTGGCAGGCAGAAATTTTACTGAAATACTCTGCCACAACCCCTTGCACACATCTATGTCTGAAAGCTAGTAATCTGGGTGGATTTAAAGTCCATAAAGTACTCAGATTCCATTCCCCACAGCTGCTCGTCAGAAAATAATGAAGATAATTCCCTCTGCATGGTTTTAAAATCAAATGTGCTTCATCCCCCCACAGAGAAACACTGCTGCAGCATTTGCGATTCAGAAAAACAACAACAACCTCCATTTCTAATAATCATTGAAAACCTACTTCAAAAAAAAAAGCCATAGTTTTAATTTAATTTGTTTCCTTCTCTGCCTTGAAGCAAGGAAGAGAAGACTCTGGCACGCTGGAAGAGAAACCTAATTGGAAATTCAGCAAAATTAGGTTATGCTACCCGTCTCCCCCTTCCAGGGTCTGCTGGACAGAAGCCAAAATGTTTATTGCCCTGACTCAAATTACAGCAGGAAAGAAAGAAAGAAAGAAAGAAAGAAAGAAAGAAAGAAAGAAAGAAAGAAAGAAAGAAAGAAAGAAAGAAAGAAAGAAGAAAGAAAGAGAGAGAGAAAGAAAGAAAGAAAGAAAGAAAGAAAGAAAGAAAGAAAGAAAGAAAGAAAGAAAGAAAGAAAGAGGAAGGAAGGAAGGAAGGAAGGAAGGAAGGAAGGAAGGAAGGAAGAAAGAAAGAAAGAAAGAAAGAAAGAAAGAAAGAAAGAAGGAAGGAAGGAAGGAAGGAAGGAAGGAAGGAAGGAAGGAAGGAAGGAAAGAAAGAAAGAAAGAAAGAAAGAAAGAAAAGAAAGAAAGAGAAAGAAAGAAGGGAGAGAGAGAGAGGAAGGAAGGAAAGAAAGAAAGAAAGAAAGAAAGAAAGAAAGAAAGAAAGAAAGAAAGAAAGAAAGAAAGAAAGAAAAAAAGAAAGAAAGAAGTCTCATCATGATTGTGATGGCTGCCTTCCCAATCTTACCTAAATCCCATCCATTCAGTGGAAGAGAAAGGAAAGATTTACGGGCAGGGCAAGAAGGATTTAAGCTCCTTGGGCTTGAGCTGCCTTCTTGGACCAATTCATGGCCAGGAGGTAGGAATACGGCAGCGACGTCAGGAATTGACCGCTCTTTTCCCAAGGGTGCTTTTTCCCAAAGGCAACTAGACTGTCTTGTCTTTTTTATTCCCTTGAAAGCGTTTCGCTTCCCATCCCAGAAGCTTCTTCAGAAAGTCCAGCGCTGAAGAAGCTTCTTGGAGGAGAAACGGATCGTTTTCAAAATCCCAAAAAAGTTCAGTTGCCTTTTTTTTGGAAAAAGCACTTTTGGGACAACCGTGACGGAGAGACTCCGTAGACATTAACCATTCTCTTGCCAGCTCTTTAAGATGGACGAGAGAAGACAGCGAGAAATCAAACCCAGAAGACTCCTGTTCTCAGTAGCTCCAGAGGAGATGAGGTCCTCTATTTTTCTCTGTAGGCTTCGTGACCCAAGTTGAACAAGGAGAGGGCTGAACTTAAGGGACCACGTTCTGCCAGACATCCACCAATAACCTACCAAGCCACAATCCATCTTATTTCAAAATGAAAGGCCCGATTCCCCACTTAGCGCCAAGTGGAATCCATAAAAGCTTTATTTAATAACCTCTTACCTTTTCCATTAGTTTTTCTTTTTTTCCCCAAGAGTCCATTACTGGACACTGTCCTTTAACAACCTTGACCGCCTCCTTCCAAGACATCAATCACCTCTAGGTGCCAATCAGAAAACGTCTACAGAAAACTGAACCACGGTTACCGAAATGTTTTTCTTGCACTTAAACTTCCAAATCTTTTAATCTGCTGGATGAAACTCAACCCAGAAACATTCTACGAGCAGTCCTCGACTTACGATGCTTCATTTAGCGACCGTTCAAAGTTACGATGGCGCTGAAAAAAAGGGACTTACGACCCTTTTTCAAAGTTACGACCTTTGCAGCATCCCCCCCCCAGGGTCACGTGATTAAAATTCAGACGCCTGGCGACTGGTTCACAGTTATGATGGTCGTAGTATCCCAGGGATCACGTGATCCCCTTTTTGCGACCTTCTGACAAGCAAAGTCAATGGGGGAAGGCAGATCCACTTAACAACTGGGTTACTAACTCAGTGACTGCGGTGACTCACTTAACAGCTCTGACAAGAGAGGTTGTAGAACGGAACAAAACCTATAACTATCTCGCTTAACGACAGAAATTGTGGCCTCAGTTGTATTTAGAAAAGCCCGTCCTTCAAACATCAGCCAGTTGCTGACAACTGACCTCACTGAGGACTAGATACATGGATAGAGTTTACAGAGCAAAGGTTGCCATTGATATAATTTAATTCTCACCAAATGTACAAAACTTTAAGACAATGCAATGCTTTGCTACTAGAATGCTTGAACTTGTCACGCATACAAGGAAAGGTTAGGGGTTTTTTTTTTTTACTTTAAAATAGGAAATATATTCCTTAACTAAAAGTCTATATAGAGGTCATGGTTTCGTAGATCACAGTAACGTGGCTATTTTCATCGTACATATTAAAAATAGAAATATTTTAGCTTGAAACAATGGTACCTATATAAAAAATTCCTTTACTATCCACGGGAGAAAAATGGCCTTAGAAGAAAGGATTATAGGAGGGAGGGGATTCGAGGCTGGGGGGGGGCTACCAACAAACTCTACAAGAACTCCCCACTGTTTTGAGTTTAGGAAAATAAAATTATCTACAAGCCAAGTCCTTTTTCCACCAAAACATTTGCTCAGATAACGGGAAGCGGAGGCCAACTCAATCTTTGCTGGTTTGAAATCCTGGCCTCAGCATAAACTTGACGCTGAGTCATCCGAAGGAATTAAGAGTTTAAAAGTAAAAAAAAAAAAGAAGAGAGAAGAATCCACTAACTTAGAGCTGATTTTAAATAAGCTACCAAACTTTTTTTTTAAAAAAAATAAAATAATAAAATAATAAAATAAAATAAAATAATAAAATAAAATAAAAATAAAACCAAGTGCTTTGTTTTCCCTGATAAATCGCAACCCGGATTTTGGTATTCTTACAAATCGGTTTCCGTGGAGGAATCCATGCAAAGTGCATAGAGGGACTTCCTCAGGTCAATGCTGCTATTGGCCTTCGCGTTGCTTTTCTCCACGGACCTGGTCCCGTTGTGGGTCTCGTCCAGATGCTCCAAATGCACCACGGATTTGCAAGAGGAGTTTTTGCTCCTCGCCTCTTCCGCCGAGCTGCCCTGAAGGACGCTTCCGGAATCCTCTTGGAGGACAGTTTGCTCATCGTGGTCCTTCTCTCGGTGGTAGAAGTAGTTGAAGTTGGACACGATGACCGGGACGGGCAGGGCGATGGTGAGCACGCCAGCAATGGCACACAAGGAGCCCACAATCTTCCCTCCCACGGTGATGGGGCTCATGTCTCCGTAGCCCACCGTCGTCATGGTGACCACGGCCCACCAGAAGGCGTCGGGGATGCTGGAGAAATAGGACTCCGGGTCATCGGCCTCTGCGAAATAGACGGCGCTGGAGAAGAGGATGACTCCGATGAAGAGGAAGAAGATGAGAAGGCCCAGCTCCCTCATGCTGGCTTTCAAGGTCTGCCCCAGGATCTGCAGCCCCTTGGAGTGCCTGGAGAGCTTGAAGATCCGGAAGACACGGACCAGGCGGATGACCCTCAGGATGGCCAAGGACATGGCCTGCTGCTGGCCTCCACTGTTGGCCGGAGACTCCCCCTTCTGCTGCTCGTGGGCCAGCTCGGTGCCCAGCGTGATGAA
>NC_139515.1:2316244-2341244 GCF_947247035.1 Vipera ursinii
CCACCCGGCACTTGATGATACATAAGTGGGTTTTTGGGTTGCAGTCTGGGCACTTGGTCTCTAAAAGGTTCGCCATCACTGTTCTAGAGTATGAAGAAGGGAGAAAAATTTTCATATCGTTCCATTGCAAGGTTTTCTAGTGAAGATACCCTGGAACTTTTACCGTTGAGTAACTCTAGGGACGTGGCGGCTCAGTGGGTTAGGACGCTGAGCTTGTCGATCAGAAGGTCGGCAGTTTGGCGGGTCGAATCCCGAGTGCCGCGTAGCAGAGTGAGCGCCTGTTACTCGTCCCAGCTTCTGCCAACCTAGCAGTTCAAAAGCACGTAAAAATGCAAGTAGAAGAATAGGGACCACTACTACGGTGGGAAGGTAACAGCGTTCCGTGCGCCTTTGGCGTCTAGTCATGCCGGCCACATGACCACGGAGACGTCCTCGACAAGCGCTGGCTCTTTGGCTTTGAAACGGAGATGAGCACCGGCCCCTAGAGTCGGAAACGACTAGCACGCATGTGCGGGGGAACCTTTACCTCTACCTAACTCTAGCAATAGATATGGAAATATTTGTACGTTTTGGACAAAAGCTTCTCCAACAGCCTGTCTTCCTCATACTGGAAAGGCTACCTTATCCGATACTAAATGCTTAATGGCCTTTGAAGGCAATGGTTGAGCTGTGTACTGCGTCGATCACAATTCTGACACAGTCTTTCTGCTTTTTTTTTTGGTTTATATTTTAAAAAGTTCCCTCTTTCATGCACCCTCACAAAATCCTGACATTTTCTTTATAAAAGATTGATGGGCAGAACCAAGTGGCCTCCATATGATCGAGGGCCCTGTTTCTAAACCTTGGGAGCAGATGGACTCAACCTGAACAAGGGGTTGGACTAGAGGATCTCCAAGGTCCCTTTCAGCCCTATGATTCTATGGCCCTCTAATTCCCTTCTTCCCTCTGGGTACTGTTCACAGCTCCTACCCACCCACCCAATCCCTGGCAAACTAGGCTCCCCGTCCACTTATTAAGCCACCTCAACCAGTAAACCTGTTTCCCATCTGCCTTTTTTTTAACCCGTAGATGAGCGAAATGAAATGTGGCCGGCATGACTAGACGCCAAAGGTGCACGGAACGCTGTTACCTTCCCACCGTAGTGGTCCCTATTTTTCTACTTGCATTTTTACGTGCTTTCGAACTGCTAGGTTGGCAGAAGCTGGGACGAGTAACAGGCGCTCACTCTGTTACGCGGCACTCGGGATTCGATCCGCCAAACTGCCGACCTTCTGATCGACAAGCTCAGCGTCCTAACCCACTGAGCCACCGCGTCCCTCATACACACACACACACACACACACACACACAGACACACACACACACACGTTGCTTGGTAAGGACTCGATAGGTAGACAAAAATGCCAAATCTACTCTGAACATCTGGCTGACTGTGCGATGATCATCATCATTATTATTATTATTATTATTATTATTATTATTATTATTATTATTATTATTATTATGAAGAAGAAGAAGAAGAAGAAGAAGAAGAAGAAGAAGAAGAAGAAGAAGAAGAAGAAGAAGAAGAAGAAGAAGAAGAAGAAAGTTGGAAGGGACCTTGGAGGCCATCTAGTCCAACCTCCTGCTCAGGCAGGAGACCCTATACCATTTCAGACAAATGGTTGTCCAGTCTCTTCTTAAAAACTTCCAATGTTGGAGCATTCACCACTTCTGGAGGCAAGTCGATCCACTGGTTAATAGTTCTCACTGTCAGGATGTTTCTCCTGAGTTCCAGGTTGCTTCTCTCTTTAATTAGTTTCCATCTGTTGCTTCTTGCCCTGCCTTCAGGCGCTTTGGAGAACAGCTTGACTCCCTCTTCTTTGGGGCAGCTCCTGAGATACTGGAAGAGTTGCTATCATGGCCCCCCTGGTCCTTCTCTTTATTAAACTAGACATACCCAATTCCAGCAACCGTTCCTTATATGTTTTGGCCTCCAGTCCCCTGATCCTCTTTGTTGCTCTTCTCTGCACTCTTTCCAGAGTCTCAACCTCTTTTTTGCATCGTGGTGACCACAATGTAAAGAATCCACAAAGCAGTGGGTTCTTGCATTCCCACCGCTGATTACAGGAATATGTAAGCAGGAGACTTTATTTATTTATTTATTTATTTATTTATTTATTTATTTATTATTAATTAGGGACTGTGTTAGGCATACTCTGAACAGGACACCAGAGCATCAATCTGGCCAAGATGGGGTAATGTCAGTTGTAAAAGACCAGGTTCACGTGTGAAGGTCCAATTAAACTGACTTATCACTGAAAATCCCATGCGCGCAAATCTTCCCAGCTAACATTTAACCCCTGCTTGGAGTTAGACACAGACCAATGGAATTCAAGGGAGATTGGACTTAATCTGCTTGTGACTACGTAAGGATTCTAGGCTGATCCCTCTTTTGATTCCATCTCCACGTTCTACCATGTCTTCACTTGAGCAAGTTCATGTGAAGTTCTGGCACTGTGGTGGGGCAGCCTCTGTGATCTCTTGATATCACCATGGTTTTCAAGACCTGACAGCTCTCTACCTGGAGAGAATTGGGTCATTTATTTCAAATAAATGTGGCTACCTGGGATTCTAGGCTGATTCCTCTTTCGATTCCGACCCCCCTACCCCAGGTTCTGCCATTCCTTCTCCAAAACGCAATTCCGTAAGCTTTTTTAATTTCCGGCATGTTTACATAGGGGAATCGCACAACTGCCAAGAATTAAAATCTAGCGTCATACCTCTAAGGAATAAAGGCTATTACTGTATTCAATATTTTGGATGCTTTTCTGGGAAAAGAGTGGAAACAGCCTGCTTTCCTGAGACAGCAACTACCGCACGGGGACAATTTACAAAAGATGCACTGGGCTTGTCAAATTCTGATCACTGTCACCTTTAATATAAAAATGCAGTGAAATAATAATAATAAAGGTCGTCTCTCAGAAGAGCATCGGTCACGAAAGCATGTCGTTTTCAGATCTTTGTTTAAAGAAGCAAATGGGGATGTAAAAAAATAATAATCCTATCAACAGTCTAGACCAGTGTTTCTCCACCCTTGGCAACTTTAAGATGGGTGGACTTCAACTCCCAGAATGCTTTGCTGGCTGGGGAATTCTGGGAGCTGAAGCCCACACGTCTTCAAATTGCCAAGGTTGAGAAATGCTAGTCTTGATAAAGGAAATTATCTTACTCTGCTTGGTGCTTCTCTGAAGGAAATGCTAGCGTGTCATACTCTGAGATCAGTAGCTAGGAAAGCTGGTCGGTCTTGGTTTATAGCTGGAAGTCTCTCTGTTTTGCATCTGGCAAGCCTTTTCTTGCCCTCGTTGCCATGGGTGGCTTGGCAGACACACTTAACCACAATCTGCAATACCGGCCTGTTCTCTAAAGATCATTCATCAAAGAATGTAAGATGTGAAAAAAAGATGTGGAGACTCTAGAAAGGGTGCAGAGAAGAGCAACAAAGATGATTAGGGGACTGGTGGCTAAAAGATATAAAGAGTGTTTGCCGGAATTGGGTACGTCTAGTTTAATGAAGAGAAGGACCAGGGGTGACAGGATAGCAGTGTTCACAACTTCATAACCTGGAGGCAGGTTGTTCCACTGGTTAATTATTCTCACTGTCAGGAAATGTCTTCTTAATTCCAGACTGGATCTCCTTTGAACAAGGAGCCCACCCATTGCTCCATGTCCTAGAAGCGAGAAGAAATTTGCTGACAGTCAGAACCATTAGCCAGTGGAACAACCTGCCTCCAGAAGTTGTAAGTGCTCCAACACTAGAGGTTTTTTAAGAAGGGACTGGACAACCAGTCTGGGAGGGGGGGGGAATGTGGGGTGAGGGGGGGGAGAAGGAGAAAAAAAATCATATCAGGCAGGATTAAGAAGACAAGGACTTTTGCGGGACCACCGGTTCCCCTTTGGAACTCGCTGCAAGCCGTGGCGGGGTGGTGGGGTGGTGGTGGGGTTTCCGCCCACTTCACTGGCCCTGTGTCTGTTTTGCAAGCCCTCCGGATCAACCTTTTCCTTGCAACCCGAGAAGGAAAGGCTTAACAAGAGAAGGGACGGGGCCGACGGAGGAGGTCAACGGATGCAATGGAAAAATCCGCTCGGCCCTCCATCCGGAGAGAACAAAAACAGCAGCAAAAGAGGCTCGTCTGCCAGGAAGGGTGTTGAGAGCTCTCCCAGCCAACCCATTCAAGGCAAGAGCCTTTGTTTACAAGTAGGAGGGCCAAGCCGGGCCTTGTCACCAATATGCTTTTGTTCGATGCCAGCAGGGCAAGCTAATCCCCGATCCTATTGCTGCTCATGTTCTGGGCAAAGAATGCTCTCCTGGGCAACTTTCCTACCTCTTTTGTGCCAATGAAAGTCCACCATCTCCCCATTTGGCCACTTCGCACCTGAAACAATAACCCTAACCCCCCACCCCCACCCACCCCGGTTGAGTGGTTAGAGCAAGTCCAGGACTTAACAAACCACGGCCGAGGCCAACATTTCCACAGCTGAGCAGGACAGCTGTTTAAGCCAACTTTGCCCCGTTTTTTAACCGCTTTCCTGGCCACGGCTATCAAAACGAATTGCTGGAGTGGGTTTGTCGCGGAATAATTAACATTCCGACCAGAGGAGGATGGACGCAGTGACAGGGTTAAGCTAGTAAACGTGGTTTGTGAAGTGAATTTGGCTTTCCCGTTGACTTTGCTTGTCGGAAGATCAGCCAGTCAATTCAGAAGAGAGCTGGAAGGGGCCTGGGAGGTCTTCTAGTCCAGAGGTCCCCAACCTTTTGGGGCACCAGGGACCACCGGTTCCATGGAGAGAGGTTTTTCCACAGATCGGAGAGCGCGTGGGTTTGTGTGCAGCCTGCATCCCACGGATGGGGCTTTGCTTGTTTGTGCGGACCAGTTGCTGGCATGCCGTGGCCCGCTACCGGTCCTCAAACCAGGGGTTGGGGACCTCTGTTCTAGTCCAACCCCTTGCTCAAGCAAGGGTCCTTATATCATTTCAGACAGGTGGCTGTCCTGTCTCTTCTTACAAGCCTCCACAACTTCCGGAGGCCAGCAGTTCCACTGGTTAATTGGAATAGAGAATGCCCATGCCATCACTCTGCTTAACAACTAATTCCTACAACACTGTCAAAATAGTTAGTAAAGCTGTATTACTATTTTTTCAAGAAGAGACTGGACAGCCATTTGTCTGAAATGGTAGAGGGTTTCCTGCCTGAGCAGGGGGCTGGATTGGATGACCTCCAAGGTCCCTTCCAACTTCTTCTTCTTCTTCTTCTTCTTCTTCTTCTTCTTCTTCTTCTTCTTCTTCTTCTTCTTCTTCTTCTTCTTCTTCTTCTTCTTATTATTATTATTATTATTATTATTATTATTATTATTATTATTACTACTACTACTACTATTATTATTATTATTATTATTATTATTATTATTATTATTATTATTATTATTATTATTATTATTAATTATTATTATCTTTCCTATTGCCTATCCTTATCTTCTTATGACTATAACTGCTGCTTGTATCTTACAATTTATATTTGGGGGGGTGTTTAGCATACTGGTATGATTTATGTTGTTCGCTTAGCTAGTATTCTATGACTATCAACTCAGTGTTGCATCTGATGATTTATGATGAAGTGTCATATTTCACTATTTATGATGAATGTCTTTTCATGTTGTATATGACCGTGATTATCGTTATTACTTGTACGTACACTGAGAGCTTATGCACTGGAGACAGATTCCTTGTGTGTCCAAGCAGACTTGGCCAATAAAGAATTCTATTCTATAATTGTCCTCACCATTAGGAAGTTTCTCCTTAATTCCAGGTTGCTTCTCTCCTTGATGAGTTTCCGCCCATTGTTTCTTGTCTTGGTTTCTGGTGCTTTGGAGAATAAGTTGACTCCCTCTTCTTCGTGGCAGCCCCTCAAATACTGGAAGACTGCTATCATGTCACCCCCTAGTCTTTCTTTTCTCTAGACTGGCCATACCCAATTCCTTCAACCGTTCTTCATATGTTTTAGTCTCCAGGCCTTTAATCATCTTAGTTGCTCCTCTCTGCACTTTTCCCAAAGTCTCAACAATCAACCAGTGGGACAGAAGTTGCCTCCAGAAGTTGTGGGTGCTTTCAGAAGAGACTGGACAGTCACTGGTCTGGCATGGTATCGGGACTCTTGGGTGAGCAGAGGGCTGGACTAGAAGATCTTCAGGGTCCGACCTGCTTTCCCCCACACCCCAAGGTTGCAAAAAGTGATCACATGACCCCAGGAGATTGCAACGGTCATAAATGAATGCCTGTTGCCAAGGATCTGAATTTTGATGTGGTCCTGACCGTGATGTGGTCCTTTCTTCAAAAAAGGGAAAAGGGAAGAATCCAGAGAACCATCGATCAGTTATGACTTCACCACGGAAAAACTCAGTTTATTTAGATGCAACTGGGTCATCTGGAAGCCATATGGACAAATCCTTGACCTCTCGGCTGATCCTATCTAATGCAAGATAATGGTTAGCCATTATCTAGAATAGCCCGGTAATCTCTTAGATCCCGGCCATCTACCTTACAGTGCGCAGTTTCTTCACATTCGGCCTTGTCCACCACAATCACTTTCTCCAAACGATGGGAGGCACGCGTCCCACGCCCCAAATATTTGCATTTCTATTTTGCTGACCCTCACCTGCCAGGAGCAGTCAGCCTCGACTTGAATCAGAGTGGCCGGATTGTTGCTCCTTCATCTGTGCTACTCCATCCCTATCTTTCTCTGGCTTCCCTTTCAAAGCCAGGCATGGATAGCAATAGCAGTTAATCAATCAATCAGAATGGAGCTGGGAGAGACCTTGGAGGTCTTCTAGTCCAACCACCTGCTCAAGAAGGAAGGAAGGAAGGAAGGAAGGAAGGAAGGAAGGAAGGAAGGAAGGAAGGAAGATGAGAAAGTGAAGAAAGCAAAGGAGAAGAGGGAGAGAGGGAGGGAGGGAGGGAGGAGGGAGGGAAGGAAGGAAGGAAGGAAGGAAGGAAGGAAGGAAGGAAGGAAGGAAGGTGAGAAAGGGAAGGAAGGGAAGGACAAGAAGAGGGAGGGAGGAGGGAGAGAGGGAGGGAAGAAGGAAGGAAGGAAGGAAGGAAGAAGGAAGGAAGGAAGGAAGGAAGATGAGAAAGTGAAGAAAGCAAAGGAGAAGAGGGAGGGAGGGAGGGAGGGAGGGAGGAGGGAGGGAAGGAAGGAAGGAAGGAAGGAAGGAAGGAAGGAAGGAAGGAAGGAAGGAAGGAAGGAAGGTGAGAAAGGGAAGGAAGGGAAGGACAAGAAGAGGGAGGGAGGAGGGAGAGAGGGAGGGAAGAAGGAAGGAAGGAAGGAAGGAAGGAAGGAAGGAAGGAAGGAAGGAAGGAAGGAAGATGAGAAAGTGAAGGAAGGGAAGGACAAGAAGAGGGAGGGAGGGAGGGAGGGGGGAGGGAAGGAAGGAAGGAAGGAAGGAAGGAAGGAAGGAAGGAAGGAAGGAAGGAAGGAAGGAAGGAAGTTTTTTTAAATAGCAAATTGGCCAACCTGGCTGAGGTCAAGTTTTGCCCTAACAGCAATTTCTATTTTTGAAATTTCTCTCTCTGTCCTTCTTTCTCTCTCTCTGTCTGTTAATATAATATAATATATATTATATATAATACAGTATATATTAATATAATATAATATAATATAATATATTAAAATGGAGAGAGAGAGAGGGAGGGAGGGAGGGAGGGAAGGGGAAAGGGAGAGCTTTCCATGCTGATCCATGCTGGTTCAGGAATTCTGGGAGTTGAAGTCCACAAGTCATAAAAGAGCCAAGGTTGCCTACCCCTGGTCTAAATCTATGTTCTCTGCTCTACTCAGACATCCCCGCAAAAGATTACCTGCTTTCATGTCTGGATTTATCCAATAAAGTGAACTCAGTGCCAACGTTGGGATCAAAGCAACGAAGAGAGACAGAACAGAAGCAGGCAGTTGCCATAGTCATTCCTCCCTAGCAACGATTCTAAGGGGAGGCAGAATTCCAAATTATCAAACTAATAAGAACACACTGTTACACCAAACGCGACAGCTCTAAGATCAAGGCAAACATTTCTGGGTAAAACTCGCTGCTCATCAGGAGACCAGGGTGAAGCCCCCACCATGACCTTAACTTGAATTTGTGGAATTAAAACTGACCTGCGCATGAAACTTCCTTAATGACAACTGGCAAAGT
This sequence comes from Vipera ursinii, assembly GCF_947247035.1. Lineage (NCBI taxonomy): Eukaryota > Metazoa > Chordata > Lepidosauria > Squamata > Viperidae > Vipera > Vipera ursinii. Next base: position 2,324,464 of record NC_139515.1, read on the forward strand.
GCGTTCTGTTTTTGGGGGGGAAAAGCAAATAAACGTAGAAGAAATACATAAAGGAGTAACCTGAGACATGTATGTCCGATGGTAAAACATCAGGAAGTCTTTGAGAAATGATTGGACAGCCATTTGTCTGAAATGGTATAGGGTTTCTTGGCTGAAGAGGGGGTTGGACTAGATAACCTCCAAGGTCCCTTCCAACATTACTATTATTATTACAAAACTTTTATTCATTAAATATAAAACTCAGTCAACTGAACACTCAAACTGACTAGCACTAATGGTTGACACAGGTTGCTGCCAGCATCCTAAGCATCAACCAGGTATCTCCTTAAAATGTAAGATGATGATGATGATGATGATGATGATGATGATCATCATCATCATCATCATCATCATCATCATCATCATCTCCAGACCCCTTATCACCTTTGTTGCTCTTCTCTGCCCTCTTTCCAGAGTCTCAACATCTTTTTTACATCGTGATGACCAAATCCGGATGCCGTATTCCACGCGTGGCCTGACCAAGTCCTTGTAAAGCGGTATTAGCACTTCACGTGATCTTGATTCTATCCCTCTGTGTCAAAATTCAGACGCTTGGCAAACCGGTTCATATTTATGACGGTTGCTGTGTCCCAAGGTCATCTGATCCCCTTCGGCCACCTTCTAATAATAAGGAAGCCAGGTTTATTTAACAAAACCGGGTTGATAACTTATCGACTGAAGTGTATTCACTTTTACGACTGCAGAAAGAAAGGTCGTAAAATGGGGCAAAGCTCCCTTAACAAATGTCTCACTTAGCGACAGAAATTGGGATTGTACGTTGAGGACTACCTCAGTAAATAAATGTCTACGTTCCCCTCCGGTTTTTCATTCCTAGGTATGGTTTGGCTCCAATACCCTTCTGAGCTTCAGGACCACACTTGGAATTCGGCATCCAGTTTTGGTCACCACGATGTAAAAAAGATGTTTGGAAAGAGGGCAGAGAAGAGCAGCAAAGATGATCAGGGGACTGGAGATTAAAACATATAAGGAAGGGTTGCTGGAATTGGATAGGTCTAGTTTAATGAAAGAGACGTGGTGGCTCAATCAGTTAGGACGCTGAGATTGTCGATCAGAAGGTCGGCAGTTTGGCGGGTTGAATCCCAAGTGCCGTGTAGCAGAGTGAGTGCCTGTTACTCATCCCAGCTTCTGCCAACCTAGCAGTTCGAAAGCACGTCAAAATGCAAGTAGAAAAATAGGGACCACTCCGGTGGGAAGGTAACAGCGTTCCGTGCACCTTTGGCGTCTAGTCATGCCGGCCACATGACCACGGAGACGTCCTCGGACAAGCACTGGCTCTTCGGCTTTGAAACGGAGATGAGCACCGGCCCCTAGAGTCGGAAACGACTAGCACGCATGTGCGGGGGGAACCTTTACCTTTACCTTTAGTTTAATAAAGAGAAGGGTGAGGGCGGACATGATAGCAGTGTTCCAATATCTCAGGGGCTGCCCCAAAGAAGAGGGAGTCAAGCTATTCTCCAAAGCACCTGAAGGCAGGAGAAGAAGCAATGGATGGAAACTCATCAAGGAGAAAAGCAACCTAGAACTAAGGAGAAACTTCCTGACAGTGAGAACAATTAACCAGTGGAACAACCTGCCACCAGAATCAGTAAATGCTCCAACACTGGAAGTTTTTAAGAAGAGACTGGATAGCCATTTGTCTGAAATGACGTAGGGTTTCCTGCCTGAGCAGCAGGTTGGACTAGATGACCTCCAAGGTCACTTCCAACTTTACTATTATGATTATGATTATGATTATGATTATGACTTTGCCAGTGTCCTGCAGGGAGAGTTGTCTGTTTAAATTGGCCACTCAACCAAAAGAATACATTGTCCACCTCTCCATATGTTTCGGCTATTAAAAATTCTCATAGTGCTGTCCACTGGAGGACCGGAAGAAGAATGAAGTCTCTGACGTACTAAACACAGCTCACATTTATGTCATCCGGTAATTCCCTGTCCTCAGTACGTTCAGGACCATAGAAAGCCAATCACGGTTGATTAAATATTTCATTTTCCATTGGGCTGCAATTAGTTATGGAAATAATGAAAAGGGCCCTGCTCTAACAAATAGCAGATTGGGGCTAAAAAAAAAAAAAGATCTCCTGAAACATTTGCTTCCCATGACATCCGTGAGAAGCCAACACGAGATACTCAAGAGGTGACATCGGAAAAGCATCGGTAAGCAAATAAAGCGGTTTCCTTTCATTAGGAGCGGTTTCGTTTCAAACGGCTAAAGTAGGAATACTTTACAACCCGCAAATGAGTGCAAAATCTCCGTGGCTAAGCGAGACAGTTGCTAAGTGGGCTTGTCCCATTTTGCAACCTCTCTCGCCACCGTTGCTAAACAAATCCCTGCAGTTGTTAAGTTAGTGACACGGTTGTTAAGTGGCTTCCCCATTGGCTTTGCTCATCAGAAGTTCACCAAAAGTGACCACATGACCCCAGGACACTGCAACCATCACAAATGTGAGTAAGTTTCCAAGTGTCTGAATTTTGATCATGTGACTATGAGGATGCTGCCACGGTTGTGAGTATGACAAACAGTCATGAGTGACTTTTTCCTCCATGCCATTGTCACTTCGAACAGTCACTAAATGAGCTACGATAAGTTGAGAGCTATCTGTATTTAAAAGTGGACCCCTGGTTAAAAAGACAGCAGTCAAGAAAGAATGGGATGTATCGGCAGTGTGGCTTGCCTCACCAATTAGCAACTTTATGTGGGGATTTATGTCTCACAAGGGACGCGGTGGCTCAGTGGGTTAGGACGCGGAGCTTGTCGATCAGAAGGTCGGCAGTTTGGCGGGTCGAATCCCGAGTGCTGCATAACAGAGTGAGCGCCTGTTACTCGTCCCAGCTTCTGTCAACCTAGCAGTTCAAAAGCACGTAAAAATGCAAGTAGAAAAATAGGGACCACTACGGTGGGAAGGTAACAGCGTTCCGTGCACCTTTGGCGTCTAGTCATGCTAGAGGACATGACCACGGAGATGTCCTCGGACAAGCGCTGGCTCTTTGGCTTTGAAATGGAGATGAGCACCGGCCCCTAGAGTCGGAGACGACTAGCACGCATGTGCGGGGGAACCTTTACCTTCACCTTTATGTCTCACAAGGAAGGGACACAATTTTGACAAGGACCCTAAAAAACAAATTTCTGGGGACTGGTGAACCAAAAGTAGAAAAGCAGAGCTGACTCTAGGGGGAAATTAAAAGCTAGCAGGTGGACTGGCTCTTTGTAATTCCTCTCTGGACAAGGAGATGACTTTGAATTGCCCACAAGTGCTCCAGTGAGCAGTTTTTCATATAGTCTCTAGAAGGTTTCAAGCTCTTGGAGACACTAAACTCAGTGGTGGGATTCAGTCTGTTCGCATCGGTTCGACAGAACCGGTAGCTAAATTTTGCTGCATTCAGAGAACTGGCTTGGCTTCCAGAAGTCCAGTTTAGGTCTCAGAGGCCTGAAGGAGGCCTCCCAGGCCTAGAACAGCCCCCCGGAAGTGCATGGATGCCACTTCCAGAAGTCTGCTCTAGGCCTCGGAGGCCCAGGCCTGCCTTGAATAAGAGAACAGGTTGTTCAGGTATTTGAATTCCACCACTGACTAAGCTTACATACATCCCTGTCAAGTGCCAAGGAAATCAGAAGATCCAGGCAGTTCAAATGGGTATAAAGATTTATTGCAAGCTCAAGCTGTCTACAAGAATCTGAGCAACTAACAGACAAGGGAAATGTGCAGAAGATAAGAAAAGCATTCAAGGTGGGCTGTACTTAGATCTCTTGTGGGTATGAAGAGATTCGGGACTAATGACATGTTTGACCCCTCTCTCAGGCTCAGCCTGGTCGTCTCCTACACATCCTTTCCTAATCACCTGAAACATGAGATTGCTTGTTAATTGCTTTTCAGCTATTGGATTGACAAGTTTGACAGGAGAAAGGGATTTACATTCAGTCCTTACTGGGAAAAAAAGGTTTTAAATGTAAGTTTAAGGATTTAATCTGTTTTTTTTTCTAGAATCAGTAGCAAAAAGGGTGATTAAGTTAGGATTTTGGAAAGAATAGAATGCAGAACGGAATGGAACGGAACGGAACGGAAGCCTGAGGAACACCAGCAAGCCCTTATATTCCTGGTCTCAGCATCTCAATGCCAGGACACAAATAGGAGAAACTAGAAATGTTAACATGGGAATGCAAACAGGATCTGTTAGGCATCATGGACACAAAGCCGATGTCAAGCATAAAAGACCGGGGCTACATGCGAAGGTCCCGTTAAACTGATTTGTTGTTAAAGCACCTACATGCAGGAATCTTAACTAATCACCAGCACCTGCTTGGAGTTAGATAAGAGTCAAGGGAATTCAAGGGAGGCTGGACTTAGTTTGATTGTGATTACACAGGGATTCTAGGCTGATCCCTCTCTTGACTCCACCTTAGGAGTCACTCTGTCTTCTACATCTGAGTGTTGTGATTCCGTGTCAGCCTGTGCTCCCAGAAGCTGAGTCCGATGAATCTGAGGAGGAGGAGGAGGAGGGGTTTGGAGAGCCTTCGGTGTCAGAGGGAGGCTCTGATGCACTGCAAGACTCTCAGCCTGGCCCCTCCAGTCATGTTCCTCATGAGGCTCAGATGTGTGAGTATGAGGTGTCGGACTCAGAGGAGTCACAGTTGAATCTGTTCAGAGACGCTAGAAGCAGAAGGCAATCCAGCAGAGCAGAGCAGAGCAGAGAAAATCAATGAGGCAACTCAGTGAGAGGAGGAGAAGGCAGTGAGAAGCCACACCTTGGGACTGATAATAAAAGGGGAAGGTGTGGGCGGGGCTGGTTGCTGAAGGCAACCATTTGGAGACATTCTAAGGGAATCCTGGACTGTTCTGGCTACTTCTGTTTAAACTCTTGTTTGTTGACTCTTGTTAGATATTTTGATTCATTTATTGAAGGGAATATTCTGTTGCTTTTTTGTTTGAACTGTAAATAAATTTGGGTTGGGTTTTTCCAGCCTATCGACTGTAAAAAGGAAAAAGGGGTTGTCCCTGACACACAAACAGGGCCGGTCATAGGCTGGAACAGAACACCAGGGATGGCTAGAACTGAAAGGTAGAACTTGCTTAAAAGCAACACACCCGACAGCCCACGTGGTATGTAAATAAACCATCCGCCAGTGGGGGAAAAAAATCAATATTTCTGAATATGGAAAGTATCTGGTTCTGATGGAAAGAGGTGATGAAGCAGGGCGAAACAGGCTGCAAATTTTGGTGATCATATAAAGGCAACATATGGGAGAACATGTGAGGAACTGGTGTTAAATTGACACTGTGCTATAAGCCAAAGGGAACTTTTATATGACATGCTGATGGCATACGATAGTGGTTAAATTGTCTAAAATATACCAAGTGTGAAAAAGAAGAGGGAATTTATTTTCATGCATGGTAGACTTCTGAATAGGGACGCGGTGGCTCAGCGGGTTAGGACGCTGAGCTTGTCGATCAGAAGGTCGGCAGTTTGGCAGGTCGAATCCCAAGTGCCGCGTAACAGAGTGAGTGCCTGTTACTCGTCCCAGCTTCTGCCAACCTAGCAGTTCGAAAGCACGTAAAAATGCAAGTAGAAAAATAGGGACCACTCCGGTGGGAAGGTAACACTGTTCCATGCGCCTTTGGCGTCTAGTCATGCCGGCCACATGACCACGGAGACGTCCTCGGACAAGCGCTGGCTCTTCGGCTTTGAAACGGAGATGAGCACCGGCCCCTAGAGTCGGAAACGACTAGCACGCATGTGCGGGGGAACCTTTACCTTTACCTTTAGACTTCTGAAAAAGAAACGGGGGGAAAAAGGGGGGCAGGTGGAAGGGAAGGTGCAATTTCATACAACAAGGCGAAAATTATTCCAGGCTAACACACTTGATGAAATCAGAATTGTTTCTATGGAGTTGTGGACAAGAATTGGAAAAGAAATATGGGGAATCGCTAATGTATATGTTAAGTGCGGCAAGATAATGGAATGCAACTCTTGGAAAAGAAATACCTACAGCGAAAAATTGCATTATGAAATTAACTGAACTTAATTGAACCAGATGAGTCAGAGTGGGGACAAAGATTTTTCTGAAAGACTAAAACCTTCGTATGGACTTTTTTTGTTCAGAAGAGGGGGGAAAAAATGAATTGATGACGTGGGGTTTAAAAAGGGACAAAGAGGAAAAGGAAAACAAGATGATAATTACCAGTGCTTTTTTTGTAAAAGAAAAAGGTGCCGGAACTCACACATGACATACAACCTGCCTTGCCTACCCTACAAGGTTCCGTCCAAAAAAGGTGCCGGAACTCCATTCTGAGCTGTTCTGTACCAGCCTGCTCCCGGCCCTGCAGAAAAGGCAGGGACAACCCCTTTTACAAGAAGGCAAGAGGCTGGAATTACGCCTGCCAAATTTATTGCAACAAAAACAAACAGAACAAGACAAACCAAGAAACAGGAGCTTTAAGAAACAGGAACTATCCAAGCGGTTGCCTTCTGCAAACCAGCCCTCCCACGCATTCCCCTTATATAGAGTTCAGGGCGTGGCTTCTCTCTGCCTCCTTCCGAGGAGCCCCATTGCCTTCTTCTGTTTACTCCTAATTGACTGCCTCCTGCATCGGGCGTCCTTGAACAAGGCCAGCTGTGGGTCATCTTCATCCACGCTGTCAGGCTCACACAGCTGAGTCTCCGTGGTGACCAAGTGGGAGGGGCCTGGCTGAGGGCTCTCATCAGCAAGATCTTCAACCCCCTCAGCAAGCTCTTCAACACCCCCCTCCTCCTCCTCTGAGTCGTCCGACCCAACTGCCGAACTCACAGGCTGACCCTGAATCACAACATGAGCGTTCTATGAGAAAAAAAAGCCCTGATAATTACTCAATAGAAAGAAAACTAAGAGCATAATTGTATGTATCCCTTTTTTTTTACTGTTGCCTTCTTTCTTCTCTTTTCTTACTTTCTATCTTTCTGGTTGGTTTTACTGTATTGAAAAATTCTAATAAATATATCTATTTATTCAAACAGGAAAGAAAGAAGGAAAGAAAGGGGACAGTGAAGTCCTTATTACATTGATAGCAGTAGTAGGAATTAAGTGTATGTGCCAGCCAATTCCTGACAACTCTGGCAGTTACAAATTTTTTTAAAAAAAGTTAAAAATAAGAAAAAAGTGCAATGGTAGATAAAAATGAAGAATGACAGTGGGAAAGGCGATGATAGAAGAGAGTGGAGTGGAACAGAACAGAATAGAATAGAAAATATGGAATGGAATGGAATGGAATGGAATGGAATGGAATGGAAGACTAGACTAGACTAGACTAGACTAGACAAGACTAGAATAGAATAGAATAGAATAGAATAGGAAAGAATAAGGAATAGAATAGAATAGAATAGAATAGAATAGAATAGAATGGAATGGAATGGAATGGAATGGAATGGAATGGAATGGAATGGAATGGAATGGAATGGAATGGAATGGAATGGAGCAGAGCGAAAGAGAAGAGAAGAGAAGAGAAGAGAAGAGAAGAGAAGAGAAGAGAAGAGAAGAGAAGAGAAGGGAGTAGAGTCAAATAGAATAGAATAGAATAGAATAGAATAGAATAGAATAGAATAGAATAGAATAGAGTAGAGTAGAGTAGAGTAGAGTAGAGTAGAGTAGAGTAGAGTAGAGTAGAGTAGAGTAGAGTAGAAAATATGGAATAGAATAGAAAATGTGGAATACAATAGAATAGAATATCCTTTATTGCCAAGTGTAATTGTATACACTAGAGATTTGTCTCCAGTGCATAAGCTTTCAGTGTACATATGCACAACAAAGTGTTAAGTCATAGATGATAAATCATAGTTACAATCATAAATCATAAGACATAAACAACAAGTGATAAACCATAAGGTACCAATAGGAGAAAATAGTAGGAAAGATGAGCAGGATAATATTAATACAGCCCTACTATATGGGTAGATACATTTAGGCATAAGACAATGCTGTGGGAATTAGGTGTTCAGCAGAGTGATATAACGGGGGGAGGAGGATTGTATTTGTGTCTAGTTGTTTTGGGTGTGCAATGACCTATAGCTGCGTCCCAAGGGGAGCAATTGAAACAGATTATGTCCAGGATGTCAGGGATCTGTAGATATTTTCTCAGGATAGGAGCGGAAAGAAACCAATTCTCGTAGTCCAAACAGGGAATTAACTCACCCTGTGTTTAGATATTTTATTTCTAAATCAGCTCACCCAGTTCTCAAAAGAAGCCACTCGAGTGATTTTGGCAGATTTCTGCCCCTCCCAAAAGGATTACCACCCAATTCAGTTCCTCCAAAATCCTTTCATTGTTTAAAAAGAGAAAAGGAGAAATTCAACGTTGATTATCCCGGAGCTGTTTCTGACCAACAGAGAGGAATTGAGTTGATGGAGTGAAGTTGTCAGGTGCCTTAGGAGACATCAACCATGTCATAACAGAGATCGAGATAACTCGGCAGGAAAGGCAACCCTTAGCTTGGACTTCAGAAAGGAAGAGTTTAATGATTTAACTCAGGCAAAAGGTGGACCACGTACCATGATCAAACTCCTAAAGCAGACATGTCAAACTCGCGATGTCACGTGACGTTGCGCAACGTATCGGGAGAGTTTTGCCATTGCCGGCAATGGGGTGGGCGCGGCTTCCGGATGACGCATCCAGCCCGCGGGGCCGGCAGTTTGACACCCCTATCCTAAAGGATAAACACATCCAAGAGGGATGTGGATTTCTAAAATGGGACATACTGGACTTCAGTGATCATTTGAGGAGTGAAAGGAAAAGTACACAAAATGAAAGCAGAGGCCAACAGCCAAGAAGTATTAGCTGGTAGCTTGAGATGGTAGACGCCGAAGTAGGAGATTTTGGAGAGGGCACGGAAGCGTGATGGCTCAGTGGTTAAAGATGCTGAGTTTGTCAGCAGGAAATCTGGGAGTCAGGGTTCAAGACCCAAGTGCCGCAGGACAGGGTGAGCTCCCGTTCCCTGCCTCAGCTGCTGCCCATCTAGCAGTTTAAAAGCACACGAATGCGACCAGATTAATAGGTACCACTTCGGTGGGAAGGTAACAGCGTTCCCTGAGCCTCGGCGCATAGTCAGGCTGGCCACATGACCATGGAAGTGTCTTTGGACAATTCTGCCTCCCTGGGCTAACAAATGGAGATGAACACCATCCCCAAGAGGTGGACAACAGTGGACAGGAAAACTCTTTACATTTATGGAAGAAAGAAAAGGATCCTTGGAAGATTTAGAGGTGTACTTACGTACCAGAAGAAGCCAGGAGGCTGTTTATGTGGATCATGTGAAAATAACGAAGGGAAACAGGCCTGGAAGGTGACCCACCGGAAGTGCGCGAATGCCACTTCCGGAAGTCTGTTCTAGGCCTCAGAGGCCCAGGCCTGCATCGAATAAGAGAACTGGTTGTTCAGGTATTTGAATTCCACCACTGGACAAAACTCACTTAACAATTGTCTTGCTTAGCATCATAAAATGTTGGGATCCATTGTAGTTTTAAGGTGAGGACGACCCGCACTTCGAAGCCGTAAGATGAAAACTCATCGGCTGAGGAACAAATACATAGTGTGGTTTTATTATTCTGGCAGAGGAGAAATGATTTTTTTAAAAAAAAAAAAACAACAGATCTAAACATTCTCAATGGGAAAGCGTTGAAAGTATGAATGATGTGAAGCAATTCTGAAAAAAAAAAAACAACAAGGGACAGCAGAGAACCGCAGTTGTTGAAAATGGCCGGTGCCTGAATGTAGCTCACACATTAGCCCGGTACGATCCGCCAAAGCAAAACCTCAGAGCTTGCAAGTGAGAAGTCCGTGAGATCTACGAAAACCTCAAGGTCACGTGGCCTCACTTAGAGATCACGAAAATAGGCCTGGTCTTGGTGTGGTCTCCTGGCACACGTCTACGAAGCTTTTAAAACGATTATGACGAGACGCCGTTCCTTTAAACCGTTACAAGATACTTTAGGGATAAAATTTAAACAGGCCCGCCACTGAACCAATCCACGTCTACGCTCCGGCTCCTCTTCCGTAAGTTCAACGTGAAAACTGGAATTATTATGTGGTTTTCCTGAAACCCCTTCCTGTCCCGTTCCCTTCTGGTGGCCTGCTAGAAATTAATGAATGAATTTATATATTGGGAAAAAAAAGTTCTCTCCTCCTCCTCCTCCTCCTCCTCCTCTTCCTCCTCGTCTCCTCCTTACCCTCTTCATCCTCGTCCTCCTCCTCCTCTTCCTCCTTTTCCACCTTCTCTAGCTCCTCCTCCCTCTCCTCTTCCACTTTTTTCCTCCTCCTCTTCTTCTCTCTCCTCCTCTTCTTTCTCTTCCACCTTCTCCTCCTCTTCCACCTTTAAGTCCTCCTCCCCTCATTTTCCTTGTCCCACCTTCTCTTCTTCTTCCCCTCCCCTTCCTCTTCCTTCTTCTCCTCCTCCCCACCTCTTCCCTTCCTTCTCTTCCTGCTTCTCTTCCACCTTCTCCTCTTCTTCTCCCTCCCCTTCCTCTTCCTTCTTCTCCTCCTCCCCCACCTCTTCCCTTCCTTCTCTTCCTGCTTCTCTTCCACCTTCTCCTCTTCTTCTCCCTCCCCTTCCTCTTCCTTCTTCTCCTCCTCCCCCACCTCTTCCCTTCCTTCTCTTCCTGCTTCTCTTCCACCTTCTCCTCTTCTTCTCCCTCCCCTTCCTCTTCCTTCTTCTCCTCCTCCCCCACCTCTTCCCTTCCTTCTCTTCCTGCTTCTCTTCCACCTTCTCCTCTTCTTCTCCCTCCGCTTCCTCTTCCTTCTTCTCCTCCACCCCCACCTCTTCCCTTCCTTCTCTTCCTGCTTCTCTTCCACCTTCTCCTCTTCTTCTCCCTCCCCTTCCTCTTCCTTCTTCTCCTCCTCCCCTACCTCTTCCTGCTTCTCTTCCACCTTCTCATCTTCTTCCCCTCCCCTTCCTCTTCCTCCTCTTCTTTCTCCTCCTCCTCCTCTTCCACCTTCTCCCCTCCTCTTCTTCCCCCTCCTCTTCCCCTCCTTCCTTCTCCTCTTCTTCCTCCTCTCCCTCCCCTCCTCTTCCTCTCCCTCCCCTACCCTTCCTTGTCACTGCGTTGTTTTTTTTCTATTTGTCAGCTCCGCACGTCTCACTCTGTTTCTCTGCCAGCTGCATAGTAATCTTATCAATGTAACCAAGGTGATTGTCACATGTCCAGCCATGTTATGGTTTCATGCCTAGAACTGCTATTAACTACGCATGTCTACAAAAGTTTTCTCACTTTACTTTTTTTCTCTTCTCTTTTATTCTGTCTGATGAGAGGATGTAGTCAGTTAGGAGTTTTCCTTTGCTTTCAAATTAAAGTTTTATATACAGTAGAATATGCCTCGGTTTTGTCTCTTTTTACCTGATGTTTACCATGCGTCAAATGAACCACGGTTCATCGCCCTTTGACAGGGAAGTATTAATTTATTTTTCCTGACATTCCTCCCCTTCTTGCTCCTCTACCACCCCCTCCTCTTCCACTCCCTCCCCCTCCTCTTACTCCCCTTCCTCCTCCTCCTCCTCCGCTTTTCTTTGTAAAGAAACAATTTCTTAAGTTATTCAGCCCTGAAGTATAATTGAGTATTATTAAGCAAGTACAAGTCAGTACATTCCCCATTGTTCCTGCTGATCTATCCTTCTGCCATATGCGGAAAAGTCTGATCTAGTTCTCCACAAAAGTTACACCATATTCCACAATATTCCCTCACGCATCACCCCGACAGTCTGTCATTTTCTAGCAGGGCCAGCTGAGAGGAGGGGGCAAGAAGGAGGTGGGCAGAGATGATCCTGTTTAACAGAGAAACCCACAAAGATGGCTACTTGAATGCTGAGGGGAAAGAGAAGAATTTTTTTCCCTCTAATGCTGCCCAGATCTTAGAGAAACCCACAATGATGGTTACTTGGAGGCTGAGGGGAAAGAGAAGATTTTTTTCCCCTCTAATACTGCCCAGATCTTAGAGAAACCCACAATGATGGTTAATTGGAGGCTGAAGGGAAAGAGAAGATTTTTCCCCTCTAATACTGCCCAGATCTTAGAGAAACCCACAATGATGGTTACTTGGAGGCTGAGGGGAAAGAGAAGATTTTTCCCCCTCTAATACTGCCCAGATCTTAGAGAAACCCACAATGATGGTTACTTGAAAGCTGAGGGGAAAGAGAAGATTTTTTCCCCTCTAATACTGCCCAGATCTTAGAGAAACCCACAATGATGGTTACTTGGAGGCTGAGGGGAAAGAGAAGATTTTTCCCCCTCTAATACTGCCCAGATCTTAGAGAAACCCACAATGATGGTTACTTGGATGATGAGGGGAAAGAGAAGATTTTTTCCCCTCTAATACTGCCCAGATCTTAATGAAAGGCAAAGAGGGGCTTTTGTGTGTGTGTGTGTGTGTGTGTGTGTGTGTGTGTGTAAAATGTGTTTCCGTACACAAAGCTTCTTGTAACACACATGGTAGTTTGCTTCTCGTAATAATGCAGGTAATCCTTGACTTACAAGCCCAAAATTTCTGCTGCTAGTGTTTAACAAGAGGGCAAATCCTGCAGATTAGACGGCATCTTGGCTAAATTTCATTTAAGGGATGAAGTACTTTAAAAGATGATAAAACTAAATGTCCTCATCGCTCACCCATCAGTTGCTACGCAAGCATATTTCTGTCTGTCATCTTTGCGAGATATTCAAAACCAAGACAGATCGGTCCTCTATTTACGACCGCAGCTGAGCACGAAACGTCTGCGGCGAAGTGAGATGGTCGCTAAGTGACCTTTGCCCCGTTTTGGAACCTGTCTTGCCACACTTGTTACATGAATCGCAGTTGTTAAGTAAGTGACAGGGTTGTTAAGGGAATCCGTCTTCCCCCGTTGACTTGACTTGTCAGAAGGCCGCAAAAGGGGATCAACACACACACACACACAATCACACACACACACACACACAGGGGCGCTGCAACCGTCATAAATACGAGTCAGTTGCCAAGCGTCTGAATTTAGATCATGTCACCATCATCAATGGTCGTAAGTGTGAAAACCAATCACAACTCATTGTTTTCCATGTGGTTGTAACTCCAAACGGTCACTACACGAACAACTGTAAGTCGAGGCCTACCAGGATTTAGGTACAGTGAGGAGAAGAGTCTAAGTCAGAGGTCTTCAAACCTGGCCCTTTTATGACTCGTGGACTTCAACTCCCAGAATTCCTCAGCCAGGTATTACTACATCCGCACTAACCCCGGAGATTATTTTTTTTTTTTTGGCTCCTGACAGTCATTTCAGCTTAATTTTTAGGCAGCCAAAGCAGCACATGCTCAAACTCACAACGATTGACGACAACTTCTGAAAAAGGCTGAAATGTCAGAAGATCTTTTGTTTTTGTTTTTTTCCTTTAGGATAAAAAAAAACCCCGAAAATTAGCATTCCAACTTTTCAAGGGCAACTCGTAGGTCTGGCCCACGCTGTGTGATTCACTGCAGCTCTCTGCAGGTTTTGAGGGGGGGGTTGCCATTAAAAGGGACGTGGTGGCTCAGTGGGTTAGGACGCTGAGCTTGTCGATCAGAAGGTCGGCAGTTTGGTGGGTCGAATCCCGAGTGCCGCGTAGCAGAGTGAGCGCCTGTTACTCGTCCCAGCTTCTGCCAACTTAGCAGTTGGAAAGCACGTAAAAATGCAAGTAGAAAAATAGGGACCACTATGGTGGGAAGGTAACAGCATTCCGTGCGCCTTTGGCGTCTAGTCATGCTGGCTACATGACCACGGAGACGTCCTCGGACAAGCGCCGGCTCTTCGGCTTTGGAACGACTAGCACGCATGTGCGGGGGAACCTTTACCTTTAAGGAAGAGAAGAGTTGTTGGGGAAGCAAACACAAATATAGACAGAGCATTTCAACTACCCTGTGGCAGGCGCCGAAGAACAGCCGGGGTTATCCTACACCCGAACCAAAACAGATCTCAACACTCAAGGGGACTTTAGGCCCAAACCACTGCACAGCGGGAAAACAAGCACGTTTGGATGAAAAGTGAGGCCATCCATCTTACTCTCCAGAAGTGGTGGACAACCAGTTCCAAAGAATAGCAAGAGGTATTTTTATGATGTAGCCACCAGATGGTAGCAGAAGAGAGGAATCAGCTGAGTCATTACATTCCCACAACCATCTCCCACCCCTCTTCGATTCCATTCTGTCTTACGTGGGGCAAATTTAGTCGACCAGATTCTGGTGTCTTGGCATGAGCGAATAAATCAGTGTAACTGGAACATAATGGTCAGGGGTTGCGATTCAAATACCTGAACAACTGGTTCTCTGCATGGATGCCACTTCCGGTGGTCCATTCTAGGCCCAGAACGGACTTCCAGAAGTGGCGTCCACGCAATTTCGGTGTTCCATTCCGAGCCTTGCGAAAAAGGGTTAGGGCATCAGCAGGCTTGCCAAAGTCAACAAAAAATTAGCTACCTGTTCTACCGAACCGGTGCGAACTGGCTGAATCCCAGCACGGGTAATGGTGTGTTCCTGATTCTTCACACAGAGATAGCCCCAAATAACCCAGGCCAGACCTTACCAATGATTTTTCCGTGATAATCATATGGATAAAGAGGTCATGACCACGAGGGTAGGAATTGCCAGGCACAAAGGATCAGGGCCATGTGTCAATTCGCAATTCGGAAAGGATTTATGGCACAACCTCTACACAAGAATCTAGTCCCGACTAAAGTTCAGTAGTACATTAGCACCAGTTGAGGGAATTCAACGGAATTCAAGAGGGGTTGGATTCTGTGATGACCCAGGGCACGGCACAGAGGCAACGCAGTCAGCTGGCCATTCAAACCACCCTTTAATTGCTCCAAATTTTCCCCAAATGCTCCCACATTTCTGGCCATCCCCAGAACAAAGTAACACACACACGCACACACACACACCTTCAGCAGCCTCTGGCTACAAGTAGTTTCACAAGTTTTGAACTCTTCAGGCAGGGAAAGTGTGCGTATGGAACAAGCCGTCCTCCTTCCGGGTTTTGAGTCACACCCAGTTAGATTAGAGGAGTAATTTACTCAAGGCCTCGTGGATAACAAGGAAAGAAACATACACCCAAAATCTAACGAGTCTGTGGAAACGCAAGCTTGCCTGAGCAGTTTCAGAAGAGAAGCCAAAATTCAATCCGAGGTCTTTCAACACCAAATCAAGTTTGTCAGCCAGTCCAAAGGTCAGAGTTTCAGGGTTTCCAAGCAGAAATCACAACACCGAACAAGAGTTCAGAGAGTTGTTTCCAAGATCCCGCAACGGCACACAAAACTCCAAGCTTTCAGCGTTTGTTCCCGACAAATGCCCCTCCCCACAGCATCTCCTTAAGTCTCAGTCTCCAGGTGTGTCTTGTGGAGAGGGACGGGACACTCTCCTCCCGGGTAGTTGAGCCTGCCTGTGTTGTTCCCTCCTTCTCTCCACTCTCTAGGATCAGGAGGGGGTGGCCGTTGCTCATCACCTGAGCTCTGACTCTCCTGTTCCTCCTGTCCCAATCCTGAAGGGCCCTGGCCTGCCTCGGCCTGCTCTTCTCCACATCCCTCTGAAGCCACAGACACCTCTCCCTCCACCTCCATAGGGTCCCGTTCCAGCTCATTTTCCTCCGCAGATTCAGGCTCCGACGGACAGATTCAGACCATGTGTGGCAACGTTATGATGCTAAGCTGATGACATGCTTAACTCTGCCCCCACCAGCTCTGCCTGCTCTTCTCTTAGAGCAGGGGTGTCAAACTGCCGGCCTGCGGGCCGGGACACGTCATCCAGAGGCCGTGCCCACCCCATTGTCGGTAATGGCGAAAAGGCTCTGATACGTCGCGTGATGTCACGTGATGTCATGAGTTTGACATGCCTGTCCTAGAGGATGCAAGCAGGTCATGTTTTACTTCGTCTTAACCCAGTGCACTCAACCGTCAATCATCGACTGCAAGTAATAGCCGAATGCCCAATGCAGCTATAGCCATAAAACTCAAACCCGCAAGATTCCCTTGCAAAAAAGATGACTAATCAAATCAATTTTGCACAGCTGTTTTCCACCTATTTTCCCCCTTCTCCTCCCGGATCCCATCTAGTCCTTGCCAAGTTTTTTGTTTGTTGTTTGTTTTTGGGGTCTAAACAGTCCAAAATTAAGCCGATTATTTTAGCCCTCTTTCTTGAAAGCTGTCAACTCCCAAATCTTCCCAATTGCACGCCTTGGAGAAGGCAAGAATAGGAGCAGACTCCACACAATAAACAAACCACCATTTTCCTGTGAGTATAAGAATAAGCTTAAAAATTATCTTTAATCGATGCAGAATATGAACAGAAGGTAAAAGTAACAGAAGCAATTAAACTTTGCATAGTTGAAAACTATGATATATATATATATATATATATATATATATATATATATATATATATATATATATATATGCATGTATGTATGTATGTATGTATGTATAAACTCATAACATTTTGTTGTCCCCAGAATTGATAAACCAAGCCAGTTCAGTCATGGTTAACTCAAATCAGCAATAATGTGATCATGAGGTACATTCTTGACCCAAAGTAGAAACAATTTGCATTTCATGGAAATCAAACACCCATTTGCTTTGTTGTGCTGATGGTACATTTGCCAGATAACCACTGTTTTGAGAAACCTTTCCAATTAATACTGATTCATTAAGCTGAGAACTCTGAGTAGTAACCATGTACATTCCTACTCACAGCCATTATGTACATCACTACAAGCTA
>NC_139515.1:2346244-2393744 GCF_947247035.1 Vipera ursinii
AGCGTTGAGCTTTCTTTTTCCTACTATAGCCAATAGCTTCAAGCCTTGCATCTTTTCAGAAACTTATCTTCTCTCACAAAAGTTTTCGTCAAGCAAGAAACTGTAAAATTGGAAGAACAGTTGGAATGAATCTTTAAAAAAAATAAATCATAATTGCATTGGTCTAGAACATCGTTTTCGTTATTCCATGCCTAAGTCAGCCATTAATTTGGACCAAGCTTAAGCTTTGGAGTTTTAAAGAGCCCTGGAATTTTTGCATTTTAAACTCCCAAGGAATTTGGGAAGTTTGAAAAAGAGGGTGGAAATGATGGGGCACTTGGCTGGGAATTTCTATCCTGGTGTTTGCAGTGCCGCCATGTCTTCTGGCTTCCTGCAGAGATGCTAGAAAAGTCCACCCTTTACATGGTGACAGGCTGCCAAGGAGCTCTTGCCGAGGAAGGATGACAACTCTCAACACATGTGCACAAACACACACACCACAAAAAAGAAAGAAAGAAAGAAAGAAAGAAAGAAAGAAAGAAAGAAAGAAAGAAAGAAAGAAAGAAAGAAAGAAAGAAAGAAAGAAAGGAAGGAAGGAAGGAAGGAAGGAAGGAAGGAAGGAAGGAAGGAAGGAAGGAAGGAAGGAAGGAAGGAAGGAAGGAGGGATTGAAGAAAGGAAGGAAGGAGGGGAGGATGGGAAGGAAGGAAGGAAGGAAGGAAGGAAGGAAGGAAGGAAGGAAGGAAGGAAGGAAGGAAGGAAGGCAGGCCAGATTAGGGAAAAAGCAAAATCTCTAGAAGCGGGGCTGGAGAAAAGCTGAGTTGTGTAAAAAAATGATTACAACTTACTTGCCAAAGGTAAAGCCAAGTTGCAAAGTCATGCTGCCTTGGAAAGAAGAAGAACTCTCTCTCTCTCTCTCTCTCTCTCTCTCTCTCTCTCTCTCTCTCTCTCTCTCTCTCTCTCTCTCTCTCTCTCTCTCTCTCTCTCTCCCTCTCTCTCTCTCTTTCATGCCCACACTGGGCAAGGCGAGAGTCGCCAACTTCGCGTTCCGCCAGGCACTTCCAGCAGTTCAGTTCAGCGGGTGTCAGGATAAAAGGCACTAAAGAACCATCTCCAACCAGTTGGTTGCGTCCTTGGGGAGCCCCCCCCCCCTGCAAGCCTCTCCCCATCCAACAACAGCTGTGAAAGAACTGGGCTGCAAGTTGAATGCATATAATAAATACGTTTTTTTATTATTATTATTATTTTACATTCTAAGAATGCACCAAAAGGCATGCTTCTGCACCTTTTTGTTGTTGTTGTTGTTGTTGTTGTTGTTGTTGTTGCGTGTGTGTTTCCTGATTTACAGACACTTTTAGGCTATATATATATACTGTATATATATATATAAACTGACCTTTAAATTTCCACAGAGTTTTTTCCCTTTAAGGGCTGGAGCCTTCCAGCGTGGCCAAGGCAGAAGCCAACTAATTTCCCTGAGTTAACACAGGAAAATAATTGAGACTATGTAATGAGAGTTTCCTGGCCCTTCGGTCCCAATAAAGCAATTAAACAAACAAACAGAAAGAATTATTATTATTATTTTTGTTGTGGGTTTTTGTTTTTTTTTTAACCAAACTCATGCATTAATTAATTTGAGCTGCGCCTTTCGTCAAATAGGCCATAATGCTGAATAATTTTAACATGCTTTGAATCTCCAAAAGTTGTTATACCCAGTTGACTAACATATGCACTTTAAATACAGTACTTTTTGGTTACTAATTAGATACTCCGTAAAGAAAAAAGAGTGCACTTTTGGTGAATGCAAATTGAAACCAAAGAGACAGGCCTATTTTTAAAGGAGGTGGGTCGAAACAAAAGCTTATTCCTTAATTCCCGAGGTAATGGGCCAGGCATGCAGTTATAAAACGGAGATGTATCAAAGGTCCACATGCTTCTATTAAATTCTATTGTGCTGTCTTGCAAGAGAGGAGCTAAAAATATTTGCATCCAGTTCTGGAGAAGAGAGAAGGGGTCTCTTGGACCCTTTCCCCCTTAAGACCCCTTAGCAGCACTGCAGACATTTTGTATTTCCCCACCCCTACCCGCCCACCCCACCCCCCCACCCCCCCAGCCCTGGGGTGAGCATGCCTCGGAAGAGTGTACCGCAAACCCAGAATGACCTGGCATATTTTTGTAAAGTGCTGTGCGTAGATCCGTAAAGCAGACCTACAAACCCTTTTGCCAAGGAACTAGGAGTGGGAAATATTTATTGCCCATTATTTTACTGCTCAATAGAGTTCGGATGCGTTGTTTTTGGATGCATTGTGCGGTTTCTGTTTTCGTCTTCAAGAGAAACGTCTCCTGTATTCCATGCATATTTGTAAAAAAAAAATGCTCTCGAGGGGATTGTTAAAAATTAAAGTGAACGAACAACACCCCCCCCCCCAAAAAAAAGTAAAGCAGAAGGATACTAGGGCTGGAAGCATACCATACTTATTTATAACTAGACTAGTCCAATGAATGGTCATTAACTATTCTTACCCACTGGAAAATAACTTTCGGAAATAAAAATCCTCCCCACCCCTCATCCCCAAAATAAAACAACCCCCCCCTCAAAACAAATTGTGACTCATGGATCCTGAAAACGTCTGGAGGTGCTGAGCAAAGTTTGCAATGCAACCGAGGTAAAGCATTCAAAGACATATTCATCGAGCATCTACAAAGAAGGGGCCACTCGTCCCTTTAACATCTCCAAGCTACCAAGGTGGGGCTTTCTTTCCCCCGCCCCCCCCATTCCCTAAATGGCCTAAACATCTGTAAGCAGCTTGGTTTTATTGACACAGTTCTGATTGGTTAAGGTGTAGTTGCCAGTTCTGAGGGCGGCCTCCCTAAAATTGTCTATGCTATTATTCACGTCCTCTTCAATTTCCATGTACTCAGACTTGCTGATGCTGGAGGAGCTACGGCGACTCAGGTTCGAGTCAGAGGCCAAGTTAGGAGAGCTAACTTTAAGTAATTGAGCCTGTTCCTCCCCTTCCGTTTCTCGGTGGTAGAAGTAGTTGAAGTTGGACACAATGACAGGTACAGGCAGGGCAATTGTCAGCACACCAGCGATGGCACACAAGGAGCCCACGATTTTGCCTCCAATTGTCACAGGGTACATGTCACCATATCCCACAGTGGTCATGGATACCACTGCCCACCAGAAAGCTTCGGGGATGCTTTCAAAATGTGTCCCCGATTCCTCCGCTTCAGCAAAGTACACTGCGCTGGAGAACAAGATCACCCCAATGAAAAGGAAAAAGATTAGCAAGCCCAACTCCCTCATGCTGGCCTTGAGGGTCTGTCCCAGAATCTGGAGGCCTTTGGAGTGGCGGGAGAGTTTGAAGATGCGAAAGACTCTTACCAATCGGATGACCCTCAGGATGGCCAGCGAAGTGGCCTGTTCGCCTTTGGGAGGCCCCTCCTGCTCAGCCATCTCTGTGCCCAGAGTGATGAAGTAAGGGATAATGGCCACTATGTCTATGAAGTTCATGATGTTCTTGAAGAACTCGGCCTTGC
This sequence comes from Vipera ursinii, assembly GCF_947247035.1. Classification (NCBI taxonomy): domain Eukaryota; kingdom Metazoa; phylum Chordata; class Lepidosauria; order Squamata; family Viperidae; genus Vipera; species Vipera ursinii. The sequence goes on from NC_139515.1 coordinate 2,349,765, forward strand.
TCGGGCAGGCGAAGAAGCGCACCACCAGCTCGAAGGAAAACCAGATGATGCATAGAGTTTCCACCACGAAGAAGGGGTCGGTGAAGATGTTGGGTTTGCGGAAGACGGTGGAGTTGTCCGTGAGGTTGTAGAACCCAAGGTCCCTCTCCTGTTCCTTTAAGGCTGGCAGGGTTTCCAGGCAAAAGATGATGATGGAGATTAAGATCACCATGACAGAGATGATGGCAATCACCCGGGCAGCCCCAGAGCTTTCGGGGTATTCGAAGAGCAGCCATACCTGCCTTTGATATTCCTTCTCAGGCAGAGGCTTCTCTTCCTCCTTAATAAAGCCTTCATCCTCCCGGAATTTCTCCATGGCCTCCTCCCCCAGCTCGTAAAACTTGATCTCCTCGGAGAACATGTCCAGAGGGACGTTCACTGGCCGGCGAAGCCTTCCCCCGGACTGATAGTAATAGAGGATGGCATCAAAGCTGGGCCGATTCCGGTCAAAAAAATACTCGTTCCTCAGTGGGTCAAAGTACCGCATGCGTTTCTTGGGGTTCCCCAGCAAAGTGTTGGGGAACTGAGCCAGGGTTTTCAGCTGCGTCTCAAACCTCAGTCCAGCAATGTTAATCACCACCCGCTCACAGCACTCGTGATCCTCGTGAGCCCCAGGCTGGTAGCTGTCCTGAGGGTGGCCTGGCAAAGCCAAGGTTTCGTCCGGGTTGTCCGCAGCCATGACAGTCATGGTGGGAGAAGGAGAGTTGGGGCCGGAGGCAGGAGCCAGGAGGAGTCCCCCGCCCCCGGAGCCGCCAGAGAGCGATGGAGGGAGGAGGACCTCAGAGAGAGCCGCAGATCCGGGGTAGAGTACAGACCATCGGAACGGAGGGTGCTGAAGTGGATAGCTCCCGGGGCAGAATTAGAGCATCGCTGCAGAGGGTGCTGAAGTGGATAGCTCCCGGGGCAGAATTAGAGCATCGCTGCAGAGGGTGCTGAAGTGGACAGCTCCCGGGGCAGAGTTAGATCATCGCTGCGGAGGGTGCTGAAGTGGACAGCTCCCGGGGCAGAGTTAGGGCATCGCTGCGGAGGGTGCTGAAGTGGACAGCTCCCGGGGCAGAGTTAGGGCATCGCTGCGGAGGGTGCTGAAGTGGACAGCTCCCGGGGCAGAGTTAGGGCATCGCTGCGGAGGGTGCTGAAGTGGACAGCTCCCGGGGTGGGAGACGGCAAGGATGAAGAAGGGGAACTCAAGAGAGAGAAAACGGGGAAGGGGTTAGGGCCGGAGGGAGTCCGGGCTGAAGAAAGGAAGGGAAATAAGGAAGGGAGCTAGTCATTGGGCAGGGGAGGGGAGGGGAAAACCAGGCAAGTCGGACTGGTTCCACAAAGGCAGGAGGAAAGCCCGGGCCTCCGCGCACATGTGGGTGGGTGGGTGCGAGGGGGGGGGGAGGATAGAGGTAGACTAGGAGAGGGAGCTGCGCCAGTCTTTGCCCACTTAGACTTTTCTTGCAGGATGGGGCGCTCAGCGGTGGTGGCTGCGGCTGCACTGCGGCTCCTGCCACACTTTGCCTCCTCGCACCGATAGATAAATAAATAAACAAACACACAACTGCTGCGGCGGCGGCGGCGGCGGCGGCTGAGGTGAGGTGGCCCAGATGCCGACTCAGCAAGATCCGGCGACTTCCCCCTGGCTCTGGGCTGGCCCTTGCTTACCAATGAGGGATCCTCTGGGGAGGGAGGGGGGCGGGTTACGGGCATAGACTGCAAAGGATAAGAAGGTATTCGGTTTTTTGTTTTTTTAAAAAAGATTTCCTCCCCCTCCCACACACAGACCCTCTCCAGCCCCGCACATCAACCCACATAGGCCAAAGCAGAAGCGCCGCATGCTTGCGGGAACACCAGCCGGGGGGGTTTCCGGCTTGCCCACCTGAGCGGAGGCACCCGCCTCGAAGCTCCACGCCCCGCCAAGTTCACGGATCGCCCCCAGGTCGAACGCGCCCCGGGCAGCCTCCGGTCGGGTTATGCACTGCAGCGGAGAGGCGGTCACCCGAGTGGAAAGCGAGGAAGGCGGGGGGGGGGGAGAATCCGTGGAGGCAAGAAGATCTCTTAAAAGTTTGGGGAGGGGGGCTTGTCGTTCTCCCGCAGCTCAGGACCAGGGGGAGGCGCTTCAGGCAGCGGTGCACGGGGGCGGGCGCGAGGAGGGAGGTCTGTTCAGGCTCCGTCGCCCCCCCCTCCACCTCACCCCCACGCCCGTCCTTCTTCCCTCCCCTCCCCGCGCGGCATCCCAGCTTTCCCGCAAAGCAGCAGGCAAAGTTGCTCCGGCTGTCCTTCTTACCTCGCCTTGGGGAGGGGTGGGGGGTGGGGGAGGGGGGGGCGGTCCTGCTGCAGCAGCGCCCGCGCTGCGAGCCCGCTCGGGATGCGTCAAGGCGCGTGGCCCGCCGCGCTCGCAGACCCGCAAGCCCCGCCGCCGGTCCGACTGCGCCGCGGCCAGCCCCGCGGCCAGGCTACGGGGAGGTCGTCAGAAGCGGGCCCTGCCCGGGGAAGTTGGGGAGCGGGACGAAGACCCCCGGGCGGCCCCCGCCGCCGCCGCCGCCGCCGCGTTCCGTCTGCCTTAGGGCTAGAGCGAGCCGCACCGTCCTCCTCCTCCTCCTCCTCCTCCTCCTCCTCCTCCTCCTCCTCCTCCTCCTTCTCCTCCTCTTCCTCTTGGCGTGGCCGCGGCCGGGGCTGCCTCGGCTCGGGGGGGCGCCGAAGAGCGGGAGCCGGCGGGCGCTTGCGGCAGAAGCGGAGCGCAGCCGAGCCGGGTCCGGCCATCCCCGACCGCGCTGCAGCCTCAGCAGAAATTGCCAAGCGTTCGGCGCAGCTGCGCGGAGCGGGGGTGGGGTGGGGTGGGGGCTGGGGCGGAAGGGAGAGGAGGGGGCGCCCGTCCTGCCCGTCCGGCGCTCGCCTGCGCGGCTCTGCCCGCCGGCCCTCCGCCGCCCTTCCAGAGGAAGACCGAGGTCACGTTGCGGACCGGTCGGAGCCGGACCCGGCGCAATGCAGCCGTGCCTGCGGCTGGCGAGGTGGGTGGGGGCGGGGGGGGCCCGGCGGGTCTCCAGCGCTCTCTCTGCGGCGGAGGGGCCGCCTCGACTCGCTTTCCCCCCCCCACCCCCGCTGCCTCCCCGGGCTTGGTTTTCCCACCCACCCCAGCCTCCCCCAACCCTGAAACACCCCCCCCCCTCCGGGCCTCGCTTGCTTCGGGCCTCGGCCCGGCCACCCGGTTAGTCGAGCGCGGCCAGGGCGCTCCTCGCTTTCCGCCCCGCGCAGGGCCGAAGGCGCCGCAGAGCAGGGCTGCAGCAAAATCTTGGCAGCGCCTGGCTGGCAAGCGCGGCGGCCCCTGCAGAGCAGCTGCGCCGGGGCAAGCCTCCTTCCTTGGCCCGCAGCGTCAGCGGCCTTTCCCCTTCCCTTCCCCCCCCCCCCCCCGCGCTTCCTTCCCAAACGAGTCTGTCCCCGCCGCGCTCGGAATTCGGCCTCGGGAGAAATTGGAGTCAGCAGCTGGAAGGCATTCGGGGGGGGGGGGGGCGCCGGGATGGCTTGGACTTCGCTTCCCGAAAGCTGAAAGCTCCGCAGGGTTGGCGGGGAGGGGGGATGAGAATTCAGCAACTGAGGCCGCCCATCCCTCAAGCGGGAAGGGAAGAAGAAGAAGAAGAAGAAGAAGGAGGAGGAGGAGGAGGAGGAGGAGGAGGAGGAGGAGGAGGAGGAGGAGGAGGAGGAGGAGGAGGAGGAGGAGGCCGGGACAGATCACCTGAGAAGTCCCCAGAGTTCTTGAGCTGGGTTCCAGAGAAGGAAGGTTGTGTAAAGCAGGGGTCTCCGACCCCTGGTCTGTGAACTGGTACCGGGCCGCAGCGCGCCAGCAACCAGTCAGCACAAAGCAAGCAAAGGCCCATCTGCGGGATGCAGGCAGCACACAAAACCATGCACCTTCCGGTCCACGGAAAAAAACTCTCTCCACGGAAGCGGTCCCTGGTGCCCAAAAGGTTGGGGGCCTCTGGTGTAAAGTGCAGTTAGTCCTCGGCTTAGGACCACAACTGAGGCCGACGTTTCTGGGGCTAAGCAAAACCGTCATTGTGTTTTGCACTATTTTACCACCTTTCTTGCCGTCCTCGTTAAGCAAATAGCTGCCGTCGTTAAGTTAGCGACAGGGTTGTTCAATGAATCTGGCTTCCCGCATTGACTTTGCTTGTCAGAAGGTCGCAAAAAGGGGATCACGCGTGACCGCGGGACACACTGCGACCATCGTAAATATGAGTCGCTCGCCGAACTTGTGAATTTTGATCGCGTGACCCACGGGGCACGCCGCAACGATCTTGAGTGTGGAAAATGGCCTTATTTCGTCTTTTTTTCAGTGCGGTCGCAACTTCAAATGGTCGCTAAATTGGAACAGTCACTAAGCAAACCATTTTAAGCCGAGGACCTGCCTATTCAGGTAGTCTTTGATTTACAACCGTTCGTTTAGCGACTGTTTGAAATTAGGACAATTTACTTATGAGCCAAATTCAAAGATTTATTTATTTTATTTATTTTAATTCCATTTATATCCCGCCCTTCTCCGAAGACTCAGGGTGGCTTACAAGCTTAGCAGTAGCCTTCATTCTATGTATATGCCTGCTTGTTAGGGCTTTCACACACACCCCCAAGCGGCATTATTACAAAGTCAGCTTAATCTGTCCCTGGGACATTGTCCCCGTCATAAATATGAGTCAGCTGCCAAGGGTGAATTTGGATCACAGGATCGTTGTGATGGTCGTAAGTGTGAAAAATGGCCACACGTCGGTGCCATTGTAATTTTGAACGGTCACTGTTGTAAATCAAGGACTAACTGGACACCTCACACACATACAGATATCCTGGGGGTGATGGAAAATTGTCCCCCCCCTCGAGGTTAGATGTCTTTACTCAAGGTTGGACCAGAGGGCGAAGTGGATCTTCCCCATTGTAGCACATCAGAAAACGGGACGTTGGTTGCTGTAACTTTGGCTTTCCTAAAATGGCAGGTACTTTGGATTCCCAATTTATATTGATTGCAATATAATCAAGGTAGTCCCTGACTTTGGACACAAGTGAGTCCAAACTTTCCGTTGCTAAGCAAGACGGTTGCAGCGTGACTTTTGGCCCATTTTACGGCCTTTCTGGACACAGTTGTTGGAAGTGAATCCCTGCAATTGTTGAGTAAGTAATACCGTTGCTAAGTGAATCTTGCTTTGAATTTGTCACAAAAGGGGAATCACGTGACCCCGGGACACGCCAACCGTTGTAAATAGGAGTCGGTTGCCGAGCGTCCAAATTTTGATCGTGTGGCTGTGGGGAGGCTGCAACGGCCGTAAGGGTGAAAAAGTTCCACTTTTTTCAGGGCTGTTGTAGCCTTGAACGGTCGCTAAACAAAAAGCTGTAAGTCCGAGGATTACCAATAATGTTTTGTTCTTTTTAGGAAGCTTTCGCCATCCTGGAGGGAAAATGCAGCAACTTCAAGGCAGATGGCCGAATCGTGGTTTATCTCTTAGCTCATGGTTTAGGGGTCTTTTTCAGGGGCCCTGCTGCCCTTACGCCCTCCCCCAGTTTAAATTTGACCATGGCTACTCCTTGTGATGTCCTGGTCTCTTTTAAAGGGTCTCCAGAAAAGGACATCAAAACCCAAACTAGGATCCGAGATCAGTGACGGGTAAATGGGGGTCGAACAGACATTCTTGCAAGGACGCTGAGATGCCTGGTGAATGAACGGAGTCACGTCTGAGAGAATCTTGGGGCTCGGAGGGACCACTCTCCCCATTCCTAGTTGAATTTGAATGAAAAGTTGCCTCACTTACTCACAAGGGTTAAAAAGGACTTTCAGCTTCTTAAAAGGGAGTAAATGTCTGTGGAGATTCTCAGCCATCCAGGTCATGGTTGTCCCAGAGATGCTTTTTTTTTCAAGAGTCAACTGGACTTTCTTGTTTTTCTTTGACGGCTGTTTCGCTTCTCATCCAAGAAGCTTCTTCAGCTCTGACTGGATGGTTGGGGGAATGGAAGGATTTACACTCCTCGAAGACAGCTGGTCCTTTGCATCCAGTTTTTGAGGCCACTTGGAGATTTATCTGGGTCCTAAAGGTCACCTGAGTGGTGCAAATGGGTGTGTGGAGCCTTCTTGGAACCGCTGAAAGGACCGTGTTGTAGACTGGAGATGGATGATGTCCTATCCCTCCCCCTCAGTTGAGAGAGGGCTGTTCAGTTTTGACCTAGATGGCCTCTTTGACCCCTCTTTCAAACCAATGGTCCTCTCTGTCCAAAATGTGGACTTAAAAGGGAGTAAGTCGTGCCGAACTAAGTCTCAGAAACAGTCTAGGGATGCAGCAAGGGTAGAGGCGAAGAAACATTCTCCTACCCTCGTCACCGTGACGTCAGATCAAACATGTCCCATCTCAGTTAGTCCTAGTTTTCCTCCATCCGTACTCCAGATGTGTCTTGCACTGCTTCTCCCTGGCCTCCTCGGTAAACTAAGGAAATCCATGGGATGGAGATGCAGAATTAGGCTTCCTGGCAGTCATCTTGTTGACTTGCACTCCTGTTCAACCCATTTGCCCCACTTACCAGATTGCTAGCAATCCCTAGTTACCCTGTGGACGTTCTTGGCAATCGTGAATCTCAACCTGAACAGGATGCAGTCTGACCATGGCAAAGGACCTTCTCTGATGTCTTTCAATTTCAGATTGCACATCAATTATTTCTTCTTCTTCTTCTTCTTCTTCTTCTTCTTCTTCTTCTTCTTCTTCTTCTTCTTCTTCTTCTTCTTCTTCTTCTTCCTCTTCCTCTAATAATAATAATAATAATAATAATAATAATAATAATAATAATAATGATGATGATGATGATGATGATGATGATGATGTTGGAAGGGACCTTGGAGGTCATCTAGTCCAACCCCCTGCTCAGGCAGGAAACCCTATACCATTTCAGGCAAATGGCTGTCCAGTCTCTTCTTAAAAACCTCCAGTGTTGGAGCATTCACAGCTTCTGGAGGCAGGTTGTTCCACTGGTTAATTGTTCTCACTGTCAGGAAATTTCTCCTTAGTTCCAGGTTGCTTCTCTCCTTGATGAGTTTCCATCCGTTGCTTCTTGTCCTGCCTTCAGGTGCTTTGGAGAATAGCTTGACTCCCTCTTCTTTGGGGCAGCCCCTGAGATATTGGAACACTGCTATCATGTCACCCCTCACCCTTCTCTTCATTAAACTACACATACCCAATTCTTCTTATTCTTATTCTTCTTGTGTCCAGATCAAAATGAAGCCAACTACTTGGCTTTGTCGTTGGCCAAAAATAAGTCATTGTCAGTCCATGTTTCTGGTAGGAGCTGCCATACCAGCAGATGGACCAGGCTCTGTCCACATTCACACACCATGTTGTCATCTGCTAAAAGCTTCCACTTGAGCGTCTTGGTCTTACACTTAGGCACTTCAACCTTCAATCTATTCAGGGTCCTGCAAGTAGCGTAAGGGAGGTCAGATCCAGCCATGTCCTCCTTTAACGTTAGTCCTTGCTCGATGGCCCTCTTTCTCTATCTTTTAATTCAGTTTTGTTCTTGCGTACCCTCAGGAATGTTTGTTTTTGCCATAAAGATTTTCCTAGATCTGAATTGGTAAGATTTGGGGCATATGTCCAATGTGAAGGAACATTCTGTGGCTTAGTTCTCAAGGCGTCTGCCGCTACCTCTGTCTGACCTTAGGTGGAGTCCATCAACTGCTCAAAGGAGAAGACCAGATTTCCTGCATGGCTGCCCATGTCCACCAAGGCCAAGATTATTCGGGAGAAGCCATGGTTGCCATGAACTCTTGCACTCTCTGAGAATCTCCCCCTAGGAGTGGGGTTGGAAGTCCACCAGGACCAGCAGTTAAGGTCCTTCAACTCCATCCTGGACGTCAGCTTGAAAAGATAGGGATCCTGCCATACAACAAAGGGATAAGACAGAAGCCGGATTCCGAGCTTGTCCTGAAGTCTGAATGTGATGGACATTCACAATGTATAGATATAGACAGACAGTCAGACAGTCAGACAGGTAAATAATAATGATGGTAGATATATAGATATAGAGAGATAGAGATAGAGATAGAGATAGACAGATACACAGAGAGAGATTATAGGCAATGATTCTTCCACAATTTTGTTCCAATAAATTCTCTCTTTGGAGGGAAGGATTAGCATATTTGTCAAACTTAAAAGCGAGTGAGTTTCGTATCTGCTTTTCTTTAGCAGAGTCATGCATAAATACCCGGACACTTGGAGTTTTTTTGAAGGAGCGGGATATATTTAGAAATGATTTTACATGCAAATAGCTTGGCCTGATTAAAATGCTAATTGATGACAGGGACATAAATAAAATCATTCGTATTGATCCAAATGGGCAGGATCAATGCAAACATTTGCACGCTATCTTCAGATTGGGTAAAGGAATCTACAGGGTGAGGTGAAATCATTTAAACTTCAAAGAAGAACATGGTAATAATAATAATAAAATAATAATAAAATAATAATAATAATAACAATAACAACAACAACAACAACAACAACAATAATAATAATAATAATAATAATAATAATAATAATAATAATAATAATAATAATAATATGATGATGATGATGATGATGATGATGATGTTGGAAGGGACCTTGGAGGTCATCTAGTCCAACCCCCTGCTCAGGCAGGAAACCCTATACCATTTCAGACAAATGGCTGTCCAGTCTCTTCTTAAAAACTTCCAGTGTTGGAGCATTCACAGCTTCTGGAGGCAGGTAGTTCCACTGGTTAATTGTTCTAACTGTCAGGAATTTTCTTCTTAGTTCTAGGTTGCTTCTCTCCTTGACGAGTTTCCATCCGTTGCTTCTTCTCCTGCCTTCAGGCGCTTTGGAGAATAGCTTGACTCCCTCTTCTTTGGGGCAACCCCTGAGATATTGGAAGACAGCTATCATGTCCCCCCTTGTCCATCTCTTCATTAGACCAGACATACCCAATTCCACCAACCGTTCCTTATATGTTTTAGCCTCCAGTCCTCTGATCATCTTTGTTGCTCTTCTCGGCACTCTTTCTAGAGTCTCAACATCTTTTCTACATCGTGGTGACCAAAACTGGATGCAGGACTCCAAGTGTGGCCTTACCAAGGCCTTGTAAAGTGGGATTAACACTTGACACGATCTTAATTCTATCCTTCTGTTAATGCAGCCTAGGATTACGCTGATGTCACGTTTTTGACATATGGGCTTTTCAAGTGACTCTGAGGCCTTGTTTACCTTAAAAGTCCTTTATTTAGCCTAATACACCGGCAAATGCTTGCTCGAAGGAAGCTGGAATCTGAAATCTGAAATTTTTTGGCTGCGGCCGCACATGGCTAGCTCATATTTAAGTGACTGTCCACTAGGACTCTTAGATCCCTCAAAAGATTGGGGGTTGCTGTGCTAGAAGACAGAAACAAAACTCAAAGTGTCTTGATAGGTTAGAGCAGGGCTCCCCAATCCCCGGTCTGTGGGCCGGTCCCGGGCTGCGGCATGCCAGCAACCGTGCCGCACAAACCAGCAAAGCCCCATCCGCGGGATGCAGGCAGCATACAAAACCACACAGCCTCCGGTCCGTGGAAAAACGTCTCTCCACGGAACCGGTCCCTGGTGCCCAAAAGGTTGGGGACCCCTGTTTTAGATGCTTGCCACCATTTCTCAGTTCTTGGGTGGAATGAAGAATCTCTGTTGATATCAGCTTCTGCTATGAGCAAATTTGCCTCTCAAGCTATTTATCCCGTTCTCCCTGTTAAGTGAGCAAATGACTAATCATGAGCAAATATGCCTGTATAATATCTGTTCAGGTTTGGCTCGCCCCCTAAGACTTCTTACTACAGAAGCTCTTTAAGGGAATCCTCTTGGGACAGTGCAGATGTGACTTCAGTGGCCCTGCCTCTTCGCTTGGCAGTAGAGAGTTGGAAGGGACTTTGGAGGTCTTCTAGTCCAACCCCCTGCTCAAGCAGGTAACCCTATCCCAGAGGTAGGCAGCCTTGACTCTTTTATGACTCGTGGACTTCAACTCCCAGAATTCCTGAGTCAGCATGGCTGCCTTATACCATTCTAGACACGTGGATGTCCGGTCTCCTCTTAAAAGCCTCCAGTGATGGAGTATCCACAACTTCCGCAAGCAAGTGGTTCCACTGTCTGATTGTTCTCATTGTCAGGAAATTCTTAGTTCTAGGTTGGCTAGTTTCCATCCGTTGTTTCTTGTCTTGCCTTCTGGTGCTTTGGAGAATAATTTGACACACACACACACCCCTCTTCTTTAGGACAGCCCCTCAGATATTGGAAGACTGCTATCATGTCAGCCCTTGACTTTCTTTTCATTAGGCTAGACCAGGGGTAGGCAACCTTGGCTCTTTTATGACTCATGGACTTCAACTCCCAGAATTCCTGAGCCAGCATAGCATAGCATAGTTGGCTCAGGAATTCTGGGAGTTGAAGTCCATGAGTCATAAGAGAGCCAAGGTTGCCTATCCCTGGACTAGACAAAGCCAATTCCTGTGTTCTTCATATGTTTTAGTCTCCAGACCCTTAATTGCCATTCTTTTTGGCACTCTTTCCAGATTCTCTACATTTTTTTTTTATAATATGGTGTTCAAAACTAGATGCGGTATTCTAAGTGTGGTCTTACCAAGGCTTTGGAGAAGGGTGCTAGCATTTTTTTTATTGAAAAGTTTTACAGTACATTTTTAAATACAAAACCCCTCCCCTCCCCCTCCCCTCTCCCCAAACCTCCCCAACTCTCCCCTCCCCCCCCTCCCCGACTTCCCAGAGCTAAATACAGGGTATAAAAATACAAACAAACATAATCTAAAATATGCAAACAACAATAAAGTATTAAATTCTGACACACTTTAACTCTTAATAAAATAACTACAAGCTACATCATATAAATCCACTACTTAATCAAATGCTAAGTGAAACTTTTTAGTTCCATATTTATTCTGGATGTAATCAATCCATTTTTTCCACTCCACAATATATCTCTGTTGCGAATGGTCTTTCAAATACGCTGAGATCTTTGCCATTTCCGCCAAATTGGAAACTTTTAAAGTCCATTCTTCTATAGTCGGCAGTTCTTCCTTCTTCCAATATTGCGCTACTAAAAGTCTCGCTGCCGTAATTAAATTCAACATCAGCTTAGTGTCCACAACGGTAGTATCTGTGATAATGCCCAGTAAAAACAATTGCGGACAAAACTTTATCCTTTTCTTGAATATTTTTTGCATATTCCACCAAATTTTAATCCAAAATGCTTTAACCCTTTTACAAGTCCACCATATATGAAAATACGTTGCATCCTCACAGCCACACCTCCAACATTAAGGGTGCTAGCATTTAACGTGATCTTGATTCTGTCCCTCTGTTAATGCAGCCTAGGATTGCATTGGCCTTTTTGGCTGCTGCAGCACAGGACTGGCTCATATTTAAGCGATTGTCCACTAGGACTCGGAGATCCCTTTCGCAGTGCACAGTGTTGGTAGCAATAGATACCTCCTCTCTAGCCTTCACTTGGCAGAGTCTCTGGGATTAATTTTGCGGGCTGTTTCCTTCCAGCATACTGGGAATCTCAGATGCTCAGGCAGAGAGAGAGAGAGAATAGCAAACCAAGAACTGGGCTTTCCTCCTCCATAAATCTCCACTCTGGAGAAGTTGCAGAGAGCTTCTTCGCTAATCCTTGGGTTCAATGCCAGGAAAACACACTCAAATTCCATCTCAGGCTTCCCTTACTATGCTGAAGGGCTGTTGCTGAAGGGACATTAGCCCTCCACTGAGCTGCACATGGAGAGAGTGGAGAGAACAGCAACGAAGGGATCTGGAGGCTAAACTGTGTGATGAAGAATTGAAGGAACTAGGCTTATCTAACCTAACAAAGAAAGGGACTAGGGGTGATATGATAGAGATCTTCCAGAAACTGAGGGGTTATCACAGAGAAGAGGAGGCTGACCTATTCTCCAAAGCACCAGAGGCCAGGACAAGAAGTTGGAAGATCATTAAATCCAATGGAAGCTGTGACTTGCTCCATCCCCGGAGGTTTTCAAGAAGAGACCAGACACCCATTTGTCCAGAATGGTATAGGGTCTCCTGCTTGAGCAGGGGGTTGGACTAGATGACCTCTAAGGTCCCTTCCAACCCTGTTATTCTATGATCAATAATAGTTCTACATGTTATTATCCTTCTCGTCTTTCCTCTTACTTTCTCCTGTTGGTATCTTATGATTATATCACTTTGTTCTTTGTATATACATTGAGAGCTTCTGCACCGGAGACAAATTCCTTGTGTATCCAATCACAATTGGCCAATAAAGAATTCTATTCTATTCTATTCTATTCTATTCTATTCTATTCTATTCTATTCTATTCTATTCTATTCTATTCTATTCCGCTCCACTCCACTCCACTCTACTCTACTTTACTCTACTCTACTCTACTCTACTCTACTCTACTCTACTCTACTCTACTCTACTCTACTCTACTCTACTCTGCTCTACGCTACTCCATTCCATTCCACTCCATCCCATCCCATCCCATCCCATCCCATTAATTTGAAAGTATCAAGACATTCACACCGGTTTTGGAGTAAGATTTAGTCCTTTCCCTTTGATAAAAATTACATAATTATTCAAATATCCATCCGCCTGTCGTTGATTGCTGTCTTTTAATTCCCAGTGCCCACTTTTAATGAAGCTTACATCTCAGATTATGCCAAACTGCACCAGGATCCCCTTCCCTGCTCCAATGACATGGTTTCCCTGATAAATATCGTTGCTAAGATTTTTTTTAACAGCTTAAGATGGCCTGAAGAGCACAATTTGTTCTTCATCAGCTATTGTGCATCCAGCCCAGGCTGGATTTCTGCAGGGCTGACACGATAATAATAGATTTTTAACTGATGTCATTTAATGCAAAATAGGCAGAATCCAGCCTCCAGTACATTTTTGGCTTGCTGGTTTGATGCCTCAAAGCAAGTTTTGAGCTGGTGTGGTTTCCTTCACTTTGACACTTTGGAAAGACGTGTTCTGTTCAGCGTCTAAAACACACAGTTTAGGTCAGGGATCTTCAAACTTGGCCCTTTGATGACTTGTGGACTTCAACTCCCAGAATTCCTCAGCCAGGCACGGTGGCTTAAGAATTCTGGGACTTGAAGTCCACAAGCAGGGGTCTTCAAACTTGGCCCTTTGATGACTTGTGGACTTCAACTCCCAGAATTCCTCAGCCAGGCACGCTGGCTTAAGAATTCTGGGAGTTGAAGTCCACAAGCAGGGGTCTTCAAACTTGGCCCTTCGATGACTTGTGGACTTCAACTCCCAGAATTCCTCAGCCAGGCACGCCGGCTCCACACCCATTTGCACCACTCAGGTGACCTCTGAGTACACAGATAAGCTTCCAGGTGGCCTCAACTGCTCCCTAAAAGAAGGCAAATGACCAGCTGACTGCAAGCAGTATAAATCTTTCTATTCCCCCACCATCCAGTCAGAGCTGAAGCAGCTTCTTGGATGAGAAGGGAAAGATCTTCAAAGAAAAAGAAAGAAAGTCTAGTTGCCTCCTGGGGGGGAAAAAGCACCTTTGGGATAACTATGACCCAGAGGACTGAAACATTTGACTACCTGTATACAGATTCTACTCAATTTGAATGACACATTTGAAAGAAATGAGAGGGGTTGTTGTTGTTGTTTTTAAAAAAGTACATTTCTAACCTTCTTTTGTGGGTGAGTTAGTCTGTTTGCTTCCTCTGTAAAAGCATAGTACATAAGATTGGCTGCTTCTGGATTGCCATAACAATTTTGACTTTTAAGAGGACTGAGACGGTGTTCAGAGTCATCTTAAGTTTCATTATATGATGCTCCGTTTCCAAGGATGCTGAGTAGTTTACGGGATTAATATAAGGAGATTGAAAACAAAAATCAATCGAAACAATTACAATCAATCAGTCTGACGTAGCAAGATGCTACTCATCTCCAAATGCTTTTTAGGGTAAGGATTTGTAAGAGGTTGTCTCAAATGGCAAATTGGAATAAAACAAAGCAAATTTCGTAAAATAATCAAGAATTCCTTTGAATTTGGGGCCTAAGATAAATGCGGTTCAAATTCGTTTGAGTTCGTTGTCATCTTTCACAAGATATTGTTAAACATATATATATATATATATATATATATATATATATATATATATATATATATATATATATATATATATATATATATATATATATGTTTTCTGAGGTTTTCGCGGGTGTTTGTATGTAGATCTTTGGTCATTCGGGTTTTTCCCCACATAGAATTGAAGGTATAAGAGCAACGTTTCGACGAAATCTCATCCGTCATCCTCAGGCTGGTGGCTTCAGCTTCGTCCCAGAACGACGAATGAATGATGAGAACATAAGAAGTTCGAAATGATCATATCAGCCTCCCTAAATTCTTTATTAGCAATTTGAATAATTTACATATATATATATTCTTTATTAGCAATTTGAATAATTTACATACATACATACATACATACATACACACACACACACACACACACACACACACACACACACACACACACACATATATATATATATATATATATATATATATATATATATATATATATATATATATATATATATATATATATATATATATAAATTGGGAGGTGTGTAAACGAGAGCCAGGTTGATTGCTTGCTTTTATCTTGGATTGTTATTGTTCTAAGCCGTTGTATGCTTTTGGATGGTGGACTGCGTGTGTGTCTTTCTGTGTGTGTGTTCACTTCCCTTACGTCATGTTCTCGTCATACACTAAATGATTATATACGTACAATATACTACGATGAGCTGTGGAATGTGAATAAATAAAATAAATTCCATCGGAGACAGCTTAGTCCAAAACCTGCAGGCTTGATGTGACTCCTTTGTCCTAAAATCTGCCTAAGATCCTGATATTAATCACAGTGAGTCACATTTTGACTTGTAATGCCACTCACAAAAAAATGCTTTAATGTTTGTAAAAAAAAGACAAGAAATAGGAGAGGGGAGGGGAGGGGAGGGGAGAGAGGAGAGAAAAGAAATGAAAACAAAAGAGAAGAGAAGAGAAGAGAAGAGAAGAGAAGAGAAGAGAAGAGAAGAGAAGAGAACAGAAGAGAAGAGAAGAGAAAAGTTGAGTGATCACTGGAGAGTGATTGCTTGATGCCATTATGCAAAGGAAAGCAGTGCTATTCGAGCCGTCACCATGTGACATTGGAAATCGCTCATTTAAAATGCATTTTTGTAATCCGGTTCATAAACCTATTTATTCCCTGCGGCCTGTCCAACTCGCAAAAGCTTTTTCTCTTCAAGAATGAGTTTCATTCATAATTGATAGCCTTCTCTGCAGCATGACTGTACAAGCCTACAAACGGTTGCAACAGCCTCTCTGCAGCCTTTCCAGCCTGGAAGACCGTCCCACTCATGTTCCAGCTGGAGTAAAGGCATCTCTGGAAAAGGGAAAGTTGATTTGGGTTTCGAACTGCCACGATGCCCTCGGGGGGCCTTCGTTATTATTATTAATGTTTTTATTTTTATTTATTTATTTTCCTCCACCCTGCTGTAGAAGAACACAGCCTCTCGAAAGGCTTGCTGGGAATAAAACCTGGTAGGCAGCGTGCAACTCCTAGAAGAAAAGTGAGCCAGAAACATATAATCGATAGGGCCCAGCATTAAGAGGGTAGAGGCGGTCTAAGCTGCACTCAACAACTCCTGAACAAGCGCTTGTATTTTTTATTTTATTTTATTATTTTATTTTTTTCCCTCAGTCCCGCAGGTCCAAAAGACCCCATGAGTGAGATTGCAAAAATCTCCCAGTGTTTCAAGGAGCCAGGACGGGCCGTGCGGTTGGCTCAGCTGGGAAGGCATGTGTTCTGTACCAGCCTGCTACCGGCCCTGCAGAAAAGGCAGGGACAACCCCTTTTACAAGAAGGCAAGAGGCTGGAATTAAGCCTGCCAAATTTATGAATACAAAAACAAACAGAACAAGACACGAACCAAGAAACAGGAGCTTTTCAAGTGGTTGCCTTCAGCAAACCAGCCCTCCCACGCATTCCCCTTTTATACAGTTCAGGGCGTGGCTTCTCTCTGCCTCCTTCCGAGGTGCCCCATTGCCTTCCTCTGTTTGCTCCTGATTGACTGCCTCCTGCGTCGGGCGTCCTTGAACAGGGCCAGCTGTGGGTCATCTTCATCCACGCTGTCAGGCTCACACAGCTGGGTCTGCGTAGTGACCAGGTGGGAGGGGCCTGGCTGAGGGCTCTGCAGAGCCTCAAGGCCATCATCAGCAAGCTCTTCAATGCCCCCCTCCTCCTCCTCTGAGTCGTCCGACCCAACTGCCGAACCCACAGGCTGATCCTGAATCACAACAGCATGGCATACAAGGAGAGAGAGAGAGAGAGAGAGAGAGAGAGAGAGAGAGAGAGAGAGAGAGAGAGAGAGAGAGAGAGAGAGAAGCCAGTCAAAGAACATGAAGTAGACCCAGAAGACCATGGAGAGAGAGCATCAAGGACATGCTACAACCAACTTGGTGAACAGTGGTTGAAGCTGCCAGAAGAGCGAGAAGCAGAACTTTGTGTCTTCCTCAACAGCTGAAGAGTGGGTGTTGAGGAGGAGGAGGAGGAGGAGGAGGAGAGCAGAGGAGGAAAAGGACAAGGAGGAAGAGAAGAGGATGAGGGGGAGGATGGGAGGAGGAGGAGAAGAGGAGGAAGGGAAAAGGAGGAGGAGGAGGAGGAGGAGGAGGAGAAAAAGGAGAGGAGAGGAGGAGGAATAGAGGAAGAAGCAGAAGCCAGAGGAAGGGGGGGAGGAGGAGAGGGAGGAGGAGGAGGAGCAGTGACATTTGCTAGCAATCCAAGCAGGAACGCTCAAATCTCTTCCATCTCTTCTCTTCCTCTGTTACCGCCTGTCTATCAGCCCTCTTTTAATGTCCTCACCAACTCTAATCTTTACTTATTAAAATAAACAGGATTAATCAAAAAATATCCAATTAGTGTAGAACTTCAGGTCTTCCTATTACAAGTTCAAAATGGGTCAGCTTGGAGGAAGGAGCCCGGGTATGTGTTGCTCGCAGGAGCAAATTGGCCCGGGAAAAAGATGCTTCCACAGTTGACCTCAACTTACAACTCTTCATTTCGTGACCAACGTTACAAGGGCAATGAAAAAAAAGCGACTTGTGACCCATTTTCACACTTAGCGACCATCGCAGCATCCCCACGGTCACGTGATCCCAATTCAGACATGGGATCAGTGGTAGTAAACCTTCCATGCTGGGTTTGGATGAGCAAAGTCAATGGGGGTGGGTAGGGGAAGCCAAATTCATTTAACGTCTGTATGATTCACTTAACAACCGCAGTTATTTGATTTACTCTGGCAAAGAACCGCCCTGAGTCCTACGGGAGAAGGGTGGTATATAAGTCTAATAAAGATAAAGATAAAGATAAAGATAAAATGGAGCAAAACTCATTTAACAACCTCTTCGCCTGTCCCTTGGCTGCCCGCAACTCAAGCCTGGCCTTGCAGGTTTTTAGGCCAGGGGTCTTCAAACTTGGCCCTTTTATGACTTGTGGACTTCAACTCCCAGAATTCTTCTGCCAGACAGGAGGAATTCTGGGAGTTGAAGTCCACAAGTCACAAAAGGGCCAAGTTTGAAGGCCCCTGTTTTAGGCAGTTGACTGTAGCCTAAACAGGATATATTAATTTTAATTTTAATTAATTAATTTTTTGGCTAACCAATTAATTAATTTTTTGGCTAACCAAATGACATCAGACTAGGGTTTATTCAGAACTCAGTTTCCTGCGGTGAACAAGGAAGGGAATCTAGGCTTGGGCACTGCCCGGTGTTCCCGTTTTGTTGGAGTCAGCCATTTAAGCCCCCGGGCTTTTAGACAACTTATTAAACTGCCAAGTTTAAAAAAAAATCTGGAGGGAAAAAAATCTGTTGGGAAAAAAATATCAAGGCAGTCCTTGTCTTTGCAAAAAGCTGCTGCACAAAGAGAGGGAAAGAGAGATGAAAAAGAGAGATTTAAAAAAAGCCCCTCGTGGAGTCATTTTTCAAGATGCTACAAAATTCAGGGGCATTTTGGGTGCCACTTACTTCACAGGGGAATAGAATAGAATAGAATAGAATAGAATAGAATAGAATAGAATAGAATAGAATAGAATAGAATAGAATAGAATAGAATAGAATAGAATAGAATAGAATAGAATAGAATAGAATAGAATAGAATAAGGAATAGAATAGGAATAAGGAATAGAATGGAATGGAATGGAATAGAATAAACAATCAGAATACAGCTGGAAGGGACCCTGGAGGTCTTCTAGTCCAGCCCTCTGCTGAATAGGTTAGGGTAGGGTAAGGTAGACTAGACTAGAGCAGAGCAGAGCAGTTGGAAGGGATATTGAAGGCCATCTAATCCAACCCCCTGCTCAAGCTGGAGATCCTACTGTATACCATTCCAGTCAAATGGCTGTCCAGTCTCTTCTTATTTATTATTTATTTATTAATTTAATTTGTATACCGCCCTTCTCTCAAGAGACTCAGGGTGGTGAACAGGGCAATACATAAAAATAGATACAAAAATTAAAATTATTAAACCATGATTAAACAATGCCCATAAATAATACAAATTTAAAATTGAAGTCATTTATAAAAATCCCACCCCGTCCCATCAGGCCAGGCCAGCTTGTTTAAAGAGATGGGTTTTAAGATCACGCCGGAAGGAGCGGAGATCGGGCGCCATCCGGAGCTCAACCGGAAGATGGTTCCATAAATCCGGTGCACCCACAGAGAACGCTCTCCCCCTGGGGGCCACCAGTCGGCATTCTTTGACCGGTGGCACCCTGAGGAGGCCCTCTCTGTGGGAGCGTACTGGGCGGAGGGAAGTTGACGCCGGCTGCAGGTGCTCCCCAAGGTATTCTGGACCCATGCCATGGAGGGCTTTGTAGGTCATTACCAACACCTTGAACCTTGAAAGCCTCCAGTGATGGAGCCCCCACAACTTCTGGTGGCAAGACGTTCCACTGGTTGATTGTTCTCATCGTTAGGACATTTATCCTTAGCCTTAGGTTCTTCTCTCCTTGATCAGCTTCCATCCATCCACCGTTGGATGAAGCCAAATGAAGCTGTTATTTTGAGAGACCAGGAAAACCTCATTTCCCCTTGGTGTTCTTTGGTAAATCTGATCGCTAACTGGCCTCCCTAAAAGAATTTTTCCAGCTGGAATTGCCCCCCGGGTACCGTAGCCTTTTGTCCTTCCTTGTGGCATGGATTTCTCTTGACCTCCCTCGGGGCTTCAGTTGTGGCTGTGTTGCTTCTTCTTAACACCAGTGTTTGCAGCTCTGCTTGCTCCCATAAATGGCCCTCGGGTTTGAGTTAGGCCGCTGGCATAGGATTCGGTTTCCGAAGTTATGCTATCCCATTCCTGCTGGATTCAAGCTGATTCTGTACGATCAGCTTCCCGCAGATTGGATCAAGGGAATGCGCCTGCAACGGATTTCTCTGTGGGTTGCAGCATCCTTGAAAAGCCTCCTGCTTGCGTTTCACACTAAGTGGAAATCAGACCCACACGTTTGATCTTCCCGTCTTAGCAAGCAATTTCAGGAACTATGAGCTAATTAAATCATCTCTCATTATTCTGGCTTTCCACCCACCTCCTGCCTGGAGCAGCAACGGAGTAGATGACCCTAGTCTAAATGGGAAGTAAATTGTTATTAAAGGACTATAACAATAATAAACAATATATGAAGGTAAAGGTAAAGGTTCCCCCGCACATGCGTGCTAGTCGTTTCCAACTCTAGGGGCCGGTGTTCATCTCCGTTTCAAAGCCAAAGAGCCAGCGCTTGTCCGAGGACGTCTCCGTGGTCATGTGGCCGGCATGACTAGACGCCAAAGGCGCACGGAACGCTGTTACCTTCCCACCGGAGTGGTCCCTATTTTTCTACTTGTATTTTGATGTGCTTTCGAACTGCTAGGTTGGCAGAAGCTGGGACGAGTAACAGGCGCTCACTCTGTTACGCGGCACCCAGGATTCGACCCGCCAAACTGCCGACCTTCTGATCGACAAGCTCAGCATCCTAATCCACTGAGCCACCGCGTCCCTAAACAATATATATATATATCCAAAAAGAGTGTAATAATGGCAAACCTGGATCTACCTAGAAAAAGCAGTACGAGCGTATCGGTCTTAAACTTTGGATGAATAATATGGGTAAAAATGGATCGCAAGGGGAGGATTGTTGTCAGATCCCTTTTATCTGGCCATTATTATTATTTACCTTATAATGAGAACATGACAGAAGAGAAGTAAACATACATACAGCATCTATGTCAGGGTTCCCCAACGTTTCCGGCTTAGTGGCCCGGAAGGAAAGGGAGCAGCCAAGAAATGTGCATGCGGGCGGCCCTGCACAAATTTGCAAACAGGTGCGTGCATAATGGTGGCACTAGCATGCACTCATATGCACAAGTGGGCCGCACACGCCTATGGAGCAAGCGCTGGTGCCAGTGCACATGCATGAACAGGCCGCTGGTGCCCGTATGACACCGGCAGCAGTGCTAGCGGCCCTGCGCATGCACAAATGGGGCCGCTAGTGCCTGCGCGGTGGTGCTACCATAAGTGGGGCAGGGCTTGCCAGCTTTTCCCGGGGCCCGGTCTACAACACGGTCCTTTCAGCAGTTCCAAGAAAGCTCCACACCCACTTGCACCATTTAGGTGACCTTCAGGACACCGGTAAGCCTCCAGGTGGCCTCAACGACTCTCTAAAAGAAGGCAAAGGACCAGCTCTCTGCAAGGAGTATAAATCCTTCCACTCCCCACCATCCAGTCAGAATCTGAAGAAACTTCTGGGATGAGAAGTGAGACCTCTTCAAAGAAAAAACAAAGAATAATCCAGTTGCCTCTTGGAAAAAAAATCACCTTTGGGTCACTGGCCCATTGTGGTCTTCCAGCAATCATCTTTTGAGTACCATCTGTCAGAAGATGCAAAACAGAGTCCCCAAAAGTTTAGTCTGCATGGTGACAAAATTTGAAACAGCCGACAGGTCCAGGAGAAGTAGCAGGACTATATTCACTCTTTCCAGTGTGTTTCTGGAATATAGATTGTCCCAACCCACAACTGCATCTGAGCCCAAATTTTCTGTTGCTAAGCAAAACAATGGTTAAGCGAATTTCGTCCCGTTTTTACAACCTTTCTGGGCACCGTTGTTAAGTGAATTGCTGCAGATGCCAAGTTAGTAACACGGTTGTTCAGCAAATCTACCTTTCCTGCTGAATTTTGCTCGTCGGAAGATCAACCAAGGGGATCCCGTGACCCCGGGACACTGCAACTGTCATAAATAGGAATCAGTTGCCAAATGTCCAAATTTTGATCACATGACCATGGGGATGCTGCAACGGTCTTAAGTATGAAAAACAGTCATGTCATATTTTTTTTCATTTGTAACCGAGTGGTCACTAAATGTACGTTGAGGCCTGTTTGTAATTGGTCACTCAGATAACCAAAAGAGTCTCCATTCCATATCCAGCAGAAACTTTGTTTGAAACCAATGCAGACGACCATTTAAATGAATTTATTAAAAACACGTTTAGCAGCAAAACGTATGCAGAAGTTTCTGGTCTGATCTTCTTAGCGTCCTTCAGACATCAGTGTGTTAACGTTCAAACACAAATGTGTGCAATACAACACGTATAGTGTGTGCAATACAGCAGAAGGAACTGGTTATATTTCTGCTGGTACGTTATTGAGTTGGATGGACAGAAGATGGAAGGGCCAAGTGGGGGGGGGAGGAAGCAGCACAATTATTTAAGCACACTTCTCCAAGGCTGAAGAACATCCTTCCCATTCCTCATTATATCGAAGAAAGGGCTTCAACTGGCTCCCCACAGCTACCGGATCTCTGAATGTTGAGTAGTCACCTTACGACGTATTCAGAATACAACTTACGGAGGTTGCATCCAGCCTTGAAGCTTGGTAGAAAAGTTCAGAAAAGCAGCTTGTGCCCATGATGGTTTCTGCTTCCCAATCAACACGTTTTTGCTCCGCAGGGCAAGTATTTGGTCAACAGGAAGCCCCTTAACAAGGACCCCTTACCATGAGCACGATAAAGACGCTGCGTCCTTTCGTTCCCACAATACTCTGACCTACGTTCATCCTGACTGGGGACCCTTATGATATGTTCACCTTCCCACAGATCCTTGGATTCTCTCTTGGGAGAAGGAAGGACTATAAAATTAATGTACGCACCCTGGATGACAACAATGGGGGAGGTGCACCCCGGATGACAACACTGGGGGATGCTGGTGGCTATTCGGGACTGCTTGGCCAAGACATCCCCAATTCTGGACTTTTCCAGAGTGGCTCGAAAGGGCAGGATTCAAGCTTTCCTGTTTATTTGGCTGACTGGTGTGGAGGACCGTATCCGATCCCCAGAAAGGACCAGTTCCTGGTATTTTCCCACCACCTCCTGGTAAACGGGGCTGTTGTTCTTCAGAGCAAACTTAAGGGCAGAGTCTTGATAATGAGGTTGAAGGCTTGGACAGGGATAACTCCAACATCCTGGAGCAGGAGGCGCGACAGGCTGCAGCTCCACAAAGACAGAAGCGGGCGGTTTTCCTGAAAGCAGATAGTTGTACCTGCCCAAAAGATAAGGAGAACCATAGCAACGGTTACCGTTTACCGGGATTGCATCAAGGAAGGGATTGCATCACGCGCCATATTCTACAGACTACTTACAACCAGAGGTAGTTATCAACTTAAAATCCATCCGTTTAAGTGACCGGTCAAAGCTACGACATCACTAAAAAAAAAAGGTAATCCTTCACTTAAGGACACAATCTGGACCAGAATTTCCATTTGTTCAAGCGAGGTGCACTTGGTTTTGCAAATTTTTTTTTGCCATGTTTAAGTGAAGCATTGCAGTTCAGTGAAACGTGTGGTTGTTAAGCAAATCCAGCTTTCACACACACACACACACACACACACACACACACACACACACACTTGACTCTGCCTGTCATAAGTCAGCTGAGAAGGTTACAAATGGTGATGACGTGACCTTGGGATGCCGCCACCGTGGTAAATCTAGGTAATCCTCGATTTACAACAGTTCATTGACTGACTGACTGAAGGTACAACGGCGCCAAAGAAAAGCAACTGATGACCCTTTTTTTTCACACGTATGACCAGTGCAGCACCCCCAGGGTCCCGTGATGAAAATTCAAGATGCTTGGCAACTGGTTCATCTTTATGACCGTCTTGGGGTCCCGTGATCCCCTTTTCCGACTTTCAGACAAGCAAAGTCCACGGGGAAGCTTGATTTACTTAACCGCCGTGTTAGTAGCTTAACAAATCCACCGCCGTGGCCAGAAAGTTCCTAGTGTCAAGCAAAAATCACTTAACAAATGTCTCACTCTGTGGTAGAAATTTGGGGCTCCCTGGTGGCCGCACGTCGAGGACCACCTGTATTTTCATAATAAGCTGAGACAAGAGCCAGTTTTGGCATCTCTCAGTCCAAACTGTGGGGATGCCACAGTTCGCTGCTGGGCTGGCTAAGCAGGAATCAATGGTCAGAGATGATGGTCTCCCGAGATGCGAATAGGGCTGAAGAAATAAGTCCTTTTCACCAATAAGTTTGGTGAACTGGTGTAAGGAAAACAGCCCAGTTTTAAACACTGGAAAAACCAGAGATCATTGTCGATTTCAGAAAAGGCAGGCACAGCCACACTTCTCTCTGCATTAATGATTCCCCTGTGGAGATGGTTTGCCAGCATCAAATTCCTGGGTGTGCAGTTCACAAGTAGGCTGGCTTGGTTGCTTAATTGCGAGACCCTGGTGAAGCGGGCACAGCGGTGCCTGCATTTTCTGCATCGCATGAGAAAAGCACATCTTCCTTCCCCTGCCCTGACCACTTTCTACAGAGGGACGATTGAGAGCATCCTGTCATACGGCATCGCAGTCTTGTTTGGAAGCATCCCTGCTTCGGACAGGAAGGCGGTGCAGAGAGTGGTGAGGACAGCAAAGATCATTGGCAGTTCCCTCCCTTCCATCCAGGACACGGCACAGAAGCGTTGCTTGAGCAGGGTCTGCAAGATTGTCTGGGACGCTACACACCCTCTTCACAACCTGTTTTCCTTGTTACCTTCTGGGAGGAGGGGGGCTCCGTGGTATCCGAAGCAGAATATCCAGATTGTTCCATACAGTGTCAACCTTGCGAACTCTAAAGCTTCCTCCTTCCGTTATGTATTCAAGATGGACAGTGACTAATATTTATTTGTTACTTAGATGTAAGGGTGTAGGTCTATGCATAGGTTGTACATAGTATGTTTTAAATGTGTGTTATGTATGTGTACGCTTTGAGACCAAGCAACTAAATTTCATTTTTTTAATGTGTGCCGTTGTGCCCACAGGAAAAAGAATGACAATAAAGGTTATCTAAAGTCTGTGCCAGAGAGAGAGAGAGAGAGAGAGAGAGAGAGAGAGAGAGATCGCCCCCGTTGCAAATATACACTGAGAGGACTCTATTTTCAGAGTTCCACTAGGACACTAGGAAACTGAGAAACTCTCAGGAATACCACTACCCAACTGCTCGAACAGAACATACACAGTGGTTGATCACAATAGCCCAAGGCACCAAAATTCTCTTTTAGTACACAGCAGAACTGAGATGGGTGTAGGAAAGTCAGAACAAGAGAAAATGGAGGAAGGAAACGATGCCCAGCTCTGGGCAGGGTCCCTCCACAACTCAACTACCTGGAAGTCTCCTCAGATCATGCAAAATCTCCTGCACTGAAGGGAGCTTGTGAAGCAGCTAGTGTAGTGGAATGTACTCTGGATTCCCAGAAGGGAGGGGCTGCAAGGTTTAGATAGTTCCGTTGGGAGGAAGAGAATCCCGTCAGCTCCTCCCTTTTCAATGACGCAAGTCGTTTGCTTTAATTTGGCAAGATTCTGTCTATAGGTGAGGAACAATTCTGTCTGTAGGGTTAGGGACTTGGAGGTTGATCTGTGCCTTCAAGGTCACCTGAGCTCCACACCCATTTGCACACCTACACAGGTGACCCTGAGGACCACAGGCAAGCCTCCAAGTGGCCTCAACGCCTCTTCTAAAAGAAGGCAAATGACCCAGCGGTCTGCAAGGAGCATAAATCCTTCCACTCCTCACCATCCAGTCGGAGCTGAAGCAGCTTCTGGGATCAGAAGTGAAAGGTCTTCAAAGAAAAAAACCAAAGCAGCCCAGTTGCCTCGTAAAAAAAGCACCCTTGGGTCAAGGACCCCCTGTCTCTGGGGGAGGAAAATATGAAGGAAAGCCATGTATCTTACCGCCTCAGCTCCTTGGGAGGCATAATGTTTCCTTGAGCATCTAAAGGGGGCGCACGACATTCACTTCTCAGCTTCAGCTGCTCACACTTGCTCACTTCGTCCTGCGTGAGGCTCAGGACTCGCTTTTTGTGCCTGGGGTCCACAAACAAGGCTTCCCCTTCAATGAACTTGAGGTAGGTGTTTCCATCCAAGAGGGAAGGTGGTGGGACCGGGGGCTCAGCCATGGAGGGCTTCCTGGGGGCAGTGATCCATCGCCAGGTGTTGCTATCAAAAGGCTTGTCGGGTCTGGGGTGGTAGATGGGGGGCAATCTTCCTACATCCAGCCAGGTGTGGTAGCCCCAGATATGCCAAAGGACGGCTTCCTCCAGCGGGCAACGGATTTTCTGGCAAACTTTGATTTTGGCATCTGTGCAGGGAGGCTTCTGAGTAGCTAGTTTGTGGTAGGGCCGAGGAGAAAACCCCGGCCAGGGTGTGTATTTCTCCGCACAAAGGTAGTGCCTCTCTTTCCAGGTGGACATCTTTGAAAAAGCCAGCAGAGAGGTCCTAGCTGGGAAAGAGAAAGTGGGTCACAGACCTCAGAAGCTCCAGCAATCTTAGCAATATTTTATTTATTTATCCATCTTGTATGCCACATAATAAAGAAGAAGAAGAAGAAGAAGAAGAAGAAGAAGAAGAAGAAGAAGAAGAAGAAGAAGAAGAAGAAGAAGAAGAAGAAGAAGATAAAGAAGAAGAAGAAGAAGAAGAAGAAGAAGAAGAAGAAGAAGAAGAAGAAGAAGAAGAAGAAGAAGAAGAAGAAGAAGAAGAAGAAGATGAAGAAGAGGAGGAGGAGGAGGAGGAGGAGGAGGAGGAGGAGGAGGAGGAGGAGGAGGAAGGGACCTTGGAGGTCATCTAGTCCAATCCCCTGCTTAGGCAGAAAACCCTACACCATTTCAAACAAGTGGTTGTTCAAACTCTTCCTAAAACCCTCCAGTGTTGGAGCATTCACCACTTCTGGAGGCAGGTTGTTCCACTGGTTAATTGTCCTCACTGTCAGGAAATTTCTCCTTAGTTCCAGGTTGCTTCTCTCCTTGATTAGCTTCCATCCATTGCTTCTTGTCCTGCCTTCAGGGGCTTTGGAGAAGAGCTTGACTCCTTCCTCCTTTGAGGCAACCCCTAGTCAAAGGTGACTCTAGGCATCTTACAGACATTGAACAAAATGTCAATTTTATTCATTTACGGGCCCTGGAGACTAATACATATGTAGAACAGTTGTAGAAATTGGGTTTGTCTAGTCTAGTGGGGGGGGGGAAGGAACAGGGGTGACATGATAGCAGTCTTCCAATATTTGAGGGGCTGTCCCAAAGAAGGGGGAGGGGCTCAACCTATTTTCCGAAACAATAGAAGGCAAGACAAGAAACAATGGATGGATACTAATCCAGGAGAAAAGCAATCTAGAATTAAGAAGAAATTTCCTGACAGTTGAGAACAATTAATCAGTGGGAGTACTTGCCTTCAGAAGGTGTGGATGCTCCACCATTGGAAGTTTTTAAGAAGATATTGGACAACATTTGTCTGAAACAGTGTAGGCTCTCCTGCCTGAGCAAGGGGTTGGACTAGAAGACCTCCAAGGTCCCTTCTGACTCCGTCATTGTGTTATTCTGTTAAAATGCAGGATAAAACATTGAAAATAATAAAAGCAGCTCTTTAATTTCAAAAGGCAATTAAAAATAAAACCAAGCAGGATGCCTCCCTGGATAGATGTCAGGCTAAGTGGGTTTGGGTAAATAATATCGTAGAAATTTATAAATCACGGGTCTGCTTCAGAAGGGGGTCAGGAAATAGATTTATCAGTATTCAGCTGGGGTGCGTGCGTGGAGGCAACGTATGTATATCTTTTTTGTTTATCCACTTTTTTTGGGGGGCGGGGCGGTGTAGTCTTGTTTAGCTGTTTTGTTTCTGTATTTTCTTTTTTTTCCCTTTGGAATTTGCATTTTAATATTTTGAATAAAATTAAACATTGTTTCAGAAAGCAAACAGATGCAGAGGGAGGGAGGAAAATGCACACAGGCTGGAGACACGTAGCCATGTCTCCAAGGCCTTTCGGAAGCACAAAAGGGTGGAAGCTGATCTGACCTTGGGTGTGTGTGTGTGTGTGTGTGTGTAAGATTTTCCAGAGATTGGGAGCCACGGCAGAAAAGTCTCTTCTCCTGGACCCCTCCAGCTGAAATGACCCTCCAGCCAGCACAGATGGGGTGGTCTAACCCCATCAAGTGATACGGTTTCTCAGATACGCTATTTAAGCATCCTTGGTGAGACCGTTCTGCTTTGTGTGCCCCAGTCACACACTTTCTTTGTAAATCTGCCATCTCCTTCACTCCTCACCTGCCTTGTAATATCCTTTTTTTCAGTTTAAAGGAAATGCCCCAAAAAACAGAATAACAGAGTTGAAAGGGACCTTGGAGGTCTTCTAGTCCAACCCCCTGCTCAAGCAGATATCATTCCAGACAAGTGGCTGTCCAATCTTTTCTTGGAAACCTCCACTGATAGAGCACCCATGATTTCTGGTGGCAAGCGGTTCCACTGGTTAATTGTCCTCGCTGTCACAAAGTTTCTCCTTAGTTCCAGGTTGCTTCTCTCCTTGATTAGTTTTCAGCCGTTGCTTCTTGTCCTGCCTTCCGGCGCTTTGGAGAATAGCTTGACTCCCTCTTCTTTGGGGCAGCCCCTTAGAACTTCCCTTGTCAATTTCACTGCAATAAAAACGTAGCTCCAAAAACAGAACATCTGGGAATATTAAATGTCTCCGTGTCTAGTTAATATACGTAATAACCGTCTCCCCCAAATGGAACAATTGTAGGGCACTGCACAAGCTTCTTTAAAAGCACTGCATAGCCAAGAACAATAATTTATTCAAGCCTTTTTGACGTAAAGGTAACGGAGTCCAATAAATCTACACTATTTTGCGAAAGAAAATATTATCCGAGATCTTTTGACGATCTGGTATTGATGTTGACACCTCCTCGTTCCATCGCCTAGTTATGATAGGAATTGCCCATTCTTTGTTCCATCAACCATTAAAAGTTTGCAGTTCAAACTGAAGAATCTTTTGTTCTTTTTATAGCTTTCCTGGTGACAAATCCCTTCAGTTTTCTTGGCGTGATTTTGGAAGCGGTTTGTCCTTGCTTGCTTTCGCCTAGCGATAAGAAGGATGAACAGACACCCAGCTGGCTTTGGGCCCAAGGCTGGACGAAAATTCACCGTCTCCTGGTTTTCTTGTTGTTGTTGTTAGTTGCGAAGTCATGTCCGACCCATCGCGACCCTATGGACAACGTTCCTCCAGGCCTTCCTGTCCTCTACCATCTTCTGGAGTCCATTTAAGCTCACGCCTACTGCTTCAGTGACTCCATCCAGCCACCTCCTTCTCTGTTGTCCCCTCCTTCTCTTGCCCTCAACCTTTCCCAGCATTAGGCTCTTCTCCAGTGAGTCCTTCCTCCTCATTAGGTGGCCAAAGTATTTGAGTTTTAGCTTCAGGATCTGGCCTTCTAAAGAGCAGTCAGGGTGGATCTCCTCTAGGACTGACCGGTTGGATCGCCTTGCAGTCCAAGGGACTCGCAGGAGTCTTCTCCAGCACCAGAGTTCAAAGGCCTCCATTCTTTGGCGCTCAGCCTTTCTTATGGTCCAACTTTCACTGCCATACATTGCAACTGGGAAGACCATGGCCTTGACTATACGCACTTCTGTTGGCAGGGTGAAGTCTCTGCTTTTTAGTGTGCTGTCTAGATTTGCCATGGCTTTCCTCCCAAAGAGCAAGCGTCTTTTAATTTCTTGGGTGCAGTCCCCATCTGCAGTGATCTTGGAGCCCAGGAAAATAAAATCTGTCACTTCCTCCATTTCTTCCCCCCTGGTTTTCTAGCCTGATGCTTTATTCACTTCCCCCCGAAATGGCTCTCTAGCATCCACTTTGCAGGAAAAAAATCAAAACGCCATTTTCTAACAATAATAGACCACAAGCTTGGAGTCAACAGAGTTTTCCAAAGTTTGGTACTAGCAATAGATCTTCAGAGATAATTGGATGTTTTTTGTCACGTTCAAAATTGTAAGTGCTCCTTGATCGAGGATCACAGTTTAGCCCAAAATTTCAAAGTGAGACAATTGAGTTTTGCCCCATTTTACGACTTTCCTTGCCACCGTTGTTAAGTTAGTAAAACTGTTGCTAAGCTTCCCCCTTTGACTTTGCTGGTAAAAAGGTCGCCAAAGGGGAATCAAGTGACCCCAGGACGCTGCTGCAACCGTCGTAAAATGCGTGCCAAGCCTTTGAATTTTGATGGCGTGACCCTGGGGATGTTGCAACGGTCATCAGGGTCCCAAGTCCCTTTTTTAAGTGCCGTTGTAACTTCAAAGTCAGTAAACGAACGATTTGTAAGTCAAGAACTACTTGTAAATAGCTGTCGTGTAATCTACAGGCCTATATATGCCTCAAAAGAACTTTGAAGGAAATGTGTCAAACAAGAAGGGGATTGTGAATATTTTGATGAGACTGAATTATGCAGTTGAAAAAGAAAGAAAAAAAAAACCCTTATATTTCCACCTGAATAAAGACGAGAGAACTACCTGCCTTTGTTCTAATGGGCTTCACATCTCGTTTCTTTCACCTTGGTTAGCAGAAACTGGTTTTCTCAACTTTCATAGCGGAAGAATTGTCACAGCAGCTGGTTGTGATGTCACACCCTAGGAACTGTGACTTCAAACAAGGCCTGAAGGAAGCAGTGACAGTGACAGCCATCTCCCCACACAGGAATGGGGGATTAAAAACCATCCCTGGGCTTTCCATTTTGCTTGCCAATGGTGTCAGGTTTTTAATTTCCAGAACTGGTAGCTGATTGTCTGTCCTTGACTTGTGGAGCAATTCAAATAGGTAGAGAATAGAATAGGAGCAGAGCTGGAAGGGACCTTGGAGGTCTTCTAGTCCAGCCCCTTACTCAAGCAGGAGATCCATTTCAGACAAGTGACTGTCTGGTATCTTAAAAACCTCCAGTGATGGAGCACCCACAACCTCTGGTGGCCAGCTGTTCCACTGGTTAATTGTCCTCAACTGTTAGGAAGTTTCTCCTTAACTCCAGGTTGCTTCTCTCTTCATTCAGTTTCCAGCCAATGTTTAAAAGCAGGGAAGCCTGTGTGACTTAGAAGTCTAATTCGGAAATTAACATAAACCAGTATTAACTTCTCTGTAATCCCACGCACTTACCTTGAGTAATCCCATTAAATTCAGCAAGAGACCCAGATCAATTCAGACTTTGTTACGAGTCGCTTTTAGCCCATCCCTGTCCCACAGCTTAATCTGAGATGGTTTGTGATTCCCTGATCAGTGTTGACAAAAAAAACATACCATCCCTGGCTAGAATTCAGATGTTCTTGTATTTGGAGCAGCAGGCTCCTTCACCTACAGATTCTTCCTCATAGAAGTGTGTATTTATTGTTGGTTTAGGAATAGGTAATTGGAATAGAGCTGACCCTGGACATTCCTTTGCTTGCCAATTGTCAGGTTTTTAATTTCCAGAACTCGTAGCTGATTGCCTGTCCTTGACTTATGGTGCAATTCAGTTTGGTTTGGAATGGAATAGAACAGAATAGAAAATATGGAATGGAATGGACTAGAAATATAGAATAGAATAGAATAGAATAGAATAGAATAGAATGGAATGGAATAGAATAGAACACGGAATAGAATAGAATAATAATGGAAAAGAACAGAACAAGAATAAGAATAAAATAGAATACAAAAAAACCCAATGAGGAATAGAATAGAAAATGGAGTGGAGTGGAATGGAATGGAATAGAACAGAACAGAATAGAAAATATGGAATAGAATAGAATAGAATACAAAAAAGCAATATGAGGAATAGAATAGAATAGAAAATGGAGTGGAGTGGAATGGAATAGAACAGAACAGAACAGAAAATATAGAATGGAATAGAAATATAGAATAGAATAGAATAGAAATATATACTATATATGAGGAATAGAATAGAATAGGAGCTGGAAGGGACCTTGGAGGTCATCTAGTCCAACCCCCTGCTCAGGCAGGAGACCTTATACCATTTCAGACAGGTGGCTGTCCAGTCTCTCCTTAAAAGCCTCTAGTGATGAAACACCCACAACGCGCATAGAGACGGGTGGCATCAGAACGGATCAGATGGCAGACCAACCGGGTTGGATGCTGTGTTGGGAAAAAGTTCCTGGAGGAAACAATGGCCCACTCCATTTGTGTTGCCTCCAGGAAATGCGCACCAAAGTCACACAGGATCAGGCTGATCCGAAGGGGAGTTTATTTACCATTGGCTAGATTTACATTTGCGTGAGTTTGCTGCAAGCCAGAGCAATGCAAAAAAAAAAAAAAAATCGCCACGGAAACATCGGAAGAGCTATCGCGCGGCAATGCCGACTGTAAGGTCCTCCGAGTTAGGCATTCACGAGAAAAGCAAATAACCAGGCGCACACACATGGAGGGGAGCTTCCAAATATTTAGTGCCGGGTATTGGCTTGGCAAAGGAGGCTGTGCTCTTGCAGCTGAGGAAAACGGCCAGAGACGGAAAGTAAGAAAAAAAAAAAAACGCAAGCAAGAAAACGTGCATTTTGCGGTCCTCCGGTCTGCCTCCCCATCAATCCAGCCAGCTGGAGCCGAGGGATTCGGTTTTGCGGCGTTAGCCCAACCAGAGGGA
The DNA here is from genome assembly GCF_947247035.1 of Vipera ursinii. NCBI lineage: Eukaryota > Metazoa > Chordata > Lepidosauria > Squamata > Viperidae > Vipera > Vipera ursinii. Next base: position 2,381,807 of record NC_139515.1, read on the forward strand.
AGCTTTCATCGGCGATTTCGGTTCCTGAAGATCAGAGCTTGCCCAGGCAGAACCGAACAGCGCTCTGGGAATGAGGGCACAAAACAAAACGACAATAAAACGACAAAGCATGCTCATGCAGAGGACAAGGCCGGGGGCTTAAGAGGAAGAAGCCATGGGCTCCCTCAAAACCAGGAGGCAGTGACCGCCACAGCCTTGGGGGCAGTGAGATTCCTCAGCCTATCTCTGCGCCGGCTCTAGCTAGCGTCGTTTCAGAGCCCCGTTTTCCAGCACAAAAGGGCCTCATTCTGGGTCAAGGACCAATTCGGCACGCCTTCTTCCGAAGCAGCAGCCTCCTGTCAGTCTGGAGGCGCCTGGTTTGGGTCGAGATCGGAACGCCGTGCCCAGAGCCTCGCTTAAGTTGGTCCCTCCTCCTCCTTCCTTCTTCAAAGGAGGATTTTTAAGAGCATCTATTCGGGTTTTATCACTCTTGCGAGGAACACGAACGCACGGGCTGGCCCGGACAGACGTGGCTCCAGTTTCTGCTTTAAGACCCCTCTAAAAAAAGAGAGCAGGCTGGATTGTTTTCAATGGAGGAAAACCTCGATTTAAAGCTGATGCATCTACCAGCTCCTTTGGCTCTGCATGCGGACCTCTGCTTCGCTGCCTCAACTGCTGGAGATGATCAAGGCAGCTGGAACTATTCAATCAAGGGACTAAATCTACTTCCAGCTCCGCAACCCCATGGTGGTGGTGGCGGCGGAATTGCTTGGCCTGCAGACCGAGAAGCCCAGCTTTTCAGCAATTTTGGGGAAGCAGATGTGTGGCCTTTGGGTTTTGCTTTCAGGCTGGCAGCAGGAAGGAGCCTTGAGAACTTGGCAGCTGCTTTGTGGCTTTAAGTGCTGGTGGTGCGTGCAGGCGCAACACCTCCTAGCTAGAGGTAAAACGCAACAGCCTCCAGGTAAGCAGAGATCCCACCTTAGTGTTGGCTAAATACGGCCCCTTAAAGCACTTCTCACGATGCTTTGGGCTACAGATGTGGCACGAATCCCATGCGTAGGCACCAACTTTATTGCTTTCTGACTGTTCTGGCAACCCTGAACCTAATTTTCAGGCCTCGGCAATGAGAGTTGTCCAGATCAAGCTTCTCCCATTAGAAGTAGACCAAGGGAGTCAAAAAAGCAATCACCGCCAAGGCATTCAAGGGATTTAACATCTAAGGCCCAAGGCTAGGTAAGATGTCATTTGGCTAGTCCGGACAATAGTTTCAATAGATGAAATTTTCCTTCAGCGGAAGCTCTAGAAGTCGTCTCCAAAACTATTGACAGCCCTGGAGCTTTCGCCATCCGACACCCCCGCCCCCTTACAGGAGTGTTCCAGATTTGCCCAAACCATCATCTCCAAAGAAGTAGGGGGTAGAAAACAGGAGGAGTTTCCCTTCCACTTTCGTGGCTAGGGCTTCCTCGATCCTTACATCCGGGTGACCTTGGAGTTCATCAAGAGCCATGTTTGCTGAAGTGCCAGTAAGGTGTGGGACTGGGGTCTTCTGAACGTGCCCACGGCCAGGTGAGCTTACTTGCAAGGAGCCCAACTGGGTCATTTCAAGTGAGGAAGGAGCTGGGACCAGCTCAGGTCAGTCTCCAGGTGGTTGTTCTCGGGCTCTGGAAAGCTGAGGTCTAACGAGAACTTGCTCCAGTTCTCAGGCATGTTATCCAGGTCTTCCAGAAGGGAATTCTCCCCTGGAAGCTCACAGGCCACCTTGCTGGGTAGGGAAGAACTGCCCAAGAGTTCAGGGACGATTTCACCCATTTCTGCGTTGAGAAGTGGACACCGGGGAGAATCGCCCAAGGATTGCCTCAGTGGGGTCTCATGAAACTCCAGATCTAAATTATCCTGGAAGGGCAGGAATGGCAAGGGAGAAGATCTCGGAGAACCGAAATCAACCGCGCTCCTTTCGCTGACCAAAGGGGTCAACCTCCACTGGTCAGTAGGGGGCAGGGGTACGGAGGCGGTCATGGGTGTTTTATTTGGGGTGGAAGCTTTTGGCAGCCTGCAATTCGCCGGAGGTGATTCTTCTGGACCACAGACAAGGCTTCCGCAAGGCTCCTCCTGAGCGGAAGGAGGACACTGTCTCATCCGTAAGGAACTTGAGCCACCCCCGAGGGGCAGCAGCAGAACCGGTTCTTCGGAGGAAGAGAGGGCTAATTGCTGCTTCCTTCTGGATCTGCCCAACTCTTCCCTCTTTATAACCAGCGTACTTTGGGGGGCTGACCTGACACCTGTGACCTGTCTCTTTTGTTTCCTGGGGGATGCTCGGACACGCAGCTTCTGCTCTTCACCAGCCTCCGCTGGTTCCTCCTTCACAGGCCATACCGGGAGGAAAGAGGAGACCCACTTCGGGGAGAGGAAACTGTCGCTCGGAATTCCCGCCGATGCTTTCCCGCCGCCGTCCTCAAGAGGGCGCTGGGGGTTTAATGAAGAAGACTCTTCGCCCCAATATGGTTCCTCCTTTATGGAACTCGGAGGAGGAGGCAACGGTTCTTCTTTGCTGGAGCGCAGGATCTGCAAAAAGCAACGCGGGAAGGGAGAAGCCGATGACGACGCTCTTCATTTTTAGACACATGCTGGTTTTAATCAGTAACCCTAGCCCTAACCATCACCACCCCCCGGGTCATAACAGCCCTGAAAATGGAATCGGTGATCTGGTGAGAAGGAATGAAACGGAAGGAAGCGAGGAGCAAAAGCCAAAGGCCAGAGACCCACATGGGTAAGGATGGCAGGGGGCGGGGAAAATAAACCCACTTCTGGCCACGATCCTGCTCGGTTCCCGGGGACATCTCCAACTTTTCTTAAGCGGCTTTTTTCACTAGCCAAAGCCCTCCGACCTCAACCTTTGGCCAAAGCCCACCTGCGGGGAAGAACTGCCTTAGAGGCAGCTGGGCCCGATTCCACGGGTGCTGAGGTTAGCCTGGAGCATTCAGACAAACGGGCAGCCGAGAAAAGCGAGACTAACCTTTGGCGCAGGGCGTTCCCCCGGGTTGCCCTGCACGGTCCCCAAGGCAGTCTGGCCTGCAGGCAGAGGGAGTTGAAAGGGATCGCTCGTTGGGAGGTGGACTGGAACTGAGTAGGAACTGACCCGTGGCAGCAAGGGCTTAATCCTTGGCCCTAAGAAAGAAAATCAATCAATCCATCATCAGAATAGAGCTGGAAGGGACATTGGAGGTCATCTAGTCCAACCCCCGGCTCAGGCAGGAAAACCTATACCCGTGGTGGCGAACCTATGGCATATGTGCCACATGTGGGCACACGCGCCGTCGCCCCAGTCCTAGGCCTTCAGCTGGGTTTTATAAAACCTTTTCGCTTTAGGCCTCCACCATCGTGTGCAACAACAACAACAACAAAAGGTTCAATCATCAATTTCAACTTCTCGCGGGGGAAAAAAAGATCTTGCAAGGTTGGAATTGATTTTTTGAACTATTTAGTCCCACCCAGTCTGCCGTGACCACCGCAGCCACGCCCACCCAATGGGCCACGCCCACCCGGCACCCGATGATACATAAGTGGGTTTTTGGGTTGCAGTTTGGGCACTCGGTCTCCAAAAGGTTCGCCATCACTGCACTATGCCATTTGAGATAAGTCTCTTCTTAAAAACCTCCAGTGTTGGAGCATTCACAACTTCTGGAAGGAGGTGGCTCCACTGGTTAATTGTTCTCACTGTCGGGAAATCCATTCCCCTGGCCACCGTTTCCCAAGACCATTCTTATATATACCACATTACTATCTGTCCTTCCTATCAGCCAAATGGCTTCCGTTTGCTTCCTCCAGGGACCGGTGTGGAGTGAGGGCTTTGCAAGGAGGCAAACCGATACTTACGGGAAATCTGGGGCTCCGCCTTGATCCCTTTCCCGTTCTTCTGCAGATCCAAAGTTGGACGTTTCTGCTGCTGCATTAAGATTGAGAGAGAAGAAAGTTAAGAGTCCAACTGCCCAGGACTGATTGAAGGTAAAGCAGGAAGTGGAGTGGATGAGCCAGCCGTGTGCCGCAGCTGCCAAAAAAGCCAACACAATCCAAGGCTGCATAAACAAAGGGATAGAATCAAGGTCACGTGAAGTGTTACTACCGCTTTACAAGGCCTCGGTAAGGCCACACTTGGAATACGGCCTCCAGTTTTGGTCACCACGATGTAAAAAAGATGTTGAGACTCTAGAAAGAGTGCAGAGAAGAGCATCAAAGAGGATCAGGGGACTGGAGGCTAAAACATATACAGAACGGTTGCTGGAATTGGGTATGTCTAGTTTAATGAAGAGAAGGACGAGGGGGGACAGGATAGCAGTGTTTCAATATCTAGGAGGCTACCCCAAAGAAGAGGGGGTAGGGAAGCCAACATATTTTCCAAATGCAGAACAAGAAGCAACGGATGGAAAAACTAACCTAGGACAGAAGCAACCTGGAACTAAGGAGGAATTTCCTGACAGTGGGAACAATTAACCCGTGGAACAACCTGCCTCCAGACTTTTTGGGTGCTCCAACACTGGAATTTTTTTAAAGAAGAGATTGGACAGCCATTTCTCTGAAATGGCATATTTGAACAGGGGGTAGGACTAGAAGACCTCCAAGGTCCCTCCCAACACCGTTATTCTGATCTGCCTTTACTGGCTAGCTCCCCCCAAAACTCAGGTGAAAGAGCAAAAAGAACAACAACAACAACTCCCGGAATCTTCCATCTCTTCCGCAGAGAGCAAAAGACGGGGGATTGCTGGAGGCTTGGTCTTAGGAGAGAATACGAGACGTCCTCCAGCCTGAACCCCTTCAAACAGCCAAGTATCCCACACTTCAGAGAGGGAAGACACGTCAGAATCCATTTATATCCCATTCCTAAATCCCTATCTGTATATTCCCAAATCTCACACCCCTCTTTCTGGATTCTGCCATTCCCAAGGAGAAGAGAAGATGTTCAATTGGGCATCCCTACCCATTAGGTGCAAGGTTGTTTATTCAGCCTGCCTGGAGGCCGTCATCAACGAGGGGTGTGAGATTTGGGAATATACAGATAGGGACCAGGGGAAAAGCCTTTGAACGGAGAAGAAAGAAGGAGGGGGGCGGGAGAGATTCTGGTTTGTATCTCCGATTAGAATCTGGAAGGAAGGAAGGAAATGTCGTAAAGGCATGGAGCCTTGGTGGAGCAGTGGGCTAATGCCTCCTTAAGTAACACCAGCTGCCTGCAATTAGTGCAGGTTCGCGTCCCACCAGGCTCAAGGTTGGCTCAGCCTTCCATCCTTCCGAGGTAGGTAAAATGAGGACCCAGATTGTTGGGGGCAATTAAGCTGACTTTGTAATAATGCCGCTTGGGGTGTGTGTGTGTGAAAGCCCTAATAAGCAGGCATATACATAGAATGAAGGCTACTGCTAAGCTTGTAAGCCGCCCTGAGTCTTCGGAGAAGGGCGGGATATAAATGGAATTAAAATAAATAAAAATAAAGATCCCTCGTCCCCATAGAAGGTTTTGACACCTGCAACACAGTTTCCAGATCCTGCCTAGATTTTCCACTGACCATCATGTTTTAGTAAAAGTTCCTGCTTGGACAATCCTGTCTCCAAGAGTTCTTCTTTCCTAAGACGTGGATTGGGGTGGGTTCCTGACAAGATGACTTTAAAAGGAAAGAAAAATCGTCAGGTCCAATCCAAGCCGGGAATAAACAAAAGGGAGACTGCTTAGGGAAAAAAAACCTTCTGTTCATTGAAGAACAGCATGTGGTTCTGGGACAGCTGACCCAATGGAGTTGGGAATGGTGGGTTTTTCATACCTTCTTGGGCTTTGCGTTTGAGGTTCTTCCTCTTCCTGTGCCGTGCACTTTGACCTGTCCTCTTTTGGTATTCTAACGGTGGTGGGTTAATCCTATTATGTCCTCAAGGTCACGTTCCTGTCCTTGGTGTCTTTGTTTTTCTAATCACACCAGCTCAAACCTTCTCTGGGGCTGGGGCCGAAGGCATTTTGCTTGGGAATAGGCGGCCCCAAATCTGCCTTTCTAAACGCTGGCCTCTGCTTGAGGGAAGGAGACTGGGGGCTGGTTTCCGTCTTAAGATTTTTCTCCAGACAAATAGTAACGTTAATAATGAAGTTGGAAGGGACCTTGGAGGTCATCCAGTCCAACTCCCTGCTCCGGCAGGAAACCTGACACCTTTTCAGACAAGTGGCTGTCCAGTCTCTTCTTAAAAACTTCCAGTGTTGGAGCAACCACAACTTCTGGAGGCAGGTTGTTCCACTGGTTAATTGTCCTCACTGTCAGGAAGTTTCTCCTTAGTTCTAGGTTGCTTTTCTCCTTGATTAGTTTCCATCTGTTGCTTCTTGTCCTGCCTTCAGGGGCTTTGGAGAATAGCTTGACTCCCTCTTCTTTGGGGCAGCCCCTGAGATACTGGAAGACTGCTATCATGTCACCCCTCATCCTTCTCTTCGTTAAACTAGACATACCCAATTCCTGCAACCGTTCCTTGTATGTTTTAGCCTCCGGTCCCCTAATCCTCTTTGCTGCTCTTCTCTGCCCTCTTTCCAGAGTCTGAACACCGTTTTTTACATCGTGGTGACCAAAACTGGATGCCGTATTCCAAGTGTGGCCTTTATTATTCCATTATCCCTGTGGGGAAAAGATAATATTCTGCCTTTTTAAAAAAAACATTCCCCAAAATATTTCCTTCTCTGGGAAGGTTAGGGCAGGGCTTTTCAACCAGTGGTACGGGTACCACCTGTGGTACATTGGCACCTGGCAGGTGGTACGTGGCCATCCTGGAAAAGTGGTAGCGGGGGAGGGGAATGGGCTGCACCGGTGGCAGCACCACAGAAGCCTGAGTGAGAGACGGCTGGAGCTGCAGGGCTGTCAGCGCTCAGCGGAAGTGCCAGGATCAGCGCCAGGCTCCAGCTGCAGCTCGGCGCTGATCCTGGCTCTTTTGCTGAGCCCAGAAGAAGCGCCGATCAGCTGGAATGTTGCAGCATCTCCAGGGTCTTGTGATTTACATTCAGATGCTTGGCAACCGATTCATAGTTATGACGGTCACAGTGTCCCAGGGTCATGTGAAGTGACCAAAACCTGCTGCAACCACCCAGCAGACGGGGTGGGGGGAATAAAAACCAAACACCCCCCCCACCCCACCCCTGCTGCCAATCCTCAACAGAAAGGCTCACAACAATGAAAACCTCGGACGGGAGGAAGAGCGCCACCAGGCGGGCAGGCAGGGGTCTTGCTCGGCTGTGGCTTGGGGGGCACTTTCTCCAGTGCCACTGTAACTTAGAACAGTCGCTAAGCGAGCTGTTGTAAGTCGAGGACTACCTGTACTTCATCGCTTTTTTTCCCTTTTTTGACCCCTTGCTAGGCGACTGGTGGTACTCGGATGTTGCCATATCCTAAAAGTGGTACAGTGGGTGAAAAGGTTGAAACGCCCTGGGTTAGAGTACTGACTTCCTACAGGAGGAAGGGATCTCTCTTAGCTTTCTGCTTCCTGAGAAAAGCATTCAAAGTCATTCCTCTTGCAAACTCGTTCACTGAAGCCGTTCTATTCCCTTTTTCCCTTTGCTGTCATTTCAAGTTAGGGGGGGGGGAAAGAGAGAGAGAGAATATTCTACCAGTTCAGGTCTGCTCACTTTTCAGGTCAGTCTATTAGTGAGAAATGCACACGCCAGAAGACAACAACCGAGCATGGGGTCCTGCCAATTCAAACCACGCCAAGGTGCGGATCCGTCCCTGTCTGTCCTTGTTGTGATTCAGGGTCAGCCTGTGGGTTCGGCAGTTGGGTCGGACGACTCAGAGGAGGAGGAGGGGGGTGTTGAAGAGCTTGCTGATGATGGCCTTGAGGCTCCGCAGAGCCCTCAGCCAGGCCCCTCCCACTTGGTCACCACGGAGACCCAGCTGTGTGAGCCTGACAGTGTGGATGAAGATGACCCACAGCTGGCCCTGTTCAAGGACGCCCGACACAGGAGACAGTCAAGTAGGAGTAAACAGAGGAAGGCAATGGGGCTCCTCGGAAGGAGGCAGAGAGAAGCCACGCCCTGAACTCTATATAAGGGGAATGTTTGGGAGGGCTGGTTTGCTGAAGGCAACCGCTCGGATGGTTCATGTTTGTTAAAGCTCCTGTTTCTTGGTTCGTGTCTTGTTTGTTTTTGTAGCTATAAATTTGGCAGGCGTAATTCCAGCCTCTTGCCGTTTGTAAAGGGGTTGTCCCTGCCTTTTCTGCAGGGCCGGTAGTAGGCTGGTACAGAACAGTCCTCGCATTGCTCATCCTTCTGACTACCCTGCTTTGATCCTCCGGGGTGAGAAAGATTGAAACCTTCGTCTGGCTGGCGGAGAGCTGTTAAACTGCAGATCTGGGCAAGATTTTACACCCCTTTTGAGGCGTAAAAAAAGATATTTGAGGATCTTTCTAAAGGCAGCAGCCCTGCACTTCGGGTTTAAAAGAGAGAAAAAAGGGGTGAACTTTCTTTTAGCGACCCTTCTAAGTTATAACGGCACTGGGGGGGGGGAAAGGGTGATAACCAGTCTTCTCACTTACGACGGATGCAGCCTCCCCCATGGTCACGTGAGCAAAATTCACTGGGCAACTGGCATGTACTTACGACGGTTGCAGTGTCCCGGGATCACCCGATCCCCTTTTGCGACCTTCAGATAAGCAAAGCCAGTGAGGAAGCCAGGTTCTCTTAAGGATCGGCTTACTAACTTAACAACCGTGATGATTCGTAAAATGCGGCCGAAACTCGCTTAACGACCGTTTTGCTTAGCAAGGGAAATTTGGGGCTCAATTTCGGCCGCAAGTCCTAGGACTGCCCACAGATTCTGGGCCTCTGGTGTGGACGGGCAGAGTTGGCATCCTCCAGGCTACACAACTCAACTCTCGTCACCTGAGAGGAATTCAGAACCGGGTGGGTTTTGTTTGCAATGCTTTTTCTAATGCAACAAGGCAGTCCTTGACTTACAGTCACAATAGAATCTAGAATTGGGGTTATTGCAGTCCTACGCTGAGGCTGGGATTATTGCAGTCCTACGCTGAGGAACTAAAGAGCCTCTTGTTGCGAGTGAAGAAGGAGAGTGCAAAAGTTGGGTTGAAACTCAACATTAAGAAAACCAAGATCATGGCATCCGGCCCTCTCAATTCCTGGCAATTGAGAATTCCCCAATTCTTCCATGGGGAAGAAATGGAGGTAGTGACAGATTTTATTTTCCTGGGCTCCAAGATCACCGCAGATGGGGACTGTAGCCAAGAAATTAAAAGACGCTTGCTCCTTGGGAGGAAAGCCATGGCAAATCTAGACAGCACACTAAAAAGCAGAGACATCACCCTGTCAACAAAAGTGCGTAGAGTCAAGGCTGTGGTCTTCCCAGTTGCAATGTATGGCTGTGAAAGTTGGGCCGTAAGAAAGGCCGAGCGCCAAAGAATGGAGGCCTTTGAACTATGGTGCTGGAGAAGACTCCTGCGAGTCCCTTGGACTGCAAGGCGATCAAACCGGTCGGTCCTAGAGGAGATCCACTCTGACTGCTCTTTAGAAGGCCAGATCCTGAAGCTAAAACTCAGATACTTTGGCCACCTAATGAGAAGGAAGGACTCACTGGAGAAGAGCCTAATGCTGGGAAAGATTGAGGGCAAGAGAAGAAGGGGACGACAGAGAATGAGGTGGCTGGATGGAGTCACTGAAGCAGGAGGCGTGAGCTTAAATGGACTCCAGGAGATGGTAGAGGACAGGAAGGCCTGGAGGAACGTCCATAGGGTCGCGATGGGTCAGACACGACTTCGCAGTTAACAACAACAATGCATATGTATATGTATATGTATATGTGTGTGTACAATTGATTTTTTACAATAACAATCTTTATTGCTTAGTAAACAACGCCTTGTCTGGGTTCACATATTTAACAATGATTAATAGTAATTAATTTCTATAATTAATTTCTTTGGCCCCCTAAGGAGAAGGAAGGACTCCCTGGAGAAGAGCCTCATGCTGGGAAAGGTGGAGGGCAAGAGAAGAAGGGGACGACAGAGAATGAGGTGGCTGGACGGAGTCACTGAAGCAGAAGGCGTGAGCTTAAATGGACTCCAGAAGATGGTAGAGGACAGGAAGGCCTGGAGGAACGTTGTCCATGGGGTCGCGATGGGTCAGACACGACTTCGCAACTAACAACAACAACAACGCTGAGGTTCCACGTGACCAGACTCAAATTCACAACCATTAAGAGTTGACAACCAGCAGGTTACGGCAGTCCTTAAGTAAGTCAGCATTCAGGGGGGTCCTTAGTGGATTTGATGTTTGGTTGGTTGGTTTTTCCTATCCGCAGTGGCCGAAGGGCCAGAAATACAGGATATTTCCATTTTCACTGCCCCATAAAAGGTACACGTTGACTTGGGAACTAACGGAACTAACGTTAGACGAAACGTTGTTGAGGACTAGCCAGCTGTGGGTTCCCGAGAGTCATTTTTCCTGCAAATGGGTAGAATGAAGCCAATGCCTGTCCTGGGATGTAAAAAACGGAATGAAAAGAGCTGGATGAGCAGATATTAGTTTTGCACCTGGAAGTAAAACATCCTGGATGAGGATACAGCTATCACAGTAAGAGATGGAGGAAATCCAGTTCTAATTTTTACTGAGCCGGGCAGATGGCCGCCAAAAGTCCTTAATTATAAGTTCAAAGGGCATGGATTTTTAATCAGACTCGACCTAGAAGGGACCTTGGAGGTCTTCTAGTCCAACCTCCTGCTCAAGCAGGAGAACCTATACCATTCCAGACAAGTACCTGTCCAGTCTCTTCTTAAAAACCTCCAGGGATGGATCACCCACAACGTCTGGAGGCAAGTCGTTCCTCTGGTTAATTGTTCTCGCTGTCTGTAAATTTCTCCTTAGTTCTAGGTCGCTTCTCCCCTTGATTCGCTTCCATCCGTTGCTTGTTGTCCTTGTTGTGATTCAGGGTCAGCCTGTGGGTTCGGCAGTTGGGTCGGACGACTCAGAGGAGGAGGGCGGTGTTGAAGACCTTGCTGAGGGGGTTGAAGATCTTGCTGATGAGAGCCCTCAGCCAGGCCCCTCCCACCTGGTCACCACGGAGACCCAGCTGTGTGAGCCTGACAGCGTGGATGAAGATGACCCACAGCTGGCCCTGTTCAAGGACGCCCGACGCAGGAGGCAGTCAATCAGGAGTAAACAGAGGAAGGTAATGGGGCACCTCGGAAGGAGGCAGAGAGAAGCCACGCCCTGAACTGTATAAAAGGGGAATGCGTGGGAGGGCTGGTTTGCTGAAGGCAACCGCTTGATTACTTCCTGTTTCATAGCTCCTGTTTCATGGTTGGTGTTTTGTTTTGCTCTGCTTTATGTTAATAAATTTGGCAGGCTTAATTCCAGCCTCTTGCCGTTTGTAAAGGGGTTGTCCCTGCCTTTTCTGCAGGGCCAGTAGCAGGCTGGTACAGAACAGTCCTGCCCTCTGGTACTTTGGAAAATAGGTTGACCCCCTCTGCTTGGCTGTAGCCCCTCAAATACTGGAATGCTGCTATCATGTCACCCCTATTCCCTTCTTGAAAACCTCCAGTGATGGAGCACCCACAACCTCTGGTGGCAAGCTGTTCCACGGGTTAATCATCCTCACTGTTAGGAAGTTTCTCCTATCCCTTTCCAACACTATTACTCTAAGTGCCTTCAGCCTGGAGAAGGAAGAAGATGGAGACTGTTGATTCTGTGCCAATGAGAAGAGCTAGGGATGGTTTGCCACACATTCTGAACGGTCAAGGGAAAAAAAAAACAAACGAGGGACTTTGTCTCCTCTCAGCATTCCTGCACTGGGATTTACCTGAGTCAGTCTGTTATCCGATGCCATTTCTTTAATCACCATTTCACCTTGTCATGCAGATTAAATTTGGATGGGTCTCAATAGATGCTGGAAGGGCAGGATCCTTCGTGCGGCTTTGACTATTGCTGTAGGACACAGCACTTTTTTTG
>NC_139515.1:2398744-2451244 GCF_947247035.1 Vipera ursinii
TCCGATATGTTCTTTTCTTTGAATAAAGCAATCAATTTAAACAACTCTACTTTTCTTTTCTTGCTGGGGGAAAATAATATAGATTTCTGTTGGCACTTATTAATCTTTACCAACAATCATCATTCATATTAGCAAAATTCACTATACTTTCAAACTCCTTTCAGATTCTTTAACCTTAAAGGGGGAAAAAAAGCTTTTTTATATATCCATTTCAAAATTCGAAACTTTTTTAAAAAGTATTTCTAAAATTAATGAATTCTAATACATCTTTTTAAACTTTCTCTTAACATACTTATTATTTTTAAAAAATATCTCTAACATCGATAAATTCTAACGCATCTTTTTAAACTTCCTGTTAACATAGATATGCATTATTTTTAAAAAATATTTCTAATATCGATAAATTATAATACATCCTGTTTAACTTCCTCTTAACACAGATACTTATTATTTTTTTTAAAAAAACATTTCTAAAATCAATAAATTCTAATACATCATTTTTAACTTCCACTTAACAGATACCTTTTATTTTTTAAAAACAATTCTAAAATCAATAAATTCTAATACATCTTTTTTAACTTCCTCTTAACATACTTATTTTAAAGAAATATTTCTAAAATCAATAAATTCTAATACATTGTTTTTAACTTCCCCTTAACATACTTATTATTTTTAAAAAAAACGTATTTCTAAAATCAATACATTCTAATACATTGTTTTAAATTCCCCTTAACATAGATACTTCTTATTTAAAAATATGTATTTCTAAAATCAATAAATTCTGGGAGGGGTCTTCAAACTCGGCCCTTTTATGACTTGTGGACTTCAGTGCCTGGCTGAGGAATTCTGGGAGTTGAAGTCCACAAGTCATCAAAGGGCCGAGTTTGAAGACCCCTGATATAGGGTCATGTGCATGCAGTCTTTCACTTACAACCACCAAAATTTACGTTGCTAAGCAAAACATTGGTCACGTGAATTCTGCCCCATTTTACGACCTTCCTTGCCGCAACCATTGAAGTGAATCGCTGTCGTTTTTAAGTTAGCTGCAACGGTCGTAAGTGTGAGAAAATGGTCCTAAGTCACTTTCTCCCCCCCCCCCGGCCCGGTGCCGTTGTCACTTTGAACGTCCCTACATGAACGGTGGTGAGTCAAGGATTATCCGTGTACTCTGAGCTTCTGAACTTAGAAACCGTTCGCGAAATGAACGGTTGTAAGTCGGAGGACTTGTATGTCCCATGAAACCTCCAGTCTTGTAGGTGAGATACTTCTAGCTCTCCTCTTCAATAAACTGCAAACTTCCTTCTAAAGCAGTCGACATATTGTTTATTCCTGGCTGGGACTGAACCACGATGAAAACTTTTCCTTCAACAATACGTACACACACACACACACACACACACACACACACACACACACGGCTCTTTGGCCTTCTGCTTACCTTAATTGTCTTCTGTTTGGGGGTCTGGTTCTCCTTCTCCATGTCCTTCATGCTGCAGGAACTCAGCGCACTGGAGGACATCTTGCCCAGCCATTGGATGTTGGTCAGGCTGCTGCTCAAGCCAGAATTGACCGACTCCTCGCTGCCTTAGGTGGATATAAAGTGAGTTTTTACATTGCATCTGTAGATCCTTCGAAGAAGGAGCTTGAAATTTTAGCCTTTCGGCAGAGAGAGCTTGGCTACCATTACGATAGTGTGGGAAGAATCCAGAGAAAGAAATATTTGGGGGAATATTAAAAAGGCAGAATATATTTTTCCCAAAGGAATAATGGAGATGATCTTTAAAAAAAAAAAGACAGAAACCAGCCCCCAGACATCAGCCCCCCCCCCCAAGGCAAAGGCCAGCTTTTAGAAATGCAGATGTAATAATCCATTCAGGAAGGTTGGAGTCTTCCAGCTAGAAGCTGAAGAGATTAGGAAAACAAAGACCCTGAAAACCTACATACCCTACCCAAACTCTAAGACAGGACATAATAGGATTAACCCACCGATGCCAAAGAGGCACGCTCAGACTCAGGTCAAAGTACATGACACAGGAAATACAAAAACAGGAACAGGAAGCCACTCCAGACAAAAGGCTCCAAAGGGTATAAAAACCCACTCCCTACTACATGTGCTCACTTTTTTTTTCCCCCAGAGCCATCTTTCTGTCTGGCTCTCCTCTTCGATAAACTGCAACCTTCTTTCTCAAGCAGCCCTTCATGTTGATTAGTCCCAGCTTGGATTGGACCATGATGAAGACTTCTCTTCCCACCATAGGGATTCACGATGGAGTTGAGAGGACCGGACCCTTGAAGAACCCCAAGAGGTTGAGTTTCCATAAAGAATATTTGTAACTCAGGGTTAAAATGAAGGTCCTTGACTCACAACCACAACTGAGTCCCAAAGTTCCACTGCTAAGCGAGACATTTCTTAAGCGAATCTTGACCCAGTTGACAACATTTCTTGCCCCAATTGTTAAGTTTGCAACCAGGTTGTTAAGTGAATTCAGTTTGACTCTTGACTTTTTGCTTGTCAGAAGGTTGCAAAAGGGGATCCCGCAACCCACCCCGGGACACTGCGACCGTCATAAATATGAGGCAGTTGCCAAGCCCAGTCTGAATTTGGATCACATGAAAATGGGGGTGCCGCAAATTACACCCGTTGTGGACGTTAAGTGTGAAAAATGGTCCTAGGTCACTTTTTTCAGTCCCGTTGTAACTTCGCATAGTCACTAAATGAATGGTTGTAAGTAGAAGACTATCTGTGTTCTCTGAGCTTGGTTGTTTTCTTGCAGACATTTCATTACCCAACTAGATAACATCATCAGTGTATGATGATGTGTTGATGAAGGAAGTTTCGCAGTTGGGTAATGAAACAGATGCAAGAATGCAACCAAGTTCAGAGAGCAACAAGGACCCCTCAGATATGGATTTATCTCTTGTTTGGCCCAGCCTTTCCAATGTGCAGAAAGAAGCTTTTTTCCACCACTCACCTGCATGCTCAGGAAATATTCCATTTAACTTTAATTATATCATAAAAAGAGTTAAGGGACGCGGTGGCTCAGTGGGTTAGGACGCTGAGCTTGTCGATCAGAAGGTCGCAGTTTGGCGGGTCGAATCCCGAGTGCCGCGTAACAGAGCGAGCGCGTGTTACTCGTCCCAGCTTCTGCCAACCTAGCAGTTCGAAAGCACGTAAAAATGCAAGTAGAAAAATAGGGACCACTACGGTGGGAAGGTCAAGGCTAGGGTCTTCACAGTTGCAATGTATGGCAGTGAAAGCTGGACCATAAAAAAGGCTGAGCGCCAAACAATTGAGGCCTTTGAACTATGGTGCTGGAGAAGACTCCTGCGAGTCCCTTGGACTGCAAGGCAATCAAACCGGTCAGTCCTAGAGGAGATCAACCCTGACTGCTCTTTAGAAGGCCAGATCCTGAAGCTAAAACTCAAATACTTTGGCCACCTAATGAGAAGGAAGGACTCACTGGAGAAGAGCCTCATGCTGGGAAAGGTGGAGGGCAAGAGAAGAAGGGGACGACAGAGAAGGAGGTGGCTGGATGGAGTCACTGAAGCAGGAGGCGTGAGCCTAAATGGACTCCAGGAGATGGTAGAGGACAGGAAGGCCTGGAGGAACGTTGTCCATAGGGTCACGATGGGTCGGACACGACTTCGCAACTAACAACAACAACATGGTGGGAAGGTAACAGCGTTCCATGCGCCTTTGGCGTCTAGTCATGCCGGCCACATGACCACAGAGACGTCCTCCGACAAGCGCTGGCTCTTCGGCTTTGAAACGGAGATGAGCACCGGCCCCTAGAGTCGGAAAAGACTTGCACGCATGTGCGGGGGAACCTTTACCTTTACCTTAAAAAGAGTTTATTGAAATCCTAAAATCATCCAAGGAACATATAGGTAATTTTCCCAAACTGCATTTTAAGCTTTTGGGGAGAACACAAGCCAACCTTTAACAAACAACTCTAACTTATAAAACGCCTCGTGAAAATAGAATCAACCACGCGGTACCAATTGTCAAAACTCAACCCAGAGGTTGGTAGTTCCATAGGTGCCACCCCCAGTTGAGTGAGACCCAAGCACGTTGTGTTTTTTTTTCCCCCAAACAGAATTCCCGGCAAAGAATATAACACGCAATTCACATGCGTTGCACGAGAATACCCAGGTTACAGAAGACAAAGTATGGACACACCTAGTTAGAGCGGAGGTCCCCCACTCTTCTTGGTTGAGAGAGGGGGAAGCATTTGACGTGCGCGTGCGTGCACACTGGGCCGCAAGCATGTGTGTGATGCAAACGGGATGGGGCTAGCGCCCGTGTGACAGTAGCCCTGCCCTGTTTTTGCCACGTGGTGCCGTTTTCGCCCCGGCGCAAATGGCTATGAGTGCGCGGGCATGCTCACACACACACACACACTGGAGAACCTGTCCTGTGGCCCAGTGGCCAGCAGGCCACAGCCTGGTATTGGGCCACAATCCACAGGTTGGGGACCCCTGGATTAGAGATGCTGCTATGAGCTCTCAAGCGGCTGAGCTGAATAGCAGAAGCAAGCATCTTTTGCAGAGAAGCAGGGATTATTTTCTCCAAGTTCTTTCAAAACCCCTTTTTGCTGCCCCAGATTGATTTTTCAGAGAACGGTCACTCGTATTAACCCAAACCCATCACAGGGAGTCCTTGACTTACGGCCATTCATTTAGTGACCGTTTGAAATTAAGATGGCACAGAAAAATAGGAACTTACGGCCATTTTTCATTTACCACCCATGCAGCCTCCCCCGGGGGTCACATGATCAAAATTCAGATGCTTGGAAACTGGCATGTATTTACGACCGTTGCAGCATCCCGGAGTGTGTGTGTGTGTGTGTGTGTGTGTGTGTGTGTGTGTTTGCGTGACGTGATCCCCTTTTGCAACTTTCTGATGAGCAAAGTCAATGGTGAAGCCAGATTCCCTTAACAACCGGCTTACTGACTTAGCACCTGCAGTGATTCGCTTAACAACTCTGGCAAGGAAGGCTCCAAAACACGCAATAGAAAATATACATGCTGGTTTCAAACATGATGTGACTACGTACAAGGAAATTTTAAGCTTGGAAAGGAACGTTTGGTGTTTGAAATCATATAGCCTCTTGCGAGAAGAGAAGGTTGTTCAAACTTGGTTTCAATATATTCAATTACAGGCCAGGTGGAAAGAAGACCAGAAAAATGGATTTACAATGACTGATGAAAATTTGATAAAGCAGATTAGAAATCAGGGACCAGCACATATTAAACGGATATATCTTGCATTGATAGAGATTGACTCGGAAACAGAGCTTGTTAAGGATTGTATGATTAAATGGGCCCAAAATATCCAGGAAGTTATTACAATGGACACGTGGGAAAAGATTTGGGTGAGGAACGTAAAATTTACTCAAGCTCAAAATCTAAGAGAGAACTTTTACAAAATGTTTTATAGATGGCATCTAGATCCTAAAAAGCTTGCAAGTATGTATCCGAATTATCAGCCTAAATGTTGGAGGTGTGGTGATGAGGATGCAACATATTTTCACATATGGTGGACATGTAAGAAGGTTAAGGCTTTTTGGATAAAAGTCTGGTGGAATATGCAGATTTTTAAACAGAGGATAAAGTTTTGTCCGCAACTTTTTTTGTTGGGAATAATTGCAGACGCTACAGTTGTGGACACCAAGCTGATGTTGAACTTAATTACGGCGGCTAGACTTTTGATAGGCCAATATTGGAAGAAAGAGGAACTGCCGACCATAGAAGAGTGGACTTTAAAGGTTTCCGACCTGGCAGAGATGGCGAAGATTTCGGCCTATTTGAAAGATCATTCGCAAGAACGTTATATTATGGAATGGAGAAAATGGATTGAGTTTATCCAGAACAAGTATAGGGTTAAGAAGTTTTATGTAGCATTCGAATAAGTCTTCTTTCGTTTTTTTTTTGTTTTTTTATTCTAGTTTCTTATATATATTTAATATTGTTAAGGTGTGTCTTATCCTATATAAGCTAGAGAGTGATGGATTTTAGAATTTATAGTTGTTAGTATATGGTTGTTTATGATTGCCTTTTTATATATATATACCTTGTATTTAGCTCTGGGAAGTCGGGGGGGAGGGGGGGGAGGAGGGAGGGCGGTTGGGGGGAGGTAGGGGGGGAGCAGGGAGGGGGAAGGGGGGTTTTTTAAAGGAAAACTGTATTTTAAAACTTTTCAATAAAAAAAAAAACAACTCTGGCAAGGAAGGAGACAAAACTCACTTTAAAAATGTCGCACTTAGCAAGAGAAATGTTGGGCTCAGAGCCGTGGCCGTTAAGCCGAGGACTGCCTATAACTCTGATCTGCTCACCCTCATTGTCTTCCTTATTTTCTCACTCTCCTTCAAAGACAAAGCACAGAATAACAAGGCGGGAAGGGAACCTGGAGGTCTTCTAGTCCAACCCCCCCCTTGCTCAAGCAGAACTTCTAGCGTTCGGACAAAGGCTTGTCACACATTCACAAAACCTGACAGAGCTTTCCCCATCACACGGATGTGCTCATCATCTCCCAACCACCACCATCACTTTTTCTTTTACCGGAACCCAGCAAAAATCGTGTTTCTTAGAACAAAGATGCCTTCTTCATGTAGAAGGAAATGGCCAAAGAGATATAGTCCAATAGCAAAACAAAAAAACAACAAGCAAGCAAGCAAGAATAGCATAAATCTTTAGATCCCTTACCAGAAATGAAAAACATAAAAACAGTGTACAGAATAACAAGAGTTGGAAGGGACCTTGGAGGTCTTCTAGTCCAACCCCCTGCTCAGGCAGGCAAATGGTTTCCCAATCTTTTGTTAAAAACCTCCATGCTGGAGCACCCACAACCTCTGGAGGCAAGCTCTTCCCGTGATTAATTGTTCAGTCATTTGGTAGTTTAAATAAAGCAAATGGCGTTTCCTACGGGATTTTTCTATTTAAGCAGACTTTACATAAAAGTAGGCTATAATGAATGGAGAAGAGACTCTACTATTTCTTCCAGAGTTGAAAAATAACGCTTTTGCAGCCTGCGCAGTTTTGTACCGTGCACAATGAGATTTTTTCGCTGCGTTCAGTCCTACTATCGCAAAATGAGAGCGTTTTTCCACGATCTATGATCGCATTAACTCTTTGAAGTCAGACTTTTGTGAGATAATTACGTTATTATTTCTAAACCTTCTAGCACAGCAGAGATGGGTTTACTGAATGCTGTGTAACCTCTGAGAATCGCACCACTAAAGTGACCTACGATGACATGTAGTTTGATTTCCTATTGAGACATAAATAATAATGCATCACTGGATAAAACTACAGTAGTGGCCAAAATTGTGGAAACCTTTTGGGAAAAGCATATGGTTCAGGTTTGATGGCCAATAACACCACTTTTGGGGGGGGAGTAGTACCATAAAATTATATATCAGTGGAAAGATAATTTAATGAAGAATGTAATGCAACCGAGTTTGTTCAATTCTCTGTATTCTGTGAAAAGTTATAGCCAAATAACCAGAAAAAAAGGAAGCTCAACTTGCTTAGGTTGAGATTGGGTAACTTTCCTTCATCTGACTGTAGCCAATGAGCATGAGTGTTTAGAGAGCCAATTGGGTGTCATCTTGTTTGGGCAATAAACCAATCAGATCAGAGTAGGATCCAGTTATTGATGTCATGTATTGAAGCTGAGAGGAGGACATTTGTCAGTGTGTTATGTGATCACTTTCAAGTTGGTTGGGGTTTTTCTTTCATTTAGTGAGCTTGTAAAACACAATAAAATTAAAAGTAATGTTGCAAAGAGTTGACTGGTCGCCCAGAAAGCGATGTAAAATAGTATTATTAACTGAACAAGGCTACAGCTATAAAGAAATTAGAAGAAAAACGGGTGGAAACTTAACCAAAGGTGGCATTTCTAACTGTACACTTTTCCCAAAAGGTTTCCACAATTTTGGCCACTGCTGTAAACTGAAATCCCACATTAACGGACAGATGAAAGTGTTACAGGAAAGTTATGAAATATTCCGAAGAACAGATGGAAATGTTATACAGCATTTTAGAAGACCTACTTGGTCTTTAGACGGAAGAAGGCAGGTCGTATCAAAAGCGAAAGTGGAGTAACTAAATTTAAGTCCAATCCCTCTGTCCATCATCTCCCAGCACCGAGTAACTTCCCAATTTTTTTCCCGTTAGATGTCAATTTTTGGAAAAGCAATTTTGAAAGCATCTTCTTTTTTGCAAGCATATTTCATCCCGGTCACCACAAAGTTTTATCCAGGCAAGTCTCACCACCACAATCTGAGCCCCAAATTTAAGACAGCTCTTAAATAGATTTTACCCCATTTTGCAAGCTTTCTTGCCACCGGCCTTCAGTGGATCCCTGCAGTTGTTAAAATTAGTAACCCGGTTAAGGGAATCTGGCTTCCCCGTTGACTTCGCTTGTCGGAGGGTCCCAAAAGGGGATCACGTGGCTTCCCAGGACGCCGCAACCGTCATAAATATGGAGCTTGCCAAATGCCTGAATTTCGATCACACGACCGAAGGGACGTTTCAGCGGTCGGTCGTATAAGTGTGAAAAACAGTCACAAGTCAATTGTTGCAGTGCCGTCATTAACTTCGGTCACTGCCAAGAGTGATGATTAAAGAGCTTCAGTTTTTTTAAGCCCCGACTTCTCTATTCCCCCCAAAGCACCTTTATGGGGCTCCTCATAGCCCATCATACAAACACCCCACCCTGAAAAGGTCTACATTCGAGGGACCGTCTCTTACCGGTCACATCTACCCGACCCACTAAAGCGGGGAGGCCAGGAATGTTGGGGTCCTGTCCCGTAAGGAGAGGCATCTGGCAGGAGCCAGAAAAAGGGTCTTTCCTCTCTCCGGAACATCATCCCTGCGAGAATTAAACCGGTCCCCAAGGCGCTGAAGACGTGGTTCTGCGTGCGGGTCTGGAGGAATCCAGAACAGCCCATTAAACGGCTGGCATGAATGTGTGTGTTGTCCCTCGTGTGTGCGTGTGATTATTTTATTATTATTTTCTCTTTTTTCGTATGGTGTTTTTATATTCACGCAGCATGGGAGAGTCAGGGGCAATATAAAATTTCCAAACAAATAAATAAAAAAATACATATCCCACTGGTGGAGCAGTGGGCTAATGCCTCCTTAAGTGACACCAGCTGCCTGCAATTAGTGCAGGTTCGCATCCCACCAGGCTCAAGGTTGGCTCAGCCTTCCATCCTTCCGAGGTAGGTAAAATGAGGA
Source organism: Vipera ursinii (assembly GCF_947247035.1). Taxonomy (NCBI): domain Eukaryota; kingdom Metazoa; phylum Chordata; class Lepidosauria; order Squamata; family Viperidae; genus Vipera; species Vipera ursinii. The sequence goes on from NC_139515.1 coordinate 2,407,988, forward strand.
CCCAGATTGTTGGGGGGCAATAAGCTGACTTTGTAATAATGCCGCTTGGGGTGTGTGTGAAAGCCCTAATAAGCAGGCATATACATAGAATGAAGGCTACTGCTAAGCTTGTAAGCCGCCCTGAGTCTTCGGAGAAGGGCGGGATATAAATGGAATTTAAAAAAAAAATATCGAAGGAGAAGGGGATCTGGTGGGACCCAGAAAAAGGGCCTTCCCCGTGGTGGATCCCTCTCTCTGGAACATCATCCCTTCGAGAATTAAACCAACCCCTGAGGCGCTGAAGACGTGGTTCTGCTGCAGAACGGAGCCCATTAAATGGCTGGTATGAATGTGTGTCTTGTCACTCCTGTGGTGTGTGTGTGTGTGTGTGTGTGTGTGTGTGTGTGTGTGATATTATTTTATTATTTTTCCTTCTTTGGTCTGGTGGTGTTTTTATATCTGTGTGCAAGCCCCCTCGAGTCACCCCCGGGTGAGTAAGGGGCAATATAAATCCTCCAAATAAGTCAGTAAATAAATACATACTGGGCCCTTCCTCTTCTCGGCTTCCCAAAGACTGCAAGGCCAAAAAGTCCGACTCTGCGGGGCTCCAGGGCCAGATGCCAGACAGCTGTTCTTCCTCTTTTGGGCCCCCCCGGCTTGCGGCCAGGCTCTCCTCTTCGCCTCTCTCCGGCCCGGGGCCCAGGCAGAGAGAGCCGCTGTCCCGGCTGCGCAGAGTCGCCCTGCCTGGGTCCCCGCCGGGAGGCTGCTCCGGGCCGGGCCTCTCCGGCAGGCGGGGGGCTTTGGCGGGCGCAGGGGCGGCCACCCCGGGTGGGAGGACCGGGGCCGAGCGGTCACCTGCGCCCACCTGGCCGGGAGAGGCCGGCGCGCCTCGGAGCTGGCGGGCGACCCTTTGCTCCTGCTTCAGCCGGCCAGCTCGGCTCCTGGCTTCGTCCGCCTCGGCGGGGCCGGCCGGGAGCGGCGGCGGCGGCTTCCTCTTCTTCAGGATCAGCGGCTGGCGAGCCCGGCTCTTCATGCTGGACGGCCCGGGGGATCCTCATGGGGAGGCAGAAGGAGACCCTGCAAAAGAGAGCGCCGCTCCCGCCGTCAGCCCCGCCGGGGAACCGACCCTCCCCGGCTCCGGGGCTCCCACCAGGGCTCAACCCCGGGGGCTTCCCCCGGGCACAGAGCATCCCTCCCGGCCTGCCGGGCTCCGAACGCAGCGCGGCCAGCAAATCCCCCTTCCTCCCTTCCTTGCCTGCCCGCCTGCCTGCGCGGAGCCTCTTACCGGCCGCCCCTCCAACGGGCTGCGCGGCGAGGCCGACCTGGCCGGGGCGAGCGAGCGAGCGAGCGAGCGATGCGGCTCGGCGGCTCGGTTTGAATTTCGCGCCGGGCGGCGTGCTGCGGTCACGTGGGCGGGGCGGCCAATGGCGGGGAGAGGGGCGGGGCGGCCGGGGAGAGAGAGGGACGGAGCGGTTAGAGAGAGAGGGGAGGGAGGAAGAGAGGGAGGGAAGGGGCGGGGCATCCAGGGAGAGGGGCGGGGCGGAGAGAGAGAGAGAGAGAGAGGGAGAGAGGTGGGGTGGCCAGACAGAGAGGGGCGGGGCAGCTACAGAGAGAGAGGGGCGGGGCAGCTAGAGGATGGGCGGGGCGGCCAGGCAGAGGGGCGGGGCAGCTAGAGGATGGGCGGGGCGGCCAGACACAGAGGGGGCGGGGCGGCCAGAAAGGGGCGGGGCAGCTAGAGGATGGATGGGCGGGACGGCCAGACACAGAGGGGGCGGGGCGGCCAGAAAGGGGCGGGGCAGCTAGAGGATGGGCGGGGCGACCAGACACAGAGGGGGCGGGGGCGGCCAGAAAGGGGCGGGGCAGCTAGAGGATGGGCGGGGCGGCCAGACACAGAGGGGGCGGGGCGGCCAGAAAGGGGCGGGGCAGCTAGAGGATGGGCGGGGCGACCAGACACAGAGGGGGCGGGGGCGGCCAGAAAGGGGCGGGGCAGCTAGAGGATGGGCGGGGCGGCCAGACACAGAGGGGGCGGGGCGGCCAGAAAGGGGCGGGGCAGCTAGAGGATGGGCGGGGCGACCAGACACAGAGGGGGCGGGGGCGGCCAGAAAGGGGCGGGGCAGCTAGAGGATGGGCGGGGCGGCCAGACACAGAGGGGGCGGGGGCGGCCAGAAAGGGGCGGGGCAGCTAGAGGATGGGCGGGGCGGCCAGACACAGAGGGGGCGGGGGCGGCCAGAAAGGGGCGGGGCAGCTAGAGGATGGGCGGGGCGGCCAGGCAGAGGGGCGGGGCAGCTAGAGAGAGGGGGGGCGGGGCGGCCAGACACAGAGGGGGCGGGGCGGCCAGAAAGGGGCGGGGCAGCTAGAGTGTAGGCGGGGCGGCCAGACACAGAGGGGACGGGGCGGCCAGAAAGGGGCGGGGCAGCTAGAGAGAGGGTAGGCGGGGCGGCCAGAAAGGGGCGGGGCAGCTAGAGTGTAGGCGGGGCGGCCAGAAAGAGGGGCGGGGCAGCTAGAGAGAGGGCGGGGCGGCCAGGGAGAGAGGGGCGGGATCAAGCTGCCAAGGCAGGAGTAGTGGCCAAAATTGTGGAAACCTTTTGGGAAAAGTGTATTTTTGAGGTTTGATGGCCGATAGCGCCACTTTTTTTTTTTTTTTGGAGCAGTCCCGTCAACTTAGTCAAGAACGTCATGCAACAAAGTTTCTTCAACTGCCTGTGCTGTATTCTATGCAAAGTTATAGCCCAATAACCAGGAGGGGGGAAAAAAGGAAGCACAACTTGCTCAGGTTGAGATCGGGTAGCTTTCCTTCCTCCGGTCTAGCCAATGAGCGCGAGTGTTTAGAGAGCCAATCGGGCGTCTTCTTGCTTTGGCAATGAGCCAATCAGATCACAGCAGGATCCCGTTATTGATGTCGTGTATTGGAAGCCGAGAGGAGGACCCTTGTCAGTGTGTTATGTGGTCGCTATCAAGTCAGTTGGGGTTTTTTGTGTTCTTTCATTTAGTGAGCTTGTAAAACATAATAAAATTAAAGTAACGGTGCAAAGGGTCGACTGGTCGCCCAGAAAGCGATGTCAAATAGTATTATTAAGTGAACGAGGCTACGGTTTCAAAGAAATTAGGAAGAAATGGGTGGAAACTTAACCAGAGGTGGCATTTCTACTGTACACTTTTCCCAAAAGGTTTCCCCAATTTTGGCCACTACTATAGAGTAGAGTAGAGTGAATAGAATAGAATAGAATAGAATAGAATAGAATAATAGAATAGAATAGGAATAGAATAGAATAGAAATAGAATATAGGATAGGATAGAATAGAATAGAATAATAGAATAGAATAGGAATAGAATAGAATAATAGAATAGAATAGAATAGATGGAATGAAATTAGAATAGAATAGAATAGAATAGAATAGATGGAATGAAATTAGAATAGAATAGAATAGAATAGAATAGAATAGAATATAGAATATAGAAAATGGAATGGAATAGAATAGAATAGAATAGGACAGACAGAATAGAATAGAATATGGGATAGAATAGAATATAGAAAATGGAATAGAATAGAATAGAATAGAACAGAACAGAACAGAACAGAATAGAATAGAATAGAATACTGTACACTTTTACCAAAAGGCTTCCACAATTTTGGCCACTACTGTAGACTCAAAGCTCTGTTGATTGCAAAGTTTGGAGCTGGTCAGGGTGGCAAGGAAGGGTCCGAAGCCCACTGGGCTGCCCCATCTCTGTTCCTCCAGCAAGAATGACCAACGTGGAAAGGGAAAGTGCCACGGAAGGCTGTTTGGGAGTTGAGCGTCTCTGCGTATGGAATATCATCTCCCTCCCTGGAATTGAAAGTCCTCAGAGCCCCACCCCCCCTCGCACCCAGTCCTTGTAGAAAGAGCAATTTGACCCAAAGAATGGCAGCTTGGATCTCAGGAAGCCTTATGTCAGGGTGTCTTCAAACTTGGCCCTTTTATGACTTCTGGATTTCAACTCCCAGAATTCCTCATCCAGCGTGCCAAAAAAAATGTTCTGAGGTTTGCAGTCTGGTCTGTTTTGAAGGGGTGTAAAGGAGAGAAACCCACCGAATTCCCAGACACTTCTAGTTTAAAACCAGACAGCGATTGCAAGATGAAACTTTATTCTCTAGCGCTGAAGGTGTTACCTGGTTAGGTAACCGAATGTCGGAAAGCCAACAACCAAGTTCAGGGACCACCGAGGGCTTCATAATTTTATTTTTCTGTTGGTATCTTCCCCTGAACTACTTGTTCCGAAGCAGACTGGCGACCCTGGGATTGGCCGGAGAGAAGAGTGGGATCCGTTGTGTGATGTCAGAGACCAACAACTTCAAGTCACACTGGACCTGCAGAGAATCTTCCTTTTTTTTGTTTTGTCTTGTTTTCAGGAGGGGGTGTAAAATTTTTTATTTAAAAGTATGCTAAGCTTACTTTTCCGGGGGTGGGGGAGGGGTACACCGTCTCTTATACCACAAAATAATGAAACTCAACACCTCTGCTTTGGCACTTCCATCGAGGGACACAACTGAATAGAGGTAGTCCTCGACTTTGTTCAAAGTTACAACGCCACTGGAAAAAAATGGGGACTTCGCAAATGTCTCGCTTAGCCACAGAAGTTTTTTGCTTCAACTGCGGCCGTAAACCGAGGACTATCTGTAGGATGCAGAAGAGGAGGCCGTTTCCCAAGACAAATTTTGGCACGCGGCACCCCCAAGGGCTGTATAAAAGAGCAATGAAAAAGCTTGCGAAAATATAACACGTTAATATTAGTTGTATATGCAGGGGTTTTGTTTTAAAACGAAACAAGAAAAAGAAAAAAAAGACATCGTAAAACGGAGCAAGACGGCGCCTGTTTTCTCAATTTGGTTCCCCCTTGAATGTGTTGGGATACAAATTCGACACGACACCAGCCTGTAGCAAGTGGTACGTATACAGTCCTTTAAGGTAAGCTCAGTCACGGCAGAGCGTGTAGATGAGCAAATTCCAGATCCGGAAAACCTCCGAGGAGCGACGGTTTTGCCACTGAAAAAGCTCACAGACTGTGACGACGTCAGGCCCAGAACCCCACCTCTTTCGTTGTTGCGCAGACAGCAGGTTGTTAGCGCATCTTATAGTCATTAGAGACGGAGGCTTCGCAAAGCTGCCCTTTAAAATCCAAGTCAACTGTAAAATCCAGATCGCGCTGTAAAGAATGTAGAATTCAGATCCTGTTGCTTACTAGTTGTGGACAAGAGAAGGTGGGTGGTTAATAGCGCACATTTGGTAGGTGCTCGACTTAACAACCGCTCATTTAGTGTCCATTCGAAGTTACAACGGCGCTGGAAAAAGTGAATTATGACCCTTTTTTGCACCTATGGCCGTGGCAGCTTCCCTACGGTCACGTGATTTACATTCAGGTTCTCGGCAACTGGTTCACATTTATGACGGTCGCAGCATCCCGGGGGAGGGGAGGGTGTCATGTGATCCCCTTTTGCAGCTTTCTGACAAGCAAAGTCAATGAGGAAGCTAGATTCACGCTTATAAGTGCTATCTGCTTAGAGCTCAAAGCATTGTTAGTGACCCCACACACCCACTTTATGGTCTGTTTCTGTTTCTCCCCTCTGGGAGGAGGTTTTGAAGTATTTATAGCAGGACTAACCAATTCTGTAATAGCCTTGTTCCCTACGCCATCCGTCTGGCAAACTCGCAAGAATGGCTCTTCTCGCCATGCACATGTCTACATAACCCGAACTAGACTGTGTTGTCTCTCTGTGTCATATAATATATGTGGGTATATGCTTGCTTGCTTGCTTATTGATTGATTGATTGATTGATTGATTGATTGATTGATTGATTGATTGATATATTTATGTAGTGTACAGGGCTTTTTTTCTCACAGAACGCTCAGAACGGAGTTCCGGCACCTTTTTTGGATGGAACCTTGTAGGGTAGGCAAGGCGGGTTGTATAATATGTGTGAGTTCCGGCACCTTTTTCTTTTGCAAAAAAGCACTGGTAGTGTATATCAGAGGTGGTGAGCCTTTGAGAGCTGAATGCAACAAATTTTCATTTTAATGTATGCTAATTAGGGTACATTCAAAGTGACGATAAAGTTCTTTATTCTATTCTATTCTTCATTATTCTATTTTATTCTATTCTATTCATATTCTATTCTATTCCATTCTATTCTGTTCTGTTCTGTTCTGTTCTATTCTTCTATTCTATATTTCTATTCATATTCTATTCTATTCCATTCTTCATTCTTCTATTCTATTCCTATTCTATTCTATTCTATTCTATTCTATTCTATTCTACTCTACTCTACTCTACTCTACTCTACTCTACTCTATATTCTATTCCATATTTTCTGGGGAAGGTTACAAATGGAGACCACATGATTGTAGGGAGCTGCAACTGGTCGTAAGTGTGAGTTGGCTGCCAAGTGCCCAATTTGCAGTTGTGTGACCAGGAGGTCCTGAGATAGCCAGTACCCCAAGCACTGGACGTAGCTGTCATTCATTTAGCACCATTGTAACTTTGAATGATGGAATGGTCATATGTCAAGGACTACCTGTGAACGTGAGAAACTTATACGTCCCACATATAAGATAAAGGTAGGTATTTCCCCAGATGTTTCCTTGAAGTTGACTTCATCAGTCATAAAAGTCTTCTGTAGGTTTCTCCCAGCCAGTTTGGTCTAATGGTTAAGGCATCAGCCTACTAAGTGGGAGACTGTGAGTTCTAGTCCACATTAACCATGAAAGTCAGCTGGGAGACTTTGGACAATCGCCAGGAGATGGTGAGTTCTAGTCCTGCCTTAGCCATGAAAGCCAACTGGGTGATCTTGGGCCAGCCACTCTCTTTCAGCCCAACTTACCTCACAGCGTTGCCATTGCAGGCAAAATAAGAGTAGGAAGATGTCTTGGATATGTTCACCACCTTGGCTTAATTTAGAAAAAAAAATAATAAAGGCAGGATAACAAATCAATTCCTAAGCTTGTAGCTATCATATGAGATTCTTTTTTAAGATCAGGCTGTGATTTTATCCACTAACTTGTCTGACCAAATGCCTGTAAAACCCCAGGTCCCCACCTGGATGCCAACATTCCTATTTTCCAACCTAACTTACCTCGTTTTTTTCATTTGGTTTCATGGATATGGTCCCATAGATTTCTTCCCCTCTTCGGACGGTTAGATATTCCTCCAGGTAGAAAACCGTTTGCTTCCAGTGAGTGTAAGGCGCGTCTGGAGCTACAAAAAAAAAAACACAACAAAAATGTACAAAGCTTTGCAACCGCAAGATTTTAATAGCCAGCTGATATGATCCCCTAATGGGTTTTAGAATCTGTTGCCTGCATATAAATCATGAGTTCTCTGAAATCCAAGTTCTCAAAATGCTTCCCTGGTACATATCGATCTATATCTGCAGACAAAAAGAACGAAGCAACGGGTTCCGTGGTGTATCTAAGAATAAAGTCACAGAATTCAAATACGGACGTCACGGATGCCGCTTACAACGATTCATTTAGCGACCGTTCTGCCAGAGCATGCACAAGTCTTATCGCGCTGAGGTAGCCCAGGAGTAAATGCAGCAAACAGTGGTTTGTATTCCATGACCTTTGCCCCCATTTTATGACCTTCCTCACCACAGTTCTTAAGCGAATCGCTGCAGCTGTTAAGTTAGGGAAGGGCAAGCGGGCTTTTGGGAAAGCTGAATAACCACCCAGGACGGACAGGCGGGACAGCCGGGATGGAGCGCCATAGTGAGTGGATCTCAATGTTGTGATTCAGGGTCAGCCTGTGGGTTTGGCAGTTGGGTCGGACGACTCAGAGGAGGAGGAGGGGGGTGTTGAAGAGCTTGCTGAGGGGATTGGACAGCTTGATGAGAGCCCCCAGCCAGGCCCCTCTCATCTGGTCACAATGCAGACCCAGCTGTGTGAGCCTGACAGCGTGGATGAAGATGACCCACAGCTGGCCCTGTTCAAGGACGCCCGACGCAGGAGGCAGTCAGTCAGGAGTAAACAGAGGAAGGCAATGGGGCTCCTCGGAAGGAGGCAGAGAGAAGCCACGCCCTGAACTGTATTTAAGGGGGAATGCGTGGGAGGGCTGGTTTGCTGAAGGCAACCACTTGGATAGTTCCTGTTTCTTAGCTCGTGTTTTATGGTTGGTGTCTTGTCTTGCTCTGTTTTATGTGAATAAATTTGGCAGGCTTTATTCCAGCCTCTTGCCGTTTGTAAAGGGGTCGTCCCTGCTTTTGCTGCAGGGCCGGTAGCAGGCTGGTGCAGAACACTCAAGTCCCAAGGCCAGGAAATGTTACTATCGCCTTACAAGGCCTTGCGAAGACCAGACCTGGAATACTGCATCCAGTATTAGGTCATCACAATACAAAAAAAGATATTGAGACTTTGGGGGGGGGGGAAAGAGCAGAGAAGAGCAACTAAGATGGTTAAAAACCTGGAGACTAAAACATAGGAAGGATTTGGGAATGGCCAATCTAGAGAAAAGAAGGACGAGGGGGGACATGGTAGCAGTCTTCCAGTATTTGAGGGGCTGCCGCAAAAAAAAGAGGGGGTCAATTTATCCGCCAAAGCACCAGAAGGCAAGGCAAGAAACAACGGATGGAAACTAATCAAGAAGGGAAGCAACGTGGAATTCAGGAGAAACTTCCTGACAGAACCATCAGCCAGTGGAACGGAAATTGCCTTCAAGAGTTGGGAATGCTCCGACACTGGAGATTTATAAGAAGAGACCGGACAACCATTTGTCTGGAATGGTTGGACTAGAGTCCAGGGGTCAGCAACCTGAAACAGTGAAAGAGCCACTCGGAACCGGTTCCCTCACAAAAGGAAAAACTGGGAGCCACAAAAAATGTGTGCACATGAGCGTACATGCGCGAGTGCGCAGAACAGGGGTTGAAGAGTGGAGACAAGGCGAGATACGCACCTACCCTGCATATTTGAATTGATTGGTTGAACTTTTTTAGTCCCACTTTTTTTTTTTTTTTTTTGGACTGCACATGGCAGAGGACTGGGAGCCGCAGGAGACGGCTGAAAGAGCCGCATGTGGCTCCGGAGCCGCGGGTTGCAGACCTGTGGACTAGACAGAAGACCTCCAAAGTTGGACTCGAAGACCCCCAAACTCCCTTCCAACTCTGTTATTCTGTTAACTGTGTGGAAAAAGAAAAAGGAGGCTGGCTTGAGGCTGTTCTTTGGATTTCAAGCACCCCATTTTGGTCGACGTGGGGATCATTGTAAGAAACAGCCAAGGGGGCACGGCACAGCACAGCACACTGGAGACCAAAAGGTGGGGAGAAACACCTTAGGGCTTCCCGTCCTGAGCTGCAGACCCAACGGAGGTCCAGGGCAGCAGATTTAGAGAAGAAGACACCCGTAGAATGAAAAATAATAATAATAAAATAAATAAAGCTTAATAATAATAATAATAATAATAATAATAATAATAATAATAATAATAATAATAAAGCTGGAAGGGACCTTGGAGGTCATCTAGTCCAACCCCCTGCTCAGGCAGGAAACCTTATACCATGTCAGGCAAATGGCTGTCCAGTCTCTTCTTAAAAACTTCCAGTGTTGGAGCATTCACCACTTCTGGAGGCAGGTGGTTCCACTGGTTAATTGTTCTGACTGTCAGGAAGTTTCTCCTTAGTTCTAGGTTGCTTCTCTCCTTGATTAGTTTCCATCCGTTGCTTCTTGTCCTGCTTTCGGGTGCTTTGGAGAATAGCTTGACTCTACTTCTTGCACTACTGCCTGATTGCAGTTATACGCTTGCAACTGGGACCAAATTGTTAGAATGTCTTTGACGGGACATTCCCCCTCCATTCGCCCAGATAGCACCCAGGGCAATAAAAGTGTGTGGGGGGAACACGATGCGGTTAAAATAATAATTCTGGAGCAGCACTTTTTTTTCCAAGCGAATAAAGCCATCACTTTTAGGTTTCAATTGCTGAGCATCATTTCCTCCTGCCTTGTTAGAGGCCAGATCGGAGCCAGCAGCCCCGTTTCGTTCCCAAAGCAACCGACAATGCCAGTTTATAGCTCCCCGTGAAATCGGCCATAACTCAACGTCTACCGCAAGGCAAGGCTGAAACCTAAGAGACCTCACAGCAAATTTCAATTTTCATTTCCCTTTGGCTTTCCAGAGAACTGAACATTTAGGTTACAAGCAATGAATTAAAGCAAAGGGGTGGTGTGTGGAAATCGTCATCCTTAGAAGTAAAAAAAAAAAAATGGAAATAATTTACCTGTAGAAAACCCAATTTTCTTATGGCACTTCGTAAATTCTATATTAAAATAGGTGACCAACGCATGGATGTAGTCGTTGCGTTGAATCTGGAGGCAAAACCCAGAGGTAAAGGTCAGATCTTCTGGCTTTACGGTGTAAAGATCCACGTCCTGCATTGACCGGAGAGATGAAGAAGTGTTTTAACTTAGTTACCCCCAATTTTTATAATAATAATAATAATAATAATAATAATAATAATAATAATAATAATAATAATATAAAATTGGAAGGGACCTTGAAGGTCATCTAGTCCAACCCCTGCTCAGGCAGGAGACCCTACACCATTTCAGCCAAATGGCTGTCCAGTCTCTTCTTAAAAACTTCCAGTGTTGGAGCATCCACAGCTTCTGGAGGCAGGTTGCTCCACTGGTTAATTGTCCTCATTGTCAGGAAGTTTCTCCTTAGTTCCAGGTTGCTTCTCTCCTTGGTGAGTTTCCATCTGTTGTTTCTCATCTTGCCTTCAGGGGCTTTGGAGAATAGCTTGACTCCCTCTTCTTTGGGGCAGCCCCTGAGATACTGGAAGACTGCTATCCTGTCACCCCCAGTCCTTCTTTTCATTAAACTAGACACACCCAATTCCAACAACCATTCCTTATATGTTTTAGCCTCTAGCCCCCTGTCTGCAAATTTGATGAGTTCCCCATCTATCCCCTCATCCAAATCGTTGATGAAGATGTTGAAGAGCACTGGGCCCAGAACGGAGCCCTGGGGCGCCCTACTACACACTTCCCTCCATGTAGATGCGGTTTCATTGAGGACCACACGCTGAGTACGGCCGGTCAGCCAGCTACGAATCCATCTGGTGGTGATGCTGTCTAACCCCCATTTTTCTATCTTATCAAGTAGTAGGTTGTGATCTACTTTATCAAGATAGATGATAGATAGATAGATAGATAGATAGATAGATAGATAGATAGATAGATAGATAGATAGATGATAGACAGACAGATGAGAGAGAGAGAGAGAGAGAGAGAGAGAGAGAGAGAGAGAGAGAGAGAGAGAGAGAGAGAGAGAGAGAATGAATAGAATATTAACTTCATTGTCACTTTGAATTGAGAAAGGGGTGAGTGGGGAATTAGCTGCATTTCTACAGTGAAATGTCCAAAACAAAGAACTGATTTGTATCTTGGAAAATTAAAAAGTTTAGACTTCCAAGGCATCGGATTTAAATAACAACCTTTTAGCTACTCGACAGATTTTGCGTTGGTTTTGTCTCAACAGGCTATGGGTATAAAACAGAACATTGTACAGTTGATCCAAATTCTAGCTGAGCTTTACTATGGGAAATAACCTAAATAATCTGACACGCATCCCTCATTCATTCAAAACTGTTATCTAAGCGTTATTGGAATTCCTTTTTTTTCTGCATGGTGGGGATTTTTGCAGCACAGCGTCTAGTGTTTCCTTAGTGCTGCCAGCACTCAGCTGCTGTTCTCACCTCCTCTTTTTTTTTTCTTTTCACTGCTGGCAAATTTCTGTTTCTTAAATATTTAGTTTACTTGGCCTGCCTACGTTAGAATTCTTGGAAGGGGGATTGAATGGGAACAGCAGGCTTTCAACGGGAGAAGTTCCAAAGGCAGCTTTCGTAATCAAAAACGATCTATAGGCTTAAACAGTTAAGGAATTTTTTTTTCTCTTCCTGTTCAGACAGAAGTACGCAAGAACCACAATGTACGTTTTGGCTCAAGGATTGATGAGCCTCAAAAAGTTGCCACCCATAAGTCTTATCTCTATGGTGTTTGGGGTTCCCCAAAGGTACTAGGCAGCATATACCCTTTATGATGCCTTGGTAAGGCCACACCTGGGATACGGCATCCAGTTTTGGCCGCCACGATGTAAAAAAGATGTGGAGACTCTGGAAAGAGTACAGAGAAGAGCAACAAAGATGATCAGGGGGACTGGAGGTTAAAACACATAAGGAACGGTTGCTGGAATTGGATGAGGGGAGACAGGATAGCAGTGTTCCAATATCTCAGGGGCTGCCCCAAAGAAGAGGCAGTCAAGCTATTCTCCAAAGCCCTTGAAGGCAGGAGAAGAAGCAACGGATGGAAACTAGTCAAGGAGAGAAGCAACCTAGAACTAAGGAGAAACTTCCTGACAGTGAGAACAATCAATCAGTGGAACAGCTTGCCTTCAGAAGCTGTGGGTGCTGCATCACTGGAGGTTTTTAAAAAGAGACTGGACAGTCACTGGTCTGAAGTGGTATAGAATCTCCTTCTTGAGAGGGAGGTTGGACTAGAAGACCTTCAATGTCCCTTCCAGCTTTGGTCCGAAGAAGACTAGACTAGACTAGACTAGACTAGGAATAGAATAGAATAGAATAGAATAGAATAGAATAGAATAGAATAGAATAGAATAGAATAGAATAGAATAGAGTAGAGTAGAGTAGAGTAGAGTAGAGTAGAGTAGGGTAGGGTAGGGTAGGGTAGGGTAGAGTAGGGTAGGGTAGGGTAGAATAAGAATGGAATAGAATAGAATAGAATAGAGTAGAGTAGAGTAGAGTAGAGTAGAGTAGGGTAGGGTAGGGTAGGGTAGGGTAGGGTAGGGTAGGGTAGAGTAGAGTAGAGTAGGGTAGGTTAGAATAAGAATGGAATAGAATAGAGTAGAGTAGAATATAGAATAGAATAGAATAGAATAGAATAGAATAGAATAGAATAGAATAGAATAGAATAGAATAGAATAGAATAGAATAGAATAGAATAGAATAGAATAGAGTAGAGTAGGGTAGAATAAGAATAGAATAGAATAGAATAGAATAGAATAGAATAGAATAGAATAGAATAGAATAGAATAGAATAGAATAGAATAGAATAGAAATATTTATTGGCCAAGTGTGATTGGACACACAAGGAATTTGTCTCCGGTGCATGAGCTCTCAGTCTACATACAAACAGCAAAGTGATAAATCCTAAATCCTAAATCATAGGATGCAATCATAAATCTTAAGGTACAAACAACAAACTGATAAATAATAAGATATCAATAGTAGAAGGTAATAGGAAAGATGAGAAGGATACACCAATACACTCCCTACTACTTGATTAGGTGTCCTTAAGCATATAAGACAGTGATGTGGGAATGAGGTGTTCAGCAGAGTGACAGCACAGCAGAAAAAACTGTCTCTGTGTCTAGCTAGTTTGGCACACAATGCCCTACAGCAGTGTCCGAAAGGGAGACGTTGGAACGGTTTATATCCAGGATGCGAGGAGTCCATAGATATTTTCTCTGTCCTCTGTTCTGGTTTGTGCAATGTATAGATCCTCAACGGAAGGCAGGCTGCTTGCAACTGTTTTTTTTTCTACAGTCCTAACTACCCATTGAAGTCTGTACCTGTCCTGTTTTGGTGGCTGTGCCAAAACCAGACAGTAAAAGGTAAAGGTTCCCCCGCACACGCGTGCTAGTCGTTTCCGACTCTAGGGGCCGGTGCTCATCTCCGTTTCAAAGCCGAAGAGCCAGCGCTTGTCCGAGGACGTCTCCGTGGTCACGTGGCCAGCAGGACTAGACGCCAAAGGCGCACGGAACGCTGTTCCCTTCCCACCGCGGTGGTCCCTATTTTTCTACTTGCATTTTTACGCGCTTTTGAACTGCTAGGTTGGCAGGAGCTGGAACGAGTAACAGGCGCTCACTCTGCTACGCGGCACTTGGGATTCGACCCGCCAAACTGCCGACCTTCTGATCAGCAAGCTCAGCGTCCTCACCCACTGAGACACCGCGTCCCTTTAACCAGTTACAGAAGCGCAAATGAAGGTTAAAAAAAATCAGCATCTACAATGTAGCAGCAACATGCAAAGAGAAAAGGAGGTGGTTTTTTAAAAAAAAATAAAAAAAATAAAAACATTACAGCCTTGCAGAAAGATCTCGTGTTAAAAGTTTATATTTTGAAAAGCACCAAACCTTTATTAAACAAGCATTGGTCACCACTTGCTTTGGGTCAACAATGTCCACCAGGGGCTCCTTCATGGCTACGTCCCGGATGCAAGTCATGTCGAAGCCGTAGACATTCTCCCACCCTGTCAAGGCAAAAAAGCGAAACTGAAGGGAAATCTTCTCATTCGTGCAAGTAAGCGCCTGCCGCATCGTTTCTCCACCTTAGCAGCTTTCAAACGTGCGGACTTCAACTCCCAGAATCCCCCAGCCCGCCAGGAATTCTGGGAGTCGAGGTCCACATGTTTACAATGCACAGATTTAAAAGTTGCCAAGGTTGAGGCAATTGTCCTTTAGTCGGTTAAATTTAAGAGTGAGCTGGTTTCAATTACTAACAATACTAATAATGATGATTTTGTTTTTATTTATTGATTTGTATCCACCTTTATTGTTTTTACAGGTAACTCAAGGCAGCGAAAATATCCAACACACTTTTCTCCTTTTAGTTTCCTCATAAAAAAACAACCCTGTGAGGCGAGTTGGGCTGAGAGAGAGAGGGAGCTGGATTTTCAGGGCTAAGGCGGGATTAGAACTCATAGCCTCCTGCTTGCTACCCTAGTGCAATAACCACTAGATCAAAGAGCATTTTAAATATACTGATCTGTGTTTTGCTTAATGTTTTACTGCCTCACCTGCTATAACGGTTCCTAATTTTTGCCATTCACTGTGATTTTTCTTGTATGCGGCTACAAACGAATATACTGGTTACAACCTACGGAGAAACGAGACCGATGCGTTGCCTGGCATATTGTGTAGTTTGGCACAATAATTGTTGCACAAGAAAAAGGCTACTGAGGCTGTTGTTCCCCCTTTCAAATGACCCATGTCTGCGTAAGGGAAATGACGTGCCTGTAAATTACTGGCAGCGCCGAAGAAATTGTCGCTTCTGAACGGAACATCTTTGTGGCCAAACTAAAATTCTTGAGCTTTGATTCTTGGTCAGAAAGCTGAAGAAATGTACTATCTGGTGTTCAGACAAAATCCATGCCCCCATTACCCAATACAGGAAACCCTATTCCATTTCAGACAAGTGGTTGTCCAGTCTCTTCTTAAAAACTTCCAGTGTTGGAGCATTCACCGCTTCTGGAGGCAGGTGGTTCCACTGGTTAATTGTTCTCACTGTCAGGAAATTTCTCCTTAGTTCTAGGTTGCTTCTCTCCTTGGTTAGTTTCCATCTGTGGCTTCTTGTCCTGCTTTCAGGTGCTTTGGAGAATTGCTTGACTCCCTCTTCTTTGGGGCAGCCCCTGAGATACTGGAAGTCTACTATCGTGTCACCCCTGGTCCTTCTCTTCATTAAACTAGACATACCCAATTCCAGCAATTGTTCCTTATATGTTTTAGCCTCCAGTCCCCTGATCATCTTTGTTGGTCTTCTCTGCACTTTTCCCAAAGTCTCAACATCCATCCTTTGCTTCTTGTCCTGCCTTCAGGCGCTTTGGAGAACAGCTTGACTCCCTCTTCTTTGGGGCAACCCCTGAGATACTGGAAGGCTACTATCGTGTCACCCCTGGTCCTTCCCTTCATTAAACGAGACACACCCAATTCCAGCCATATGTTTTAGCCTCCAATCTCCTAAGCAAACCATCGTACTTCGAGGACTACATGTAACAAGTTGTCTAGAAAACAACAGGCGAAAAGCAGAGCCAAGTCAGTTGTCTGCGGACTCACAATGGATTTTGAAATCCTTGTATTGCCGATCTTCTATTGCCACCATGTACAAAGCCGCTCGGTCTGGAAACATAAGCCCTCCAGGTTTCTGTGGACGAATTATAGTGGAAATGGATGTTTTAATCTATTCACTTAACAAAAACATCACATTTTTTGAAGGGGTATAAAAACCCCCCGACAAGGATAACCCCCTGACAAGCATCCCTTCCTCTTTTTCGGCCACTTCAAAACTCAAAAGGGCTTGGATGGGATGACCTTCAGAGTTGGTAGACCTTTGCTTTGGTCTAGGTTAGAGGTGGAGAACGATGACCCCCTTCAAGACTTGTGGACTTCAACTCCCAGAATGCCTGAGCCAGCATGGGATTCTGGGAGTTGAAGTCCTGAAGTCATGAAAGGGCCATATTTGCCCCAACCCCAGTCTAGGGTCGTTGAAATGGAGCAGAGCACAAATTAGACCAAAACCAAGCCAGATGCTCACTGGAGAAAGACAATGAAGACCATCTTAATAATAATAATAATAATAATAATAATGACTGATTGATATCGCTGTACCAGGAGATGCCAGAGTCAAAGAAAAAGAACTGGAAAAAATTACGAAATACTGCGACCTGGCCGTCGAAACTGCACGATTACGGATGAAACGCGTAACAGTGACACCCATTGTCATCGGGGCACTGGGAACCATGTCCAAGAACTTTGCAAAATACATCGAGAAATTGCAGCTTCCTGCAATAACTCCAGCAAAGCCTCAAAAAACTGCGCTACTCAGAACATCTTACATTGTAAGGAGATACCTGGTTGATACCTAGGATGCTGGTGTCAACCATTAGTGCCATTCAATTTGAGTGTTCAGCTGACTGAGTTTCATGTTGAATGAATAAAAGTTTTATAATAATAATAATAACAACAACAACAACAATAGCAACCGCGATCTGGCCGTCGAAACTGCCCAATTATGGATGAAACGTGTAACAGTGATACCCATTGTCATCGGAGCACTGGGAACCATGTCCAAAAACTTTGCAAAATACATTGATAAATTGCAGCTTCCTGCAATAACTCCAGCAAAGCCTCAAAAAACTGCGCTACTTGGAACATCTTACATTGTAAGGAGATACCTGGTTGATACCTAGGACGCTGGTGTCAACCATTAGTGCCAGTCAGTTTGAGTGTTCAGTTGACTTGAGTTTAATAATAATAATAATAATAATAATAATAATAATAATAATAATAATAATAATAATAATAATAATAATAATAATAATAATAATTTTATTTGTATACCGCCCTTCTCCCGAAGGACTCAGGGCGGTGAACAGGGCAATAAATACTAAAATACAAAAATACAAAAATTAAGAAAAGATTAAACAGAATGCCCAATACAATACAACAATAAATACAATACGTTAAAAGCAATAATAAAACCCATCACCCATCAGACCAGGCCGGCTTGTTCAAACAAGTAGGTCTTTAGATCACGCCGGAAGGAGCGAAGGTCGGGCGCCATCCGGAGCTCAACCGGTAAACGGTTCCACAAATCCGGCGCACCCACAGAGAAGTTGATGTTGAATGAATAAAAGTTTAATAATAATAATAATAATAATAATAATAATAATAATAATAATAATAATAGACATGTGTCCCTCCAGAACCGACCTTCAAAAGACCTTGAGAAGCTAAGACAGCAGAAGACGCCGAATGCCTACCAGCCACTTGTCGCGGGCGAAGATGACCGTGTTGAGCATGGACTCGTAGAAAAGGGAGTAACCCATCCACTCGCTGATGATGATGTCGACTTGGTCCACCGGCAACTCGATTTCTTCCACCTTGCCCTTAAATATCGTGATGACTAGGAAGAGAATCAGGACACAGGACGTTACGCCGAGTTGGAAGGTTTTGATTAAAGAAAAGAACGCTGCGTGCTTCCGTTTCCCGCCTGGAGGCCGCGCCTGGATTTTGCGCCTGAGGTGGGGAAAAGTAATCACTCTGTTCCTTCTCTTAAAGGGTGTGAAAAATTGAGACGTGGTGGGTGCTCCATTGTTGGAAGCTTTGAAGAAGAGGCTGGACTGAAGAAGAGCCGTTTGTCCGAAACGTTATCGGCTCTCCTGCTTGAGCAGGGGGCTGGACTAGAAGACCTCCAAGATCCCTTCCAACTCTGATTGTGAGTCAGTGGGGTGCTAGGCTGAGGAGGCAGGAGAAAATGTAGAAGCTGCGCGTGCTTCATCACTGGAGGCTTTGAAGAAGAGGCTGGACAGCCACTTGTCTGAAACGGTATCGGTTCTCCTGCTTGGGCAGGGGGCTGGACTAGATGACCTCCAAGGTCCCTTCCAACTCTGATTGTGGGGTGCTAGGCTAAGGAGGCAGGAGGTAGGGGCAGAGGGTTTTCAGGAGAGGAGATCAGAAGCCTACACCCTTTCTCCTCTAGGCCCAACTGTCAGAATACAGGTAAGTCCTCAGCTTACGACTATTCCAAGTGACAAAAATCCTTTAAAAAGCGACTTGTAGCCAGTCCTCATTCTTATGACCGTTGCAGTATCCCCACAGTCTCTTGATCCAACTTCTGGTGCTTACGCTATTTACAACCGTTGCAGCATGGCAGCCTCAGGTGGTCACCATTTGTGACCTTCCAAGGGAGTTCCCAACAGGCAAAGCTGGGACAGCCATTTGTCTGAAATGGTATAGGGTTTCCTGCCTGAGCAGGGGGTTGGACTAGATGACCTCCAAGGTCCCTTCCCACTATTATTGTTGTTGTTGTTAAGTCAATGGGGGAATCCAGATCAGCTGCGGTTACACGAATGCACGGTTATTATTTTAAACCTTTCCTGATTTTCCTATAAACTAAATCCCAGCAGAAATAAGAAATTCCCTGGATTTACCCTTCCTAAGATTAGTGCAAGGTGGCTGTTTTCTACCTTATTTCATTCTCCGTCTTGAGTAAGACAAAAAAAAACCAAAAACCCTTCTTTTGCAATACAATAATATATGAGGAGGCTTATCTCCCTTATTAACAGGAGTGGGGCAAGGAGTAAGGGGAGAAAAATTACCTCATTTCAAATCCCATTTCCAGGGGATTTGTTTTTGTTTTTATTTTTTTTATTTTTTTTGATGAGGTGGAGAATTTTTAAGCAACGGTACGCCGTCTTTAATGGTAATGATTATCAACAAGGCATGTAATCTTCTCAAGGTGATACATAAGGTTTTAGTGGATTAAATCATGCTGGCAACAATTTACCCTTGGATGGTGATCTTCTCAACAGCATGGCAATTTTTAAATTGCCGGGGAGATAACAGACTGTAGAGAACCGACTTAGTCTTTGCAGAAGGCAGCACCAATGGAAATAGCATTTAAGTAGATTTTAATCAATATAGAAAAGAGGAACAAACAGCCACTACCACATGCTTCTCCCAGAAGAAGGAAGCTGAAGCCACCAGCCTGAGGATGACGGATGGGATTCCGTCGAAACGTTGCTCCTACACCTTCAATTCTACGCGGGGAAAAACCCGAATGACCAAAGATCCACATACAAACACCCGCGAAAACCTCAGAATATATATATATATATATATATATATATATATATATATATATATATATATATATATATATATATATATATATATATATATATATATATATATATATATATATATATTTGTTTTCGTAGATCTACATATATATATATATATTGAGAAGCACAGTGGAAATAAATGTAAAAAAGAATCATGAGGAAAAAAAAAGAGAGTTGAAGGACAGCAAAAGAGGCAGATGCAGCTAGACTAAAGGCTTGGGGAAAATCCGAACATAATAAAACAACAAAACAGACATATGTATGAAACCTCAAACCTCAAAAATACACTTTTCCCCAAAGGTTTCCACAATTTTGGCCAGCGCTGTACATGGAGCTGTCGAGAATCGATTTGCCAGATCATGTATTTATTTATTAAGCGTCTATATCCTGCTATATTCAATTGACTCTAAGCAGTTATTTGCGAAATGGGTAACTTCCGTAATAGATTGTGGGAATGCTACGATACATATTATATCTTCACTTTAGCAAAGCATGTCTTGAAATAACCCCAGGCCTGCTGATTGGCAAGTGGATAAGTGTGGGCTTGACGAGTATGTATGTATGTATGTATGTATGTATGTATGTATGTATGATTATATTGAAAAAATTCTCAACTGTAGTTCCTTGTGAAAATAGGTAATCAAGTAGGGTCCCCCAGAGTGGTACAGTGGTCTAGAGGTGAAGACACTTGGAAGTTGAGAGTTTGAACAAAGAATTGGAAGGAATGTATATCAAATGTGAAGGCAATTGAAGACTGATTAGGGTAAATGATGTGCTAGAACAGTGATGGCGAACCTTTTAGAGACCGAGTGCCCAAACTGCAACCCAAAACCCACTTATGTATCATCGGGTGCCGAGTGGGCGTGGCTCACTGGGTGGGTGTGGCCCATTGGGTAGGTGTGACTGCGGTGGTAACGGCAGACTGGGTGGGACTAAAAAGTTGAATCCATCGATTCCAACTTTGCGAGATCTTTTTTTTTCCCCACGAGAAGTTGAAATTAATTGATTGATTGAACCTTTTTTTTTGCACACGGTGGCAGAGGCCTAAAGCAAAAAGGTTTTATAAAACCCAGCTGAAGGCCCAGTGGCGTAGCGTGGGTTGTCAGCACCCGGGGCAAGGCAAGTAATTTGCGCCCCCTAACCCGTGGATTTTAACACTCGAGTCTCTTCCACTAGATTAGTTAAAGAAACCCTTACCCCCTAAGCACATGTATTGTTTGTTATGAAAATACTGATGTAATTAAAGTAAAATGCATCTAATGCGCCCCTCCAGATGTTGCACCCGGCCCCCCCTGCACCCCCCCACGCTACACCACTGGCTTAAAGGAATGCCAGGGACGACTATTGCTCCCCTTGTGTGTTCATCAAAACCCTAAATAAAAAAAAATTGGCGTGTGATGCACGCCTCCCTGAATAAAGGTGGGTCGGGGTGAATGAATCTCTGCCCCCCCCGCTTCCGTTTGGATTGGTGCTTTGAGAGGGCTGCCTTCGGGTCAGCGATTTTCAGAGTTCAGCCGCAAATACTCAAGGCTTTTGATGTGCGCAAAGTAGCTTCAGATTCCCTGGGGAAAAAGAAGCGAGCGGGGTGGGGTGGGGTGGGGTGGAGGGAAATAAAAAAAAGGCGAGTAACTCGTCCCTCAAAAACTTAACCCACCGTTCCTTTTCCCCCGCCATGGCAGCCGCAGGTGCAGCGGGGATTAACCACGGCGCGGAGCCACGTGGACACTGCGGCGTCCCGCTCCGCCCCTCCCGCGAGTGGGTGGCTGATCTTCCGCGAGGCTCGTAAGCCGAGCCTTTGCCGGCTGCCTCCATCCCCAGCTTGGCTTCGCGCGCGATCGCGGAGACGAAGCGGCAGAGCCCACTCGGGCCTTCCGAAGCGCCGCTGAGCGGGCCCTCCTTGGCGCCTTTGTTTATTTATTTTTTTTTTTGCCCCGGGTGCGAATCCGGCACGGAAAGGGCGGCAGCGGCGCTGCTCTTCTCTTTGCCCCGTCCCAACGCCCCTTGGCCTGATCCCAACGGGGCGTCGGCGGACGGAGAGGTGCCGGTGCCGGAGGCGGGATTGGACGCGTTGCCGGGCTTGACCGGCTGCCGTCCCCTACTACCACCGACCCTCGGCGAAGCGGAATCGTCCTCCTCCGGCAAGCTTAATGGGCGCCCCCCCAAATGTTGTGCCCGGTGCGGCCGGCCCCCCCTGCACCCCCCACGCTACGCCACTGTGAAGGCCTAGGACTGGGGCTATGGCCTGCGTGCCCACAGAGAGGGCTCTGCGTGCCAGCTGTGGCACGCGTGCCATAGGTTGGCCACCACGGTGCTAGAAGCTCAATAAAATTCGGAATGGTCCTGAGTGGATAGAGAAATGGGCTGGGAGTAATCAAATGGAATTTAACACGTAAAGACGAAAGTCTTTGCTCGGGATTGCGCAAGTATACGGCAGAGGAGACCTAGTTTGGTAGTTGTACTTGCAAAAAAGAACAGGAATTTCATTATAAACAGGAATTTCATTATAAGCCAGCTGTGCGATACAATTGGGGGGGGGGGGAAAACAGAGGCAATTTTATGCTTGCCTTATAATTTCCAAATTACCGGAAGTCATCCCTCAACGCTATTCATGCCTTCAATCAATGAATCAATCAGTTTATTTTCTCTGACAAGCTTAAGATGCAGCATAAAAGCTACAGATTTAGTCATTCAACCAGCAGCTCTATTTTTAAACCGTGTTCACACGTAAGCCATCATGAGCTGTTCAAGTTATAAGCATAACTTTGTGCAAACATGCACGCACTGAATGATTTTGAATCCATGAGACTCTAAACGTCCAAGGCGTTGTGCTGCTGTTGAAAACTATTGTAAGATGAATTAAACTAAGTGATCAAGCGCTATTTTAAAATAATATTCAGTACTGAATTTGTGGTTGGTTTGTTTTTTTTTTAAAAAAATAATTAGTCCTGACAAATGGCATGGGTTCAGACAGAATGAATTCTACCACAATTAATGTTTCACAATCAGATGGAGTGTGGTCAAACAGGTAGCTAGCTGATTAACTAGGTAGGTAAATCTGGCTTGAAAATTGTCCTGAAAATGTTCTCATCAACGGTTACTCGTCAACCTGAAGGACAGGCGGGGTGGAACAAGAGTTAGTTCTGGGCCCTCATTTCTTCAGCACTTTCATAGATGCACAGATGGCGGGAATGCTTATCCAAACTGCAAATGACACAATAAGAGTGTGGGTCAGCTCACATTCTAGGAGAAAGTAACACAACTCAAATGATGCCGGTAGGCTACACAAACGCACCGAAAAAGAACATAATGAAGCTCAACAGAGACCGATGCAAAGTTCTTCAGAGGAAACATAAGTCGGATGCAACAACTACGGAGCCTTTATAACACTCAGGATAAGAACAAAGTAAAAGTTTTGAAAATGTCGTAAGAATATTCAAAGCAAACTTAAGACGTACAGAAAAGGTCCAAACGGTCTTCCTATTTTTTTGTCGGCACTGGCAAAATAACGAAATGGAATAACTGGAAAGCAGCTACTTGTCTGCAAAATTAATCTAGGCCAGGGGTCTTCAAACTTGGCCCCTTTATGACTTGTGGACTTCAACTCCCAGAATGCCTCAGCCAGCATGAGGGAACTATGACCCTTTTATGACTTGTGGACTTCCAGAATTCCTCAGCCAGCATGCCTGGCTGAGGCATTCTGGGAGTTGAAGTCCACAAGCAGAGGTCTTCAAACTTGGCCCCTTTATGACTTGTGGACTTCAACTCCCAGAATGCCTCAGCCAGGCATGTGATTAAAGCCAGAAATCCAGAGTAATTCTTCAAATACTGGATGCCACAAAATCTCAGCAGTTTTTTTATCCCTAGGAAAAGTTAGCTAATCATAGCAAAAGTTGTGTAATTTATTTATTCATTCATGTTGTCTACCTCTAGACCACTTTAATCTAATGAAGGGCAGATCACTTTAATAATTAAGTCACTTTTTACTGAATCAACTTCCACCATTAACTTCCAGAAAGAGAGAACCTGCAAGATTTAACATTTGGAACGACATAAAAAATGTTAAGTCTTTACGTCATCAATGCTGTAAAAACCCATCTAGGTAAAGGTAAAGGTTCCCCCGCACATGCGTGCTAGTCGTTTCCGACTCTAGGGGCCGGTGCTCATCTCCGTTTCAAAGCCGAAGAGCCAGCGCTTGTCCGAGGACGTCTCCGTGGTCATGTGGCCGGCATGACTAGACGCTAAAGGCACACGGAACGCTGTTACCTTCCCACCAGAGCGGTCCCTATTTTTCTACTTGCATTTTTACGTGCTTTCGAACTGCTAGGTTGGCAGAAGCTGGGACGCGTAACAGGCGCTTACTCTGCTACACGGCACTCGGGATTCGACCTGCCAAACTGCCGACCATCTGATCGACAAGCTCAGCGTCCTAACCCACTGAGCCACCGCGTCCCTTAAAAACCCATCTACCAAGCATCAATGGAGAAACGGAACATAAGGGAAATGGAAGCAACAGATGGAGCTGGTCTTCCTCGAAAAGTCTTACTGGGATCCAAGTGGTTGGACTTGATAATCTTTTCAGAGTAGTCGGATATACTGGAACATTCAATCTGCAGGAGAGAGAGAGGAGAAATGAAGGAAACTCAACACTGGGTAATTCAAATGAATCAAATTGCATATGCGGAAATCATAAGCTTAATCCAGAGAGTCTGTTCTAGCCGCACAAAAATTCCTAGAAAGGCTTTGACAACTCACGTTGCTGTCTAGTGCAGAGGTCTCCAAGCTCGGTAACTTTTAAGCCTTGTGGACTTCAACTCCCAGAATTCCTCAGCCAGCATCCTAGGAGTTGAAGTCTTTGAAGGTGTTGAGTTTGGACACCCCGGAATGAATTCAAAAAGAGCCTGGCAACTAATATGGACAGAACTAGATGGGAGTCATCCAACTGTAATCTCAGCCACGCCAACTTTGAGACGGGTGGACTTCAACTCCCAGAGTTCCCCAGCCAGCTATGATGGCTGACGAATTCTGGGAGTTGAAGTCCACAAGTCTTAAAAGTTAGCACACACACACACACACACACACCGGTCTTGTGCATTCTTGACTGGTGACTCTAGTGTCAGAAAAATGTTATTTGCACCCTACCATCCCCTGCTCTGCGGTGTTCCCCCCAAAGGCATAAATTCAGAAAACGCTCCGGGCTAACAGTCCCAAATTACGATATAGCACGTCAATCCTTACGAACAAATTAAGAAGTTTAGAGATAAAGAGAGCTTAAGCATCACAGTGCAGGGCCCCCTCCTCCTTGCTAAATATCAGAGCAGAAACCCCCCCCCTCTGATTTCAAATGAGACTTTGCAAACTTCAGGTAAATAAACGTACACGTTTCCTTTTTTGTGACTATGGACTCCGTGCGACAGAATGACCTCCGGACGGAGGGGCTGCTTCCCAGAGGACACCCCAGCATGGAATGTCTGGTGGGCAGCAAGAAGGTGAAGGCAGCCCCTCCCTGGCTTGGCAGTTCACGGTGTAGCCAGGAAGGAAGGAAGGAAGGAAGGAAGGAAGGAAGGAAGGAAGGAAGGAAGGAAGGAAGGAAGGAAGGAAGGAAGGAGAAATGGGGAGGGAGGGAGGGAGGGAGGGAGGGAGGGAGGGAGGGAGGGAGGAAGGAAGGAAGGAAGGAAGGAAGGAGAAATGGGGAGGGAGGGAGGGAGGGAGGAAGGAAGGAAGGAAGGAAGGAAGGAAGGAAGGAAGGAAGGAAGGAGAAATGGGGAGGGAGGGAGGGAGGGAGGGAGGAAGGAAGGAAGGAAGGAAGGAAGGAAGGAGAAATGGGGAGGGAGGGAGGGAGGGAGGAAGGAAGGAAGGAAGGAAGGAAGGAAGGAAGGAAGGAAGGAAGGAACAATGGGGAGGGAGGGAGGGAGGAAGGAAGGAAGGAAGGAAGGAAGGAAGGAAGGAAGGAAGGAACAATGGGGAGGGAGGGAGGGAGGGAGGGAGGGAGGGAGGGAGGGAGGAAGGAAGGAAGGAAGGAAGGAAGGAAGGAAGGAAGGAAGGAAGGAAAGAAAAATGGGGAGGGAGGGAGGAAAAGGAAGGAAGGAAGAAGAAATAGGGAGAGAGGGAGGGAAGGAGGGAGGGAGGGAGGGAGGAAAAGGAAGGAAAAATGGGGAGGGAGAAAAAGGAAGGAAGAAGAAATGGGGAGGGAGGGAGGAAAAGGAAGGATGGAGAAGAAATAAGGAGGGAGGGAGGGAGGAAAAGGAAGGAAGGAAGGGAGGAAGGGAGGAAGGAAGGAAGGAAGGAAGGAAGGAAGGAAGGAAGGAAGGAAGGAAGGAAGGAAGGAAGGAACAATGGGGAGGGAGGGAGGGAGGGAGGGAGGGAGGGAGGGAGGGAGGAAGGAAGGAAGGAAGGAAGGAAGGAAGGAAGGAAGGAAGGAAGGAACAATGGGGAGGGAGGGAGGGAGGGAGGGAGGGAGGGAGGGAGGAAGGAAGGAAGGAAGGAAGGAAGGAAGGAAGGAAGGAAGGAAGGAACAATGGGGAGGGAGGGAGGAAGGAAGGAAGGAAGGAAGGAAGGAAGGAAGGAAGGAAGGAAGGAAGGAAAGAAAAATGGGGAGGGAGGGAGGAAAAGGAAGGAAGGAAGAAGAAATAGGGAGAGAGGGAGGGAAGGAGGGAGGGAGGGAGGGAGGGAGGAAAAGGAAGGAAAAATGGGGAGGGAGAAAAAGGAAGGAAGAAGAAATGGGGAGGGAGGGAGGAAAAGGAAGGATGGAGAAGAAATAAGGAGGGAGGGAGGGAGGAAAAGGAAGGAAGGGAGGGAGGAAGGAAGGAAGGAAGGAAGGAAGGAAGGAAGGAAGGAAGGAAGGAAGGAAGGAAGGGAGGGAGGAAGGAAGGAAGGAAGGAAGGAAGGAAGGAAGAGGACCAGGTACCAAAGGAACCCCCCCAGCTTAGGACCCTTCTAGATGACCTCCCCAGTGCCCGATGGTTGGGCGCGCAGCCGGCCAGTGGGAACGGCCTGCCTGCCACAGCTGGGACCAGCTCTCCTTACCCCGTAGACTTTCTTGGCTCCGGCCTTCGCAGCGAACATGGAGAGGATGCCGGTGCCGCTTCCCACGTCCAGCACCACCTTCTCCTTGAAGACGTGCTTGTTGTGGTACATGGAGTTCCGGTAGGTCAAGGTGCGCACCTCGTCCTTCAGCATTTCCTGGGTGAAAGGAAAGACCGCGTCCTCCGCTCAGAGGAACAGAGGCCCCGACATGGCTTCCAACCTCTCCGTCTGAACCAGCAAAAGGGGTTTGCAGACGCCGAGGATTTCTCTGCCATGGCAACGCACCAGGCCTCCATCAGTGAGATCACCCTTCAAAGCATACATTTCCTTTGATCCGACGGGCGGCGGCGGCATCCGCCACGTCCCCGAGAAGCAAAACTGTAACCCAGATCAGACTCTCAAAAGTACCCACGAATATCCAGAGGATGGAGTCTAATTAGGTTTTTTTTTAGCACAGTTTCATATTGCAATTCTATCCTCTGGCTGAATGCCCAGCCTCTGAAGTGAGCTAATACGCCTTCGTACAGGGGTCCCCAACCTCCGGTTCCTGGACCGGGCCGTGGCACGCCTGGCTGAGGAATCCTGGGAGTTGAAGTCCCGAGCCATAAAAGGGCCACGTTTGAAGGCCCCTGCTTGTGGACTTCAACTCCCAGAATTCCTCAGCCAGGCATGCTGGCTGAGGAATCCTGGGAGTTGAAGTCCCGAGCCATAAAAGGGCCACGTTTGAAGGCCCCTGCTTGTGGACTTCAACTCCCAGAATTCCTCAGCCAGGCATGCTGGCTGAGGAATCCTGGAAGTTGAAGTCCAGAGCCATAAAAGGGCCAAGTTTGAAGGCCTCTGCTTGTGGACTTCAACTCCCAGAATTCCTCAGCCAGGCATGCTGGCTGAGGAATTCTGGGAGTTGAAGTCCAGGAGCCGTAAAAGGGCCAAGTTTGAAGGCCCCTGGCCTAAGCCAACTGGAGGCGACATCATCTCAGGTGAAAAAGCCTCATGCTTGCTTAGTCCACCTGTCTTACACTGACTCCATCTTAGTCTAGCTGCCGTTTTACCTCCAGGATGTCCGACAGACCTTTCCTGCCAATTTCTAACAGATCTTGGTAAAGGCACGGAGGTCTCCCTTGCCTCGTGGATTGAAAGAGACACAAGGCTAAAACCGGATGTCACCTATTGTGGTGAAGGTTGCCGTTAGCCGGCCCGATTTGGTGTCCTTAACAATGAGCCCACCTTTTCCTTTTAGTTTCCATGTTTCTTGCGACTTGCAGTAACTGTCTCCCTTACCCTTCAGGGTTGCCCATTCAAACTCTAATTGAAATGCCATCTATTTCTTCTTCACGTTCTAGCTATTAATGAGCAATTAGGGAGAACTGTGTCAGTGTCCCCAAAGTATTTTAAATGAGCCTCTTCATGCACTGGATTTGCAGAGTAGCTTTCCTCTGCAGAGTTCAAGGAAGGTGCCCTGAATTCTTAGCAGCAGCCCAAGCAAATGGAATTTATTTTTTAAAGCTGAACGTTCCTGCCGCAGCCTTCAGGCACGTAACTTTAGGCAGGAAAAATCAAATGCACAGGGATAGTATAGGCGGTACCTTGCTCAATAGTAGCAACTGTGAGAGGGATCTCGGAGTCCTAGTGGACAATCACTTCAATATGAGCCAGCCGTGTGCTGCAGCTGCCAAAGAAGCCAACTCAGTGCTAGGCTGCATGAACAGAGGGATAGAATCAAGATCGCGTGAAGCGTTAATACCACTTTACAATGCCTTGGTAAGGCCACACCTGGAATGCTGCATCCAGTTTTGGTCACCACGATGTAAAAAAGATGTCGAGACTCTAGAAAGAGTACAGAGAAGAGCAACAAAGATGATTGAGGGACTGGAGGCTAAAACATATAAAGAACGGTTGCTGGAATTGGGTATGTGTAGTTTAACGAAGAGAAGGGTGAGGAGGGACAGGATAGCAGCCTTCCAATATCTCAGGGGCTGCTCCAGAGAAGAGGGAGTCAAGCTCTTCTCCAAAGTGCCCAAAGGCAGGAGAAGAAGCAACGGATGGAAACTCGTCAAGGAGAGAAGCAACCTAGAACTAAGGAGAAATTTCCTGACAGTGAGAACAATTAACCAGTGGAACAACCTGCCTCCAGAAGTGGTGAATGCTCCAACACTGGAAGTTTTTAAGACGAGACTGGACAGCCATTTGCCTGAAATGGTATAAGGTTTCCTGCCTGAGCAGGGGGTTGGACTAGATGACCTCCAAGGTCCCTTCCAACTTATTATTATTATTAACTTCTCTGATTTTCAATCCTCCAGGTCATGGTTGCCCCAAAGGGGCTTTTTTCCAAAAGGCGGTGAGACTCGCTTGGTTTTTTTGCCTTTGAAAACATTTCGCTCCTCATCCAAGAAGCTTCTTCGGTTCTGACTGGTGGGGGATGGAAGGATTTATATTCTGCTAATGAGTGCTAACAACTGGATGACCACAGGGAATATACTAACTTCTGTCTAATGTGTGTGTATATTAACCCATAGAGTGTGGCTGTATTGTTTATTCTTTTATTACCTACTGTTTCTACCTACTGGTTGCACACATCATCATCATCATCGTTGTTGTTATTGTTGTTGTTGTTATTATTGATCATCGCACAGTCAGCCAGATGTTCAGACTGGATCTGGCCTTTTTGTCTACCTATCGACTCCTTACCAAGGACCTGGGATAGGCAGATGTGGATCTTTGATGGTATTACAGATCTCGTCGCAGGATGGAAGCAGTTCCTAGTAAGGCTGCCTTTTGCAATTGACTAATGGCGAACTTGT
The DNA here is from genome assembly GCF_947247035.1 of Vipera ursinii. NCBI lineage: Eukaryota > Metazoa > Chordata > Lepidosauria > Squamata > Viperidae > Vipera > Vipera ursinii. The sequence goes on from NC_139515.1 coordinate 2,437,231, forward strand.
CAATGCCGTTGATGGTGTCCAAGTGGTGCTTCAGTTGTTTTGGGATTGCACCCAAGGTGCCTATTTACTATTGGTACCACCCTTGCTTGCCTTTGCCACAGTCTTTCTATTATTATTATTATTATTATTATTATTATTATTATTATTATTATTATTATTAATTATTATTTATTTCAGCTGCTTTTGAAGTACACTGGATGCTTTTGTACCAGAGAAATTCCTTGTGTATCTAACCACCCTTGGCCAAAATAAATGTATCTGGAGATTCTCCATCATCCAGGTCACAGTTGCCCCAAAGATGCTTTTTCAAGGGGCAACTGGGCTTTCTTGCTTTTTCCTTGGAGACATCTTGCTTCTCATCCAAGAAGCTTCTTCAGTTCTGGAGCCCAAGCTTCTTCAGAACTGAAGAAGCTTCTTGGATGAGAAGCAAAAGGTCTTCAAGCAAAAACAGAGAAAGTCCAGTTGGCTTTTGGGGAGAAAAAAAAATCACCTTTGGCCCAATAAAGCATAAAGTCAAGTATAAATCCTTCCTATTCTCCAGCAGTCAGTTGGAACTGAAGAAGCTTCTTGGATGAGAAGCAAAATGTTTTGAAAGGATGAAAAAAAAAATCAGGGAAGTCTCATTGCCTTTTTGGGGGGAAACAAAATCCCAAAGATGCTTTTTTTTTTCCAGGAGGCAACGTGACTTTCTGGTTTTTCTTTGAAGAGGTTTCGCTTCTCATCCAAGAAGCTTCCTCAGGTTCCGACCGGATGATGGATGCTGAGGAAGCTTCTTGGATGAGAAGCGAACGGTCTTCAAAGGAAAACAAAGGAAGTCCAGTTGCCTCCTGGAAAAAGATCTTTTGGGATAACTATGACCTGAAGGACCGAGAATCTCCATAGACTTTTTTTTTGCGGGGGGAGGGGGAAGCCCTTTTGGAACTTGTGTTCGGAAAGAAACTTGGACCCCCAATAAATGCTGGTGGAAAAATCACAGCAGCTATTGTGAATTTTCAAACCCGTTCTCGTTGTTCCCTGTCTCAGGCTGCTGACGGGTGGTGACCTATATTGGTTCTGCAAAATCCGGCTGTGATCTGTTTGTTCGTTCAATACGTGTCTCAAAAATCTTCTTTTCAGATGTCCCCCTGGGGAATCTCATCTACACAACAGCACGCCCGAGGACAGGTCTGGCAAAGAAGCTTCTGAATTTATTTTGGCAGGAGAATAAGAAAGAATGGCTTTTTATCCCACCCACCCACCCCCCCTGTACAAGGCTGCCTGCTGCCAAAACAGAAGCTTTTCTGCACCCTCCACGGATCGCAAGGGTAAAAATGGGTAGATCCAAAGTCAAACGATACCGTGCCAGAGAATTTTTTTTTAAAAAAAAAAAGCGTTCAGACTTTTGTTTTGCATTTGCTTCTGAAAAGCAACCTAGGACACAGGTAGCGCTAATTATATTGCCAAGGCTTGTTTTAACACAATTGGCTAAACTCGGAAGAACTCGGGGACTAAACATTGAGTCAACAAGATATCAGCAGTTTTCAGTAGGAAAACAAAGATTACCGGAGCTTCAGACTTCAGATGGATTCTGCGATGGAAATACAGCTCAACTCTTTGCCAGAAAGAGATTCCAGCGGGACCAAACGATACACAAAGAGAGAAAGAGAAAAAAGCGCATTTGGAAGGCAGATTTCCCACTACAGAGAAATTTAGGAGATGAAGCCAAGTCTACAAACTAGTCAGCTATTCCAAAGAGAAATTACCAGTCTGATCATGCAAACCTTCCTGGAAAAGCTCTCTCTATGAGTGGCAAGTTCTATCACAGATAGTCCTCTGTTTACAATCATCATTGGGACCAGAATTCAAGTGGTTGTTAGTCGCCCTGATTTTATAAACAATGGACGGAAACTCATCAAGGAGAGAAGCAACCTGGAAGTAAGGAGAAACTTCCTAAAAGTGAAGACAATTAACCAGTGGAACAGCTGGCTTCCAGAAGTTGTGGGCGCTCCACCACTGGAGGTCTTTAAGAAGAGACTGGACAGCCACTGGTCTGGAATGGTATAGGGTTTCCTGCCTGAGCAGGGGGGTTGGACTAGATGACCTCCAAGGTCCCTCCCAGCTCTGTTACTCTGTTATTCTGTTAAAGGTATGCAAAATTTAGAAGTTGTGGGTGCTCCATCACTGGAGGTCTTTAAGAAGAGACTGGACAGCCACTTGTCTCAAATGGCATAGGATCTCCTGCTTGAGCAGGGGGGTTGGACTGGAAGACCTCCAAGGTCCCTTTTCCAGCTCTATTCTGATTGATTGATCCCTCTCAGAGTTGCTACTATCGGTACCAGCTACCACCTATCCTATACCTGTGAACTTGGTTTTCCTTGCCTAAGGGTAAAAATCTTGCTTGTCTTTGCACCGAGAAAAGTCAGATTGCTCCAGATGGATTTTTGGCTGAAAAAAAAAAGTCATTTCAGCTTCAGTCACACCGTTCTGGGCCTTGTTCCCCAAACACTCAGCCTCCGGGACCGATTACCTCATGGATTCCAAAGTGAGCGTACGAATCAAAGTAATAATCCCTCGAGGTCATTTCTTCTGGGTTCAGGAGTTTGGCCATCTTGCCTCGGCCGGGACAGCTTGGCACCAAAGGGGTTTGAATGGCAGGCGGGGCAGGATTCGGCACGGCGACCGGCGGGAGAGGTTTCGAGGCCCCGCTGTACACCTAAAAGGCATCAGGAGAAAAATAAAACTGTCATCCTATTGCTAAGCACATTGATTTGTGCTTAGAGTGTAAGCTGCCCTGAGTCTTCGGAGAAGGGCGGGATATAAATGGGATTAAAATAAAATAAAAAATAAAATAACTCCGCGCCCACAACAGCCCTTCATTTTCCTCCTGCACCTTCAATATTTGCTTTCCTTTCTATTCCCATTTTTCGGCATTTAGGGATCACACGTTCTTTTCCCGCTCAAACTCTTTCTTCCCGCCTCGGTCCCTTTCAAATTACCCCAGTTCCCCTCAAATTCAGAAAGCTGTGTAGTGCAGATACTTAACACAGTTGTTACGTGAATTCAGCTTCCCCAGATAACGCGGCCGTTCACCAATTCCAGATTCTGACTTTGCTTGTCAGGAGGTCGCAAAAAGGGGATCACAAGACACACACACCCCGGGATGATACGACTGTCATAAATACGAACCAGTTGCCAAACTTCCAAATGCAAGTCACGGGGACCCCCAGGGATGCTGCGACGGTCGTAAGTGTGAAAAAGGGCCATAAGCCCCTTTTTTTCCAGTGCCGTCGTAACGTCGAACAGTCACTCACGCGTCTGAATTTTGCTTCACGCGACCGTCGTCACTTCAGATGGCCCTGAAGCGGCGACGGTGTTGAGCAAAGTGATTGTTCACACTTACGGCCGTCGCAGCATCCCCGCGGTCACGTGATCCAAGCTCAGAATCTTGGCAACTGGCTAAACAAACCATGGTTAAGTCAGGGACTGTTTGTACTCTCCCAGCGCTGATATCCTGCTGGCACAGTCTACTCTCAAACTGCCTATCTTGCTAAAGCTTGCCAGAAAACCTGGCCACTCCGCGTAGCGGGGCTAATACAAGCTTGCTCAGAGGGAGGAACTTTTAAATCACCGACCAAGAAAATTGTCCATTATGGTTGTTAACAGCCTCTTTAATAGCTTTTATATCTCTCTTGCATTTCCGGGACCTCAAAAAGTATGACATGGTTCCCAGGAGCTGCTCAAACCATCGTCTTTCTCGAGCAAAGTTTTCTTGGGCGCCGTCCAAGCAAACAATAAAATAGGTCATCCTCAATATTTTAAAACAGAAAGCAGTGATCCGGCTGCAACGGTAGTAGCTGAAAGGGCCCTGAAAATGTGGAGTGCAACTGAGCTGGGCGGCTAGATAAATTCAATAAATAAATAAATTGCAGATTTGCAGGATAACGGAGCTGGATGGGACTTTGGAAGTCTTCTGGTAGACCAAGCCCCTCGTCTCGTTTTCCACTACAAAACCTCCAGTGATGGAGCATTCACAACTTCTGGAGGCAAGCAGTTCCGCTGATTAATTGTTCTAAACTGTCAGGACGTTTCTCCTTAGTTCCAGGTTGCTTCTCTCCTTCATGAGTTTCCATCTGTTGCTTCTTGTCCTGCCTTCTGGTGCTTTGGAGAATAGGCTGACCCCCCCCCCTCTTCTTTGGGGCAGCCTGTCAAATATTGGAAGACTGCTATCACGTCATCCTAGTAGTCCAGGGGTCTTCAAACTCAGCCCTTTTATGACTTGTGGACTTCAACTCCCAGAATTCCTCAGCCAGCGTGCCTGGCTGAGGAATTCTGGGAGTTGAAGTGCACAAGTCATAAAAGGGCTGAGTTTGAAGACCCCTGTCCTAGTCCTTCTTTTCACTAGAGTAGACATAGCCAATTCCTGCAACTATTCTTTGCGTGTTTTAGCTTCCAGCCCGCTAAACGTCTTTCTTGCTCTTTTTTGGCCCTCTACATCTTTTTTTATAACATGCTAACCAAAACTGGATGCAATATTGTAAATGTGATCTTGGAAGACTCTCTCAAGTCAATCCAGATTCCTAGTGATGATCTGGACCAGATCTTGTGCTTGTTTTGGTCTCCAGTCCCCTAATCATCTTTGTTGCTCTTCTCTCCACTCTTTCCAGAGTCTCAGCATTTTTATTTTATTTTTTTTACAACCTGGGCACCAAAACTTGATGTAATATTCCAGGTTTGGTCCTCCTTACTTATTACTACATGCAGGCTTGTTCTGCCTTCTCTCTGGGTCCCGCTACCTCAAATATGAGAATGCTCAAGAAATGTTTGATGTGAAGGAGGCAAACTACACCAGCCCTATAAATATAAATCTCTTCTGCAAAATGAAGGGAGATGGGCAGGATTCCAGTTGGCCAGAGGTTTCCTCTCTCTGGAGCATAATGAAGGCCCCGAGATAATTTATGGACAACAATTTGCAGAGCCATCCTCCTCACCTGGAGTTGCACCCTCTTCTCTAAAAAAGAAGAGTCCAAAGGAATTAGATCCCAGTGAATCTTTACTCCCTTGCTGTTGATCTCAGAGCTCCGAGAGAGATTTTTGTTGGCGTCTCCAGTTTTCCTAGGCTAGATTTCAAGGAACCTCACAATTTTAACTGAATCTAGAAGAGGGCTGAATAGAAAACAGGACTCCTTATCACTGTGAAATTGATAGATCCTGTAGGACAGGGGTCCCCAACCCCCCACCCCCATCCCGGTCCGTGGACCAGTACCGGTCTGTGGCATGCCAGCAACTGGTCCGCACAAACAAGCAAAGCCCCAACCACGGGATGCAGGCAACACACAAAACCACGCACCGTCTGGTCCGTGGAAAACCCTCTCTCCAAGGAACAGGTCCCTGGTGCCCAAAAGGTTGGAGACCTCTGCCGTAGGAGGAGAGCCAAAATTTTATGCTTAAAAAAAAAACTGTGTTAGAAAAGGTGCCACCGAAATTGATTTTCTGATTCTGCAGAGATGTCTCTTGCTGTGCACAGTCTCCCTGCCCGTGATTTAAGACAAAGCTATGATCTGGGAGGAAATGCATAAGGGTAACATTAGGGACGCGGTGGCTCAGTGGGTTAGGACGCTGAGCTTGTTGATCAGATGGTCGGCAGTTTGGCGGGTCGAATCCCGAGTGCCGCGTAGCAGAGTGAGCGCCTGTTACTCGTCCCAGCTTCTGCTAACCTAGCAGTTCGAAAGCACGTAAAAATGCAAGTAGAAAAATAGGGACCACTACGGTGGGAAGGTAACAGCGTTCCGTGCACCTTTGGCATCTAGTCATGCCGGCCACATGACCACGGAGACGTCCTCGGACAAGCGCTGGCTCTTCGGCTTTGAAACGGAGATGAGCACCGGCCCCTAGAGTCGGAAACGACTAGCACACATGTACGGGGGAACCTTTACCTTTAACTCAATCAAAAGGCCAGCCCTTGAATACAACCAGCTGTATTTCAGCTGTAACAGCCCCAAAACAGGATAGGTTGTGATCTATTGCAGGGGTCCCCAAACCCCGATCTGCGGCACGCCAGCAACCGGTCCGCACGAACAAGCAAAGCCCCATCCGTCAGATGTAGGCAGCACACAAAACCACGCAGCCTCCAGTCCAGTCCATGGAAAAACCTCTCTCCATGGAACTGGTCCCTGGTGCCCAAAAGGTTGGGGACTTCTGATCTGTTGGGTTTGTTACAGGGGAAAAAAAAATACGTACCAGAGGGAAAAAACACACACATAAGAAGCAAACAATCCGAGATATTGGCACGGATTAAATAGCCCTTGTCCTCTGTTAGCACTTCTTTCCCAGCTTAAGAAACAAAAATCTCTCCATACAAATGAACGGATGACATACCACACTCTTTTGTCAATAGATCCAACTCAAACTCCTTTCTCTGGGGGAGCCCTACCCTGCCCCCCCCCTTCTTGCCAAACAGAAAGTTAATAGCCCCTTAGTGATGGTCATTCATTAAGTTTGCTCCTGGTTTCTCTTCAAGCCCCTTCGTGCCAACCGGCCAAATTTGTTCTAATCCCCAGATTTGGGAGCACAATCACATTTGACTTCAAATCAGAGTTCACGTCACCCAGCTCTTTGCTGAACCCACCGTGCCAATTTACAACAGCAAAAGGTTCATCCCGGTGTGTGTGTGTGTGTGATAACCTGTTAGCACAACTTTTTAATCTAGCTTTGTGGGGGGAGGGGCTGGGAAAATCAGCCACGAATATTGAAATTGAAGTTTTCGTTGGGCTAGGAAAAAAAGGAGGTTGGAAGGGTGGTATGGTTTCCCTGTTACCCACCAATCTATTTTCCAAAGAGCAAAAAGGTAACAAATGGGTTTAAAATTAAGCTCCCTTTCCTGGTTGCTAGGTAATATTCTCCCTTCCCTTGGCGAGTCACAACACAGTAATTAGACCTTTCTATGCAAATACAACATAGACATTATCCTCTGTTGGAATTTTTCAAAGAATGAGAAGCCACGAATGATCCCCTCTTTTCCATCTCATCTTTGCTTGCCAGCAGCTTTAGGGAAAGGAAAAGAAAAAAGAAAAAAGAATTAAGGTGTTATCCTGAGCCTCTGATCCCTAAACATTAATTGGAGGGATTGCGCCTATTTTGAGGGGAAAGTGTGTTATTTTCTGTCTCCCGTAATAATTCCGCCGTGTGAAAAAAGTCCCGTGATCCGATCGCTGGAGAAATAACAAATTTACTGCAAATTGTTAACTTCCCGCTGTTCGTGATTTGATAAACCTCGGGGGGTTGGGGAGGGATGGGGGGGTTGGCCATTTGCTCTGCCCAAAGGTGCAGACGTCCCATTTTCATCAAGAGGCAAAAGAGCGACGGAGGTCAGGCTTGTCTTTTGATGAAGATGGGATAAACCAAAGCCAAATCAGAAATAGTTGATTTGTGCACTCGAAGCTAAACTATCAAAGGAGCCGTAAGAAGAAGGACAGGAGATAGGCCAGTAAACATGAGCGTGGAGAGGCTGCAGCCAGCAAAAATGGATCAATGGAGATTCATCTCCATCTATCGATCTGGGGAGGTGGAACTTTGGATCCTTCTCGTTCTCGTATTTCTAGAACCTCACAGTTTGTTTTTCTGCTGTTCCCGTTTTTTCTAATTTCTCTGGGGGGGTGAAATAAGAGAACAACAGAAGAGAATAACAGAGTTGGAAGGGACCTTGGAGGTCTTCTAGTCCAACCCTTTGCTTGAGCAGGAGGCCCTATACCATTTCAGAGAAATGGTTGTCCAATCTCTTCTTAAAAACCTTCAGTGATGGAACACCCATGACTTCTGGAGGCAGGTCGTTCCACGGGTTAATTGTTCTAACTGTCAGGAAGTTTCTCCTTAGTTCCAGGTTGCTTCTCTCCTTGATTAGTTTCCATCCGTTGCTTCTCATCCTGCCTTCAGATGCTTTGGAGAATAGGTTGACCCCACACACACACTTCTTTGGGGCAACCCCTGAGAGATATTGGGCGACTGCTATCATGTCACCCACAGTCCTCTTCATTAAAGTAGACATGCCCAATCCCAGCAGCCATTCTTCAGATGTTTTAGCCTCCAGCCTCTTAATCATCTTTGTTGCTCTTCTCTGCACCCTTTCCAGAGTCTCAACATCCATCCGTTGCTTCTTGTCCTGCCTTCAGGCGCTTTGGAGAGGAGCTTGACTCCCTCTTCTTTGGGGCAGCCCCTGAGATATTGGAAGACTGCCGTCATGTTCCCCCCTCGTCCTTCTCTTCATAAAACTAGGCACACCCAATTCCAGCAGCCGTTCCTTGTATGTTTTAGCCTCCAGTCCCCTGATCCTCTTTGTTGCTCTTCTCTGGCCTCGCTTACGCAAAGTGTCTTTGCAGAAAAGAGAGTGACCTTGTGCAGATAGTAGTAGACTGAGTTGGATTCTGGGTTTTTGCAACACAGATCGGAGAGTCCTAAAGATTAGGAGGCTATCCTTGTTTTATGACTAGAACAGAGGTGTCAAACTCAATTTCATTGAGGGCCGCCTCAGCATTGCGGTTGCCCTCAGGGGGGCGGGTGGGTGTGGCCTGGGTGGGTGTGGCCTACTGGGTGGGTGTGGCTAGAGTGGGTGTGGCCTACTGGGTGGGCATGGCCAGCTCTACGTCGTTTGCATCAAGGGTGCCTATGGGGGCCTGGGCAGGAGTGGGACAGATCTGGGGGTCTCTGGCAGGAGGAGGGTCTCTGGGCCAGGGCCAAGGCAGTGGGGGCCATTCCCTCACTGTTTCCAAGATGGCTTCGCGGGCCACATGAAACCACTTCGCGGGCCGGATCCGGCCCCCCTGTGCCTTGTGTTTGACGTGTCTGGACTAGAACAAGAAGCTTAGTTCTCAGCTAAGCCTCTGACACAAAGGAGGATATGTTTCCCATGTCTAGGGGTATAGTAAGCCTCCAATTCTTCCTATTTGGCGGTTATCCTGTGTTCTTCCACATGCAAAGAAAAAGGCCATATTTCGAGAGACTGGCCTTTCGCATAAGACACCTTCTGTCTCGATTTCTTTCTGGTATGGCAGATCTTTTGATGTCCTTGCTCTTAACTTTTGTTCTCCAGACGACTCTGGTCTCACCACAGTTTGCATCTCCACAGGAGATGGCGAAGGATGTCCCTACGTGACAGAAGAAAGAATGCTCAAGTCTATTATAGATCTCTCCGTGGCTTGGCTTTCCCCTTTCGAAACATGCTTGAATGTCAGCAAATGCGATTTGTTTCCTAAATGTTATGCTTATAAATGTTATGCTGAGGAAAATTGGTATCATGTGTCAAAAATAGTAAGAGTGGGCATTTAAGCTCTTTGGAAAGGTTGAAAAATAGCACCATAGCAACGAAGTGAAGTGGCACAATTTGCAAATAGAAATAAACTGGCAGGTTCACCCCTCAATGAAATGACCTCTTTGTTCCAGCTTCAACTTTCTGCAGATTATAAATAGCCTGAAACCTATTTTCAAAAGCAGCCAGGAGGGGTGCAAAGAATTACGCCCACCCTCAAAACCAAGGTCTTCTTCTGATTGACTCTGATGGACAGAGAAGAAGAATCACACGTAGATTCAGGTCTCTCTGCTTTAAGGGCAGTGGTTATTTCTACCACACCTCTGGAATTTGAACAATGAATGAGGGCTTACAGATGGCCCGAGATGGGTCCCACCAAAAGCTCTGCCTACACTATCTTTCCAAAAGAGCCTTGGTGGCGCAGTGGGCTAATGCCTCCTTAAGTAACACCAGCTGCCTGCAATTAGTGCAGGTTCTCATCCCACCAGGCTCAAGGTTGACTCAGCCTTCCATCCTTCCCAGGTAGGTAAAATGAGGACCCAGATTGTTGGGGGCAATTAAGCTGACTTTGTAATAATGCCGCTTGGGGTGTGTGTGTGAAAGCCCTAATAAGCAGGCATATACATAGAATGAAGGCTACTGCTAAGCACATTGATTTGTGCTTTAGATTGTAAGCCGCCTTGAGTCTTCGGAGAAGGGCGGGATATAAATGGGATTTTTAAAAAAAAACGTGCAGTTTTTTAAGAAACAAGAGAGAGTAGAAATAAGGGAGAAAGGGGGAGGAAATACACGAAAACAGTTCTTCAGTTGAGTGACATACAGGATATGAGTTTGGTTAATCTTCCTTCCATCTCCTTATTCGAGTCCTTACTACAAAGCATACAAGGCTAGGGAAGAATCATAGAGTGATCGGAAAGGGTCTTAGAGATCATCTACTCCAACCCTTTGCCCCACTAAGTTATACCTAACAGGTAGCACCCCCGGCCCTTGTTCATAAGCCCCCAGTGAAGGCAACCCACCACCATCCTCACCAGACTTTTGTCCTACTCAACCCCTTTCCAGATCAGGAAATTCCTCCTTATATCCGACTTGACTTGCTTTCCTTCTCATCTTAACCGTCTGTCTTTTTCTCCTCTCCATTTTGGTCAAGACCAAGTCTGCCCCTGTGGCATCAGACAGTCTTTGTAGACCGTTCTCACATCTCCCTTTGGCATCGTCCTCTCTTACAAGCTAAACAGGGGTAACTCCCATCAATCCACACACTCTGGATTTTTCTAGTAGCTCTCAGCTAAATCTGCTTCAAGTCCCTTTTAAAGTGCAGCTCCCAGAAATGGACTTAGTTGCATAAGTTGCATTAACAAAGGGACTCAGTCAAGATCACTTGAGGCACTTCTACCACTCTATAAAGACTGACTGAGACAACACCTAGAATTCTGCAACCAGTTTTGGTCACCACACTATAAAAAAAGACGTTGAGACTCTAGAAAGAGCGCAGAGAAGAGCAACAAAGATGATCAGGGGACTGGAGGCTAAAACATAGGAAGAACGGTTGCAGGAATTGGGTATGTCCGGTTTAATGAAGAGAAGGACCAGGAGTGACATGATAGCAGCCTTCCAATATCTAAGGCAGGGGTGTCAAACTCAATTTCATTGAGGGCCGCATCAGCGTTGAGGTTTCCCTCAAGGGGCCGGGTGGGTATGGCCAGGGTGGGCGTGGCCTACTGGGTGGGCGTGGCTAGAGTGCGTACGGCCTACTGGGTGGGCGTGGCCAGCTCTACATCGTTCGCATCAAGGGTGCCTATGGGGGCCTGGGCAGGAGTGGGACAGATCTGAGGGTCTCTGGCAGAAGGAGGGTCTCTGGGCCAGGGCCAAGTCAGTGGGGGCCGTTCCCTCACTCTTTCCAGGATGGCTTCGCGGGCCACATGAAACCACTTCGCGGGCCGGATCTGGCCCCTGGGCCTTGTGTTTGACATGTCTGATCTAAGGGGTTGCCACAAAGAGGAGGGGATCAACCTATTTTCCAAAGCACCTGAAGGCCAGACAAGAAATAATGGATGGGAACTGATCCAAGACGAGATTCAACCTAGAAATAGGATAAATTTTCAGACAGTGAGAACAATCAATGAATGGAACAACCTGCCTCCAGAAATTGTGGCAGCTTCATCCCTGGAGGCTTTCAAGAAGCGATTGGACTACCATCTGTCAGAAATGGTGTAGGGTCTCCTGCTTGGGTGGGGGGGTTGGACTAGATGAGCTACAAGGTCCCTTCCAACTCTGTTATTCTATCCCTTATTCTCTCTACACAGAGAAGAACTTTCCTTCTGATAACCAGACAGAATACCTTTGCAAAGGCAGTCAACATTGCAATGGCTTTTTATGCTGAAGCATCACACAGCTCACTCATGATTAGCTGGTGGTTGACTAGAATCCTAGATCATTTTCCCAAGCATCTCCTCCAACCAGGCCTTTCCATCACAATCCCTATGCTTTTTTTTTCCAGACCCAGATGCAGGAGCTTAGATTGGTCACTGCTGTCCATCATACTGTCAGCTCTAGCCCAACGGTCAAGCCTCTTCAAGCCATTTTGAATTGTGACACAGGAGCATTTATGAGCACCTTTGAAAATGTACTCTGCACTGCACCTTTGGACCCACATCTGTCCAGAAGAGTCTCATGAGAGATTTCATCGAATGCTTTTAAAATTCACTGCATCCACAGCATTCCCTAGGCTTACACATTGAACCAAAAAGAGGTCAGATTAGGCAGGCACAAGGGATTCTTAACAAATTCATCCAGTGGAACAGCTCGCCACCAGAAATTGTGGGTGCTCCGTCACTGGAGATTTTTAAGAAGAGACTGGACATTCACAGGACAGGACATTCACCTGTCATGAGACTCTTCTGGACAGATGTGGGTCCAAAGGTACAGTGCAGAGTAAATTTTCAAGGGTGCACACTAGAAGACCTCCAAGGTCCCTTCCAGCTCTATTCTATTCTATTTCTTATTTCTTATTTCTTATTTCTTATTTCTTATTTCTTATTTCTAGTCTATCCTATCCTATCCTATCCTATCCTATCCTATCCTATCCTATCCTATCCTATCCTATCCTATCCTATCCTCTTTTCTATATTCTATTCTATTCTATTCTATTCTATTCTATTCTATTCTATTCTATTCTATTCTATTCTATTCTATTCTATTCTACTCTACTCTATTCTATTCTATTCTATTCTACTCTACTCTACTCTACTCTACTCTACTCTACTCTACTCTACTCTACTCCACTCCACTCCATTCCATTCCATTCCATTATTCTATTCTATTCTATTCTATTCTATTCTATTCTATTCTATTCTATTCTATTCTATTCTATTCTACTCTATTCTATTCTATTCTATTCTATTCTACTCTATTCTATTCTATTCTATTCTATTCTATTCTATTCTATTCTATTCTATTCTATTCTACTCTACTCTACTCTACTCTACTCTACTCTACTCTACTCTACTCTACTCTATTCTGTATTCTATATTCTATATTCTATATTGTTCTGTTCCATTCCATTCCATTCCATTCTGTATTCTATATTGTTCCATTCTATTCCATTCCATTCCATTCCATTCTACCCTACCCTACCCTACCCTACCCTATCCTATCCTATCCTATCCTCTTTTCTATATTCTATTCTATTCTATTCTATTCTATTCTATTCTATTCTATTCTATTCTATTCTATTCTATTCTATTCTATTCTAGTCTAGTCTAGTCTAGTCTAGTCTAGTCTATTCTACTCTACTCTACTCTACTCTACTCTACTCTATTCTGTATTCTATATTCTATATTGTTCTGTTCCATTCCATTCCATTCCATTCTGTATTCTATATTGTTCCATTCTATTCTATTCCATTCCATTCCATTCCATTCTACTCTACCCTACCCTACCCTACCCTACCCTACCCTACCCTACCCTACCCTACCCTACCCTATCCTATCCTATCCTATCCTATCCTATCCTATCCTATCCTGGTAACAATAATATCTTTTCTCAGTATCTCTCTGCTTGGCAACTTGCTCTAGTATCTTGCTAATACAAGATGTGTAGCTTTTCAGCTCTTCCTCCTTCTCCTTTGGGTATCCTATAGAGCAGCGGTCCTTGGGGGCCCCAATGTCATCATAGGGGGTCCGCAAAGGCTTGAAGAAAGGTTATGATTCAAATCTTGACGTAAGTCTCGGGGTCCATGGCCACAATCCGTGGCCATAAGAGGTATTTAATGGGGGTCCTTGGTGAGAAAGAGAATCTATACAGGGTATTTTATTTTTATTTTTTGGAAATGTAGAGACATTATATTTCTATCTCATGAAAGAACAGATGTAAAAATAAAGTCTATTTTATGGCTCTGGACTCATTTTCAAAGCAAAGATGTTTTATTCCTGGCTGCCTATTAACGCTCTTGCTGCATTCATAAAACAATGGTTCAGACAAAGATAACCTGGAATCAAATGTTCTTTCTTCTCTCAATGTACCAGAATTCAGTGAAAAGCATTAACGGTGAGTTCAGAGCTGGACGCAGTGCTTCCAACAAATTCGTGGCTACTAAAAAGATTCCAGTTTCTGCTATAGAAAATCTCCGGAGAATCAGACCTAAGCAGAAAGCTAAGAGAGCTAAAATTGGGGAGCCGGGGGGGGGGGTTATTTTGAAACACTTGGGGCAATGATTGGCCCAGGATGGTGGGATTC
>NC_139515.1:2453744-2526004 GCF_947247035.1 Vipera ursinii
TCCCGCGGAAGGCGCGATGGAGCTGGGCAGCTTTCTAGGTCATCTTGCCCCTCCCGGCTCCCTTCCGCGGACTGAGCCGCGCTCCTTCCTTAACGGGAGCGACCCCAACTCCAGGCCTGTCCCGTCCGCCCCAGCGAGCGTCCCCCTCGGAGACCCTCTCCCCACCCGGGACCTTTCTCTGAACCGGCTCCAAGAGAGAGAGAGAGGGGGGGGAGAGGGGAGAGAGAGAGAGGGAGGGAGAGAGAGAGAGGGGGGAGAGGGGGAGAGGGGGAGAGGGGGGAGAGGGAGAGGAGAGAGAGAGAGAGAGAGAGAGAGAGAGAGAGAGAGAGAAGCGGCCGGAGCCCTCTGGAGCTGGAACTCTCCCGGCCCAAATGGGAGGATTCCTCGCCCAGCCTGGGGAGCTATTCTTGGCCTCAACCGGACCGCTCTGGCCACTGTTGCCATCATCCAGAAGCCTGACTGTGGACCCGCAAGGTGTGATAAGTGAATAACTGAGTGAGCCTCTGAAGGATCCTGTTCCTAAGGGCTGCACCACAAGGAAGAGCCCCCACCCCACCCCATATTTTTAAATCTTTTTGCTAATCTGGCAGGTGGTAGGGGCCATCTAAAGTGTGTATAGTCAAGGCTATGGTCTTCCAGTTGCAATGTACGTCTGTGAAAGCTGGACCATAAGAAAGGCTGAGCGCCAAAGCATTGAGGCCTTTTAACTCTGGTGCTGGAGAAGACTCCTGCGAGTCCCTTGGACTGCAAGGCGATCAAACCGGTCAGTCCTAGAGGAGATCAACCCTGACTGCTCTTTAGAAGGCCAGATCCTGAAGTTGAAACTCAAATCCTTTGGCCACCTAATGAGAAGGAAGGACTCACTGGAGAAGAGCCTCATGCTGGGAAAGATCGAGGGCAAGAGAAGAAGGGGACGACAGAGAATGAGGTGGCTGGATGGAGTCACTGAAGCAGGAGGTGTGAGCTTAAATGGACTCCAGAAGATGGTAGAGGACAGGAATGCCTGGAGGAACGTTGTCCATGGGGTCGCGAGGGGTCGGACACGACTTCGCAGCTAACAACAGGGGCCATCTATAAAACACATCTCTAGTAAATGGAGACGCGATCAAAAACCTGGTACATACTATCACCTGCGGTGGACGTGTGTTAAAGCTTAAAAAAAAAAGTGTTGGACAAAAATACATACCTGGTTAGGGAAAAAAAATGTCAGGGAAACAGGTGGAATTTAAACCTGAACTTTTTTAAAAAAAATTAGGTATCATTCCGGAAAAATTGGATAAACGAAGCGTAGATCTAACATTGCGTGTATTTAAGAGTGGCGAGAGTTGCATTTGCCCAGGACTGGAAAAATGAAGAAACACCACCGGGCGAAGAAAGAATTGAGAAAAATACTGGAGTGTGCTGAAATGGCCAGACCTACATGGAGGAGCGAAGAAAAAGCAGACACAGAATGCTTTCAGACATGGAACTTATTTTATCAATGGTTTGGGGGGGGGGGAACGGGACGGAGAGGAAGAACTTAACTTGTATTGCTAAGCAAAACCAACCAACCCAGGCAAGGCACTGTTCATTAATGAAATGTAATAAAAGAGAAATCAATTTTTTTTAAAAAAAGGAAACCCCCCCCCAAAACACCTCAGTGAAGGGAAAAGGGCACCCTTCATCCAGAAGTGCCCCCCACCCACACATACCCCACCCCTGGAAAGAACTGTGCCCTTCACAGACTTTCTTGGCTGGAGCAGAAGCCATCTGAACATTTTCCCTGCTGCCTTGTTTCCATCTTCCAAAATGTTTGCTCTCTCTCTCTTCAAGGGAAAAGAGGAGGGGGTTTCCGTTGGCTTTCAGCCCAAAGTTTTGCAGCTCTGGGACAGCCAAGAATGGGGGAGGCTGGAAGTCCCACTTTTCTCCGTGCTCAAGACTGCAAGAAAGGCCGCTCAGCCATTTTCTCCAGCTCCCACCCCGAAGCTGGTTTACTGTTCCTCTTTCACCCCCTGTTCCCCCTCCCCTTCCGGCGGCCATTAACACCGAGAAGGCTTGAGACCCCACCTCCAAAATTTAGTTCTTAGCAAGGCTCATCGCCTTCTGTAATGTGTGAATGGTTTTGGGAGAAGAAGGGGGGGGTAGAGGAAAGGAAACCATCAGAGAAGAGAGGCAGGACCCCCCCCCCCCCCCGGCTTAATGGTCAGGAGAAAGTTAAGAAGGAATTGTCCTAATGGATCAAGTACGTAGTTAAAAGTGGGGGTGGGAACTTTGGGTTTTCAGATGTGCACAATTCTCTTAATTTAGCTTCAAAAGTAAAGGTAAAAGTTTCCCCCTGAGTGGAATTTTCCTCCAATGGGATTTTCCCATGTATTTTACCAGGAAACATAGACAGGGCAGCCTAGAAAAGTCAGTGCCCTCCTAACCATACCCAAGCACTCCGAGTTTGTTGGCAATGTCCATTTTGCTGTATGAGGTCATGGTGACCTAATCCTAAGTGGAATTTTCCTCCAATGGGATTTTCCCATGTATTTTACCAGGAAACATAGATAGGGCAGCCTAGAAAAGTATGTGCTCTCCTAACCATACCCAAGCACTCCGAGTTTGTTGGCTATGTCCATTTTGCTCTATGAGTTCAAGGTGACCTAGCCCTAACCCTAAGTGGAATTTCCCTCCAATGGGATTTTCCCATGTATTTTACCAGGAAACATAGACAGGGCAGCCTAGAAAAGTCAGTGCCCTCCTAACCATACCCAAGCACTCCGAGTTTGTTGGCAATGTCCATTTTGCTGTATGAGTTCAAGGTGACCTAACCCTAACCCTAAGTGGAATTTTCCTCCAATGGGATTTTCCCATGTATTTTACCAGGAAACATAGACAGGGCAGCCTAGAAAAGTCAGTGCCCTCCTAACCATACCCAAGCACTCCGAGTTTGTTGGCAATGTCCATTTTGCTGTATGAGGTCATGGTGACCTAATCCTAAGTGGAATTTTCCTCCAATGGGATTTTCCCATGTATTTTACCAGGAAACATAGATAGGGCAGCCTAGAAAAGTATGTGCTCTCCTAACCATACCCAAGCACTCCGAGTTTGTTGGCGATGTCCATTTTGCTCTATGAGTTCAAGGTGACCTAGCCCTAACCCTAAGTGGAATTTCCCTCCAATGGGATTTTCCCATGTATTTTACCAGGAAACATAGACAGGGCAGCCTAGAAAAGTCAGTGCCCTCCTAACCATACCCAAGCACTCCGAGTTTGTTGGCAATGTCCATTTTGCTGTATGAGGTCATGGTGACCTAATCCTAAGTGGAATTTTCCTCCAATGGGATTTTCCCATGTATTTTACCAGAAACATAGATAGGGCAGCCTAGAAACGTATGTGCCCTCCTAACCATACCCAAGCACTCCGAGTTTGTTGGCAATGTCCATTTTGCTCTCCGAGTTCACAGTGACCTAACCCTTAACCGTAGTCATTTCTGACTCTAGGGGCGCTGCTGGCCTTGGCTGTGCACGTATCCCAGCATGCTTCTTGGGCAGAAAGGCAACCTTGCCATGAGTATTGCCACTTGTGGTCTCCTGCACACCTGTCTACATTTCTGCTCTTTTTTAAAAGCTGTCACTTTAGCTAAGTACTTTAGAGGGAAAAGGTTAGCAGCTTCTCCTGAATTCCTCCGGCAATCTTCTGTTCTCTATTGTGTTAGCTTGCTTGGGTAGCTCTCGGTCTTGAGAAACTGTCCTCCTCATTCTTACAGCAATGCCCAAACCGGTGGTTCCTCCGCCACCTCCTCCAGCCACAAAACTCACAAAGAAACACAACGGTGTAGCGAGAGGCCCAAGACAAACGAGGCCGACACCACTGAGAGTGGCTGAGAACGGGGATTGACAATGGGGGGAAAAAGCGTGTAATAAAATGCAGCCGTATTTCTTTGTGCTGCCTCGCCGGTGGTGAGCGTTTTAACTCAAAGAGAATGTCTCCTATCGTCTCCAACTCATTCACTATTTGTTAAGTGCTTCTCTGCGGATCTGTTCCTATCCTTCTGTTTTTCACTTCTGTTCTGAAATGCCTCACCTTCCCCCAGCAGCTTGCAGTTCCTCCTGCAGAACGGCTGGGTTAATGCTTTCTAATTTGGAAAAAGGGGAGGGGGAAAGGGGGGGAGGGAATGTGTTGGCTTTCCTGCTTTCTTATTCCAGCTTGCTCAGTGTCACCCTGTGGCCCAGGCAGGGCGACTTTCCGAAAGGATAAAACTAGACTTTTGTTTCCAAAAGCTTCTCAACCAACTTCCCTGGGCGACTTCCGAAATCTCTGTGGAAAACGTTTAAAGCGGGGGGGCAATGCGCAAAGAATTTCTCAGCCTCCCGTCCTCCCTGTTCTGTTCTCCAAGCGCTCCTAAAATGTAAGGGAACCTCATTTTACCTGGAACAAATTGCAGCTGCCCTATTTTGCCAGTCCTCTGTTCCCCCCGAGGAACTGAGAATGCCTCACGCCTTTCTTAATGCAATAGGTGTGTGTGTGTGTGTGTGTGTGCATGCGCATGTGTGTGGAACTGTCCAGTGCATCTACTACTAGGGAGGAGGAGGAGGAGGAGGAGGAGGAGGAGGAGGAGGAGGAGGAGGAGGAGGAGGAGGAGGAGGAGGAGAGGGACAGCAACTGTGGGGCCCTTTGTGCTCTCTGAGCTTGTTTTCTTGCAGATGTTTCACGACCCAAACTAGGCAACATCATCAGTGCTAGATGGGAGTAGGGTTTGTGGAATGAGGAGGAGGAGGAGGAGGTGTCCTGTTTGTGAACAATCCCTGGGGTGGGGAGGACAGGATGCGGGAGAAGGACCGACTGTCACAGGGACAAACTCCCCATCGCAACTGCTCTTTCTTCGTCTGCTTCTAGATTTGGTGCTCCAGGCCATCCTTGTCTCCTTTATTGCGTGTCTTCTAAGTTTTGATCCGTAAGTAATGTGTGCTTTGTAGGTCATCCCCTTTAAAGTCTAAAAGGAGGAAGTTTCCCCCCCCCCCGCCGCCCTTTCTCTCCCCAAAGGAGAGAACACTGCTTCACTGGGTTCTCTTCCATCTTCGCCCCAGGCAGCGCACGCCAAGCTCTCCAACGTTCCCCCCACCCCATTGCAAGCCATCCTTCTTCTCCTGCGGGGCTAGGTTCCTTCTTAGACACACACACACACACACACTCCCTAATTTCAATCAGCCATCCCGACTGAAGATTTCCGAGGCGAGAGGATCCTCGTGGAAGAAAAACCCTCTTTGGCTCTGCTGCTAAAACGCGGCCGATTGATCTCCCTCCCTCAGAAGATTGAGAGCGCCAACTGGGTCAATTTAATTTTAACGCATTTGGTTTGATTTCCAGCCTGCCTTTCTAGCGAGCTGAAACCCTCCCAGCAGCCAGAAGCATTAACAGCTGATCAGAGAAGACTACAAGCCCATTACACCAGTGAGGACTGGCGAGTGAGAGCAGACGAAACGAAAAGCAGGTGTTTTGCAAGGTGAGAACACAGCCGATGTTGGGCTGAGGTGCGCCTGACCTGGTAAGCACATTCCCACATGCGCTTCTCCAAATGTATCGCCGGACTCTCTCCTGGATTTCAGGCAGGGATGGGTCGGCTGGGCCAGCTCTATTGGTCAGCCTAGTTATCAGTTGTTGTTTTGCTGGGCGCTATTCTTCAAAAAAACAACACAAAGAACTCGAGTATATGCCCAACTAAAGTTCACCTGTCCAAAGCACCTGAGGGCAGGACGAATCCAGGTTGTCCTCGATGTATGGCCACATTCCTGTCACTAAGTGAGACTGCGGTTAAGTGATCTTTGCCCCATTTTACAACCTCTCTGGCCACCATTGTTAAGTGAATCGCTGTTGTTAATGACATGTTTAAGTGACTCTGGCTTCCCCAGCCCTTGACTATGCTGGTCAGAAGGTCGCAAAAGGGGATCACATGACCTCCAGGATGCTGCAACCATCATAAGTATGAATCAAGGTAATAATTTATCAGCTAACCAGCTTATGTGATGTAAGATATAATGATGGGAATGACTCAGCAGGGTCTGTGTCTGTTTAAGAGCCAGCAGGGTCTGTGTCTCTTTAAGAACCTTTATATAAAAGGGAAGGCTCCGCAGAAGTGTGTTCTCTCTTCTGTTTTCCTGCTGCAACTGCTGTGTGTTCCTGCTGTATTAGCACATGTATTTTGTTCCTGATGTATGATATTGTAGATGGTGTAAGATAAACCACGATTTAATACAGACCACCGTTTACTGTGTTTACTCCTGGGTTATCTCACACAATAAGATTGTGTGTGCTCTGACAAGTTGCCAAGCATCTGAATTTTGACCACGTGAGCACGGGGAATGCTGCAACAGTTGTAAGTGTGAAAAATGGTCATAAGCCATTTTTTTTCCAGTGCCGTTGTAACTTCAAATGGTCACTGAACAAACTGTAGTAAGTTGAGAACTACGTGTAGTAATGGATGGGAAGATCATGAAGGAGAGTGCCAACCTAGAACTAAGTGGAAACTAAGGAAAAACTTTCTATCAGTGAGAACGATCAACCCATGGAACGGCTTGCCACCAGAAGTTGCGAGTGCTTCATCCCGGCAGGTTTGGGTCTCCTGCTTGAGCAGGGGGCTGGACTAGAAGACCTCCAAGGTCCCTTCCAGCTCTATTCTGATGGTGAGTCAGTGGGGTCCTACGCTTGGGGGTGGGGGAAGACAAGAGATAGGGGTCCCTTCCTATTATCCAATGTTCTACAGTATTTGCAGGGCATCAACACAAAACGACGTGTTATTCAGTATCTGGTTTTATTTAAAACATGCTCAAATGCATAGTTAAATCATCAAAACAATAACTTGTTTCCTTCTGGGGATAACCCGCCCACCAACGTGCAGTTTTGTTACCGTAACCCTTGGGTCAATAGCTAGAGACAGCTGTATCTTGGACAAGATGAACTAGGGTTCGTACTGAACGGTTTTCTTCAGCTA
The DNA here is from genome assembly GCF_947247035.1 of Vipera ursinii. Lineage (NCBI taxonomy): Eukaryota > Metazoa > Chordata > Lepidosauria > Squamata > Viperidae > Vipera > Vipera ursinii. The sequence continues at coordinate 2,460,697 of NC_139515.1, forward strand.
GTTTCTTGGCGCATCCACGTTCCCTCTCTTGCCCCTGCCCCCAAATTTGGACCCGATTTCTCCTCGCCCACCCCGGCCCGAAGACGCAGCAAAGCCAAGCCCACCACTTCTTCCACTTAAAATGGTCACACCTTCCTTAGGCCAGTTTTTTTTCCCCCCCGGGAGTGACACCGAATCTCTCTTCTTGAGCATTTCCTGGTGTGGGCTGGCTTCGCTTTCAGCAGCTTCCAAGGCATAATAATCCCTCTTGCATACCGTACTTAACATTTTTGAAGCTTACGAATGCTTCGGGGTGGGGTGGGGGCGAGGGGGGGGGGAATCGACATGCTGTTAATTCTTTAAATAAAAAAAGGGAAAAAGGAAGGGGGGGGGAGGTTTAAAAATGGTTTGCTGCCAGATTCTCAGGCTTCACTCGCCTAACGAAGCTTATATGTTCAGCCGGACGCCCCCCTTCCACGTCTCTTTAAGAAGATATTCCTGCTTAAAACGTATTCTAAAAATGTATCCCCTGGTAGAAAAATTAGTACATCGGGCGTGAGGCTAATTTGAAGCCCCCCCACCCCCTGCTTGACAGCTGTGGTTTGAGAACTCAGGATTTATATATTCCTAGCAACTGGGGGTGTGAGGGGGGGGGGAAACAACGCAGTTGTAAAATAGCGGTTTGTGTTTTGGAAAGCGCGGCTGTGCAAACGAGGCTTTCTGTTCTCGCCCCATCCTTGCCCCCCACCCATTCTGGTCACCTTAAGTATTTCAAGCCGAAGAGTCCCACCAGGATTGTAGCAAGGGACCTGTACCACTTCCGGGATGTGCCGAAAAAATTAGGATGCCCAACGGTGGGAACTAGGATTTTGGCAAACAGGTCCGCGGGTTTGCGTGTCCGTAGCAAGAAACACGTGAGTGCTCATTACTTAAAAAGACTAAGCTGGTCAGCTGGCGTAACAAGCAGAACTACAGCCGTATTTAACGCATTTAAGAAGCATAAGTACATTTTAATTCCTTTTTTTTCCCTCGCCACCTTTCCCAAACCCCAGGAACAACCCCAAACTTAAATATACAAGAGGTGACAGCTGTGCAGTTTGGGACATGACCAAACAAGCAGGGCTGACGTTACCACACTCCTTCCTGAAATCTAGCTATAATGGTTTCCTCAGAATGCACGTTATTTGTTTTGTTCTGGAGCCAAAGCAAAGCCACGAATACAGGTTGGGCGAGTGGACGATCACCTGACCATGAGCCAGCCGTGTGCAGCAGCAGCAGCCAAAACAAATAATCCAATCCTGGGTTGTATAAACAGAGGCATAGAATCAAGCTCACACGAAGTATGATTACCGCTTTACAAAGCCCTAGTGAAGCCACACCTGGAATACTGCAGCCAATCTTGGTCACCACATCACAAAAAAAGATGTTGAGAGTTTGGGAAAAATTCAGAGAAGAGCAGCTAAGATGATCCAAGGCCTGGAGACAAAAACATACGAAGAACGGCTGCGGGATTTGGGTTTGGCTAGTCTGAAGAAAAGAAGAAATGGGGGAGACAGGATAGCAGAATTCCAGTATTTGAGGGGCTGCCCCAAAGAAGAGGAGGGGGTCAAACTATCCTCCAAAGCCCTAGAGGGAAGGATGAGAAACAATGATTGCAAACTGATCAAAGAGAGAAGCAACCTGGAATTAAGGAGAAACGTCCTGACAGTGAGGACAATCAACCAGTGGAACAGCTGGCCACCAGAAATTGTGGGTGCTTCATCACTGGAGATCTTTAAGAAAAGACAAGACAATCACCTGTCTGAGATGGTGTAGGCTCTCCTGCTTCAGCAGGGGGCTGGACTAGAAGACCTCCAAGGGTGCCTTCCAGCTCTACTCTATTCTATTCAATTATCCAATTATCTATTCAATTGTAAGAGCCTTGGTGGAGCAGTGGGCTGATGCCTCCTTAAGTAACACCAGCTGCCTGCAATTAGTGCAGGTTCGAGTCCCACCAGGCTCAAGGTTGACTCAGCCTTCCATCCTTCCCAGGTAGGTAAAATGAGGACCCAGATTGTTGGGGGCAATTAAGCTGACTTTGTAATAATGCCGCTTGGGGTGTGTGTGTGAAAGCCCTAATAAGCAGGCATATACGTAGAATGAAGGCTACTGCTAAGCTTGTAAGCCGCCCTGAGTCTTCGGAGAAGGGCAGGATATAAATGGAATTAAAATAAATAAATAAAATAAAATAAGTCGAGATGGGATGGGGTAGGCTTCAAGGCTCAGGCGCCCAACCACTAACTGACCTCCATCAACGAGAGGGATGAAATCAAGTTTGAATGAAGGATGAATGTCCCCAAAGGTGCTTTTTTTCAGCAGACAACCGGACTTCCTTTGTTTCTCTTTGAAGATGTTTCGCTTCTCATCCAAGGAGCTTCTTCGGCTCTGACTGGGGAAGGGAAGGATTGGTATCCCTTGCAGATGGCTGGTCATTTGCTTGGTTTTAGAGAGTCGTCGAGGCCACTCGAGGACACAAGACAAAACTCCAAGTGGCTATATCAGTCTCCCTTTAATTCTTTCTCAGCAATCCAATTTTATATACATATAGTCTGGTAAGACAGAGGCAGAGATGCGTTACGAGGTTTAAGATCAAGTTTCAGAGCATTAGTTCCCCCTTTCGCCGTTTCTTTAAAAGCATTGCTTCCTGCATCTAATTACTAATTACTAATTACTAATCCCTAACCCAGGGGTCTTCAAACGTGCCTGGCTGAGGAATTCTGGGAGTTGAAGTCCGCAAGTCATAAAAGGGCCACGTTTGAAGGCCCCCTGCCTTAACCTGTTGGATGAAATTGCTAGGACATACGATCCCATCTATTTTTTTTTTCCTGAAACAATTAAAAAAATAACCGGAGGTGTGTATAAATCTTTCAGTAATCCATGATGGAAAAAAAAGTACGAAATGAAATTGTGAAAACAATGCTTCTATTATGACCAACTGGATGCAATTGGAAGATGTAACAGTCAACGGATCATATTTTGGTTTGTGTTCACAAATTACACCTTGCTTTTCAATCAATTCATGTCAGCTACTGAGAATATCCAAACTGTGGGAAGGGATAATATCAGGGGTCTTCAAACTTGGCAACTTTAAGACTTGGGGACTTCAACTCCCAGAATTCCTCAGCCAAGGAATTCTGGGAGTTGAAGTCCACAAGTCTTAAAGTTGCCAAGTTTGAAGACTCCTGTATAATACAAAGTGTGCATTGAAGAGTTGGGGTTAGCACGCCCAGAGACGCTGTGAACCATCCTAAAGTGCATAGAAGTGTCTGTGTGTGCTTGGAGTAAAACTTTGGTGCATTGGTTGTGCTTGTGTCACATTGGCTGAAACGGGCCAATTTTGATTCGTATTGTGTCTTTACGAAAGCAAGGAATGCTGCTTGTGGAGGTAGGTGTGACTACGCCTCATAGCCTATTATTCCTTAGCAGGTGATGTGAAAGCTTCAACTGACCAACATCCTCAAGATGGAGAGCAGAGGCGATGACTGTAGCCTATAGAACAGACATGTCAAACACAGGGCCCGGGGGCCGGATCCGGCCCGCGAAGTGGTTTCATGCGGCCCGCGAAGCCATCCTGGAAACAGGGAGGGAACGGCCCCCACTGCCTTGGCCCCGGCCCAGAGACCCTCCTCCTGCCAGAGACCCCCAGATCTGTCCCACTCCTGCCCAGGCCCCCATAGGCACCCTTGATGCCAACGATGTAGAGCTGGCCACGCCCACCCAGTAGGCCATATGCACTCTAGCCACGCCCACCCAGTAGGCCACGCCCACCCTGGCCATACCCACCCGGCCCCCTAAGGGCAACCGCCATGCTGATGCCGCCCTCCATGAAATTGAGTTTGACACCCCTGCTATAGAAGGTGGATACTTGGAATGTAAACGGAGTAAAACGGAGTTGATGAGTTCAATCATGATGAATTCATGAATGAAACGGAAAAAAAAAAGTTATGTTGTGCGTGTGTGTGTGAAAATTAAGGAATTACTACAGATCGGAATGAAGGGGAACTGATATTAGGAAACCGAGCCGATGATTCCGCGTAGGGAGGTCAAAGTTAGAATTGGGAATGACAAGTTTGTACTAAAGTGGTGTCACTGAAGTCCTCAACGTACAACTGTTTACTGAGTTACAACGGCACTGAAAAAAAAGTGGCTTGTAACCATTTTCACACTTACGACCGTTGCAGCCTCCCCGCGGTCATGGGATCAAAAGTCAGACGCTTGGCAACTGACTTATGTTTGTGACGGTCGCAGTGACCCAGGGTCACGTGATCCCCTTTGGCAACCTCCTGACAAGGAAAGTCAAAGGGGGAAGACAGATTCACTTAACATTCATCTTACTAATTTAACAGCTGCAGTGATTCACTTAACAACCGTGGCGAGGAAGGTCCCTAAGTGGGGCAAACTCAAGAAATGTTTTGCTCACTTAGCCACAGAAATTTTGGGCTCCGTTGTGGTCATAAGTCAAGGACGACTTGTACGGATGTTGTTGCGATTCCTCGCCAGCCAGTGGATCCGGCAGCTGAGTCTGAGGACTAAGAGGAGGAGGAGGAGGGGCCTGAAGTGACATCAGAGTCAGAGGAAGGCTCTGAGGAGCTCCGAGACTCACAGTCGGACGAGGAGGCTGGCCCCTCTACTCGCGCTCAAGCTGAGCCACAGCTGTGCTGGGACCCTGAGTTGGACAGTGATGAAGCACAGCTGGGACAAATCCAGGATGCATGAATGCACCAGCAGGAAAAGAGAGTAGGACAGAGGAATGCAATGGGGCGGCTCCAAAGGCAAAGGAGAAGGCAATTATAAAAGGGAACGTGTGGGAGGTGTTGGTTGCTGAAGGCAACCGTTCGTGTTGAGGATCAAGTTTCTGTGGACTGGGTTTGCTTGCCTTGGACCTTGACTCAGGTCTGTGAAAAATAAAAGGGGTTTGGGTTTTTCCTGCAGTTCCTGCCTGTTTCTTGGAAGAGGGGTTTCTCCTTGTGAGCGTAACAAGGAGTCACGTAGGCTGGGACAAAACAGCTGTATTAAAAGAGAGAGAGAGAGAGAGAGAGAGGGGTAAGGAAGGCCGTAAAACAGGTCAAAAACTCGCTTAACAAATATCTCACTTAGCCACGGAAACATTGGGCTCAACTGTGATTGCAAGTCAAAAGCTACTTGTTACGTGTACAACAATGAAAACCTGAACAACAATGTTTAGTGGAATGATGAAGTGAAAGAGGCTATGGATGAGAAAAACACGTGTAGAAAACAAGGATCACCGCATAGACAGTGACAACTAAGACAGTGAACAAATTGCAAAGACAGCGTTCTGAAAAATGTAGTCATAGAGAACAAGGAACAATTATAACTTAAGAGGCAGAGAAAATGCAGGGTGATTTTAATGGGAAAAACTTTTTTTTTTAAAAAGGAAGCTTCAGTAGACTGAATGGAAATTAAGAATAAAGTGATACAGTGATATATATATAATAAAAAGGAACTGAAGGCCACAAATGTTAGTACACGTGAAGAAATGCGAAAAGGAAGTCATAAACTTTGTTAGCATGTTGAAAAATAGTAAGAGTACAGAAGTAGAGGGTTTAGCTAGAGAAATGTAAAAATATGTGTGTGCTTTGTGCAAAGGAGTAGCCCTGTGACTCATTGCACATTGTGTGGAGATGGCTGTCTGTGCTTGGAAGCTGGAAGAATACTCCTATTGTTCTGATAGATAAGGAGAGGTAGCACGTCTATGTTGCTTAAGAAACGCGTGTGGTTAAAAAAAAGAAGTGTTGGGACCAAGAATGAATAAACACCCATGCCAATCCAGATTGAATAGCAAATTGACTAATGAGCATGAAAGAACTATGCTCCCGGTGGTTTGATCCTGGAGAGAGGAGGAATAAAAGAACATAAAGGTAAAGGTTCCCCCGCACATGCGTGCTAGTCGTTTCCGACTCTAGGGGCTGGTGCCCATCTCTGTTTCAAAGCCGAAGAGCCGGCGCTTGTCTAAGGACGTCTCCGTGGCCATGTGGCCGGCATGACTAGACGCCAAAGGCGCACGGAACGCTGTTACCTTCCCACCGTAGTGGTCCCTATTTTTCTACTTGCATTTTTACGTGCTTTCGAACTGCTAGGTTGGCAGAAGCTGGGACGAGTAACAGGCGCTCACTCTGCTACGCGGCACTCGGGATTCGACCCACCAAACTGCCGACCTTCTGATCGACAGGCTCAGCATCCTAACCCACTGAGCCACCGCGTCCCTTTTAAAAGAACACACTGCAGAACAATTACACAAAAGAAGAGTGAATGGGTTGAGGGGAGCAGAGAGAAAGTCCCGATTGGATGAAGTTGACGAATTTCTCAGAAACGAGAGAGAGAGAGAGAGAGAGAGAGAGAGAGAGAGAGAGAGAGAGAGAGAGAGAGAGAGAGAGAGAGGAGGTAAAAAAAACCAAGAGGCAATTATGAATTGGGGAAAGGAAAGAGGATTTGCAAGGAGAGAAAGGCATGAGAGATATAATAAATTCTTTTGGTGTAAGCTTGATTCAGTTAGATTTTTTTTCTCATCTCCTGCCTTTGCTTAGCCTGAAGGGTTCGTGCGTGCATTTAAGTCACTGTTGACACAGTAAGTAGGTGTGATGTACGGAGAACAGAATTTCACAGTTTTGTTGATATTTCTATCGTTATTGAAAGCTAAGAAAGTCCTTCAGGACAAAGCAAGGTTTTTTGTTTCGTTTTGTTTTATAAAGAAATTCAGGCACTCTGATCCAATACACCTGTAGTCCGAATTCCAGAAAAGCAGAGGTGATCTGTTCCTTGCATGCAAAGCCAGAAGGCTATCCAATCAATCGACTGTCAATCACATTCTAAGCTTTTTACATAGTTAAAAAGTGTGCCATAAAGATCCTCAGCTCCATCCCAGGGGATGATTTTAAAAAAACAACAACAGTCAGAAGTGTTTTACATGTCCTAAAGATCCCTTTCCAAGCCTCTTCTAACCTGTTTTTACAAAGCATGTTCCACTTGAGTAATTTACAAGGGGACGATATAGCCATCCTCTTGGGTCATGCCAATTTTTTTTTTAAAAAAAAATTGTCCTCAGGGCTCTTACTGCCTCCTGCACAGCTGAAATGCTGAGCGTTGGCCGCTCAAGATGAAGCATTTTTTTTCCAGGTACTCTAGATGCCAAGTCCCGGAGCGCGTAACGCCAGACATGTCAGCAGAAGGCAAAAATCATAAAACTGCATCTCCCTCGCTTGGGCTATGTCAAGGTAAGGGAATTCCTTGCAGAAAGCAACTGTGTATGAAAGAGTTAGTGGCGACAGGGAAGCAGGCCGTGAAAGAACGCGGAGGCTGGACACCGTCAAAGCCGATGCTAGCCAAAGCATGGAAAAACCCAAAGAAATAGCGCAAAATCAGAAGATGCGGAGAGACGTGGCCCATAGAATCGCCAAAGAGTTGGACACCACCATTACCCATAGCACAGGTCAAGCTTCTTAGGAATCCGAGAGCTTTCACCAAGCATCTGGAGATGATGGCGGGCACATTCCAAACATCAAATCTGAAGCTTCAGTGTGGTCTTCTAAAAACTTCATTGGAAGTCCTACAGCGCTACCTACGGAAGTGGGATGAGGTCCAACCAAGGCATCAGCACGTTTTCCAATTCTGCTTGCGATTTTGCTTCTTTCCCACATTTGCTGGCACTCATTCTTGTACAGGCGGATGATGTTCAACTGGACATCAAACCCAAGATGGTGTTTTTTTGAGAAAGATGCAGAGAAGATGCCCCATCGTTCCCCTCTTTGCCGGGAACCAGAAATAAGACACAGTGGAGTCCATGAGATGACTCTCTTAAATATTTTGTCTCCGGTTAAAAGAATAATCTTACGATGGCGGCCTGAAGTGTGGTTTGAAGGCCAATTCAATCAAAGGTCATCCTTGCGGAGGCAATGCCTAGGTGTGGCAAGGAAGGTTAGGGATCATGAAAACCGAGTTCTCTGAAGTAGGGCTGAGGTTTATCTGGTAGGACTGAAGCGTTTAATGTTTCTCACTCCCTTTTTCCAAAAGGAACCGGCTGCAATCAAGAACGATGAAGAGAGTTGCCATATTTGTCACCTGTTCATCCTATGAATTTAAACCAGACCGTTTACTGACATGGAGAAGAAAAATGAAGCATGTGGCACAGCAACAAAACATGGATGATGAACAGAACGTTCAGCGTTCAGCCACCTTTGCCCTTAAATCGTTGGACAAACTCTGGTGATCCTTCCCTCGTCCTGTGTTAAGTGGAAAATTTCTTACTTAATTCCCAAGTTCCACCGAAATACCTTCAGATTGAAAAATAATAACAACTTCCAGGCTGCAAACAACTTATTGCCAGATTCTAATCAGGCTATTGGGAAAAGATGATAAAAATCTGTAGGCTGAGTTTTGTGTGAGCTTTCCTTTCCTCTTTCTTCCTATGTTCCTCTCTCCCACCCTCCCCTTATGTCTGCCTTTACTAAGGTTCATCCAATTCAACAACTCCATTTGTGGGTTTTCTGCTAGGGAGGTTAGCCTAGTAGACCTCAACTGGAAGACTGAGACTGTTTGAAAGCAAAGCTGGTTGGGTTGAGGAGTGTCTGAAGAAGCTTCCCAGATTTGAGTTTGTCTAAAGCAGGGGTCTTCAAAACGTGGCCCATTTGTGACTTGTGGACTTCAGCTCCCAGAACTCCTCAGCCAAGCACGCTAGCTGAGGAGTTCTGGGAGTTGAAGTCCACAAGTCATAAAAGAGCCAAGTTGGAAGACCCCTGCTTGTGGACTTCAACTCCCAGAATTCCTCAGCCAGGCACGCTAGCTGAGGAATTCTGGGAGTTGAAGTCCACAAGTCACAAAAGGGCCACATTGGAAGACCCCTGATCTAAAGACAGAAGACACAGGTCTACAGAGACGAAAGAGCTGAATTGGGGAGGGCCATCAGGAAGAAGCTACATAGGCAGGCAGAAGAGGAAGTCTACTGTTCAAGAGAAAGTTTGTGACAGTGGTGAACACCTGCAGCTCAGGTGTAGGAAGAGGATGGAGGTTTATCCCCCAAGCTTGTGGGTTGGTTCCCAAATGTTTCATTACCAGGCTAGGTAACGTCTTCAGCAGAACTTAGGGAATGTCAGGGTCACTGTTCTGCTCATAAGGGCTTAGTGTGTAGGTCCTACGACGGGTGGGTCACCTCAGGTGAGGGTCTTATGATGGGCCAGGTGTCAGTCACGTCAGGTGAAAAGAGAGGTCTCCTTCCAAGTAATTGCCCCATCGGGAATCCTTGAAGGAGAGAGAGAGAGAAGCAGACTCTACAGGCTGAGATGGCAGGTGGAGCAAACGACGTGTAAAAGAGGCTGCAAAAGGAAGCCACTCAAGAGAGACAAAGAAGCGGCAGCTTCGCAGAAAGCAGTAGTAGAAAGAAAAGCAAAGGTTACACAAGGTGAACTCGCTGACCAAACAAAGGGAACACACACACAAAAAAACCCACTGTAAATAAGTCAACGGACTTAAGAGAATGCCATCTGGGAGCTGAGGAGTTAGAGGTAACAGAAGGATTAAGGCCTGATCTTAGGCAAATGTAAATAATAGTGGTATATTTGCACAGCGATAAGTAGAGTCCCTTGGGATAACTCTGGATTTACTCATCAAATCCGTCTGGAGCACCCCCAAACCAACCCACAACACGGTGCAGCTTTAGGCTATTTCAGGCAAGGCTCCAGTGACGACTGTAGCTCTAATTTGATAATAATCACCTGTCTTCCTTTCTACATAAGACACAGGAGGCAATTTACAGATTACTCAAGGGTTTTGGGGTTTTTTTTTAAGGAATCGTCTCAAATTGTTCTTTCTCATCAACAAAGGCGGAGATGAAATTTTTCCCCCTAAAGAATGTAAGACAACCACGTGCGAGACTCGCCTTTGGTTTATTCAAAAGATTGTGACTTTGGAACTGACGCTTTTCACGCTGACAGGGCAAAGGAATATAGTGGAACGGCATCTCCTTTTTTTAAAAAAAAAATAAAAAATAAAAATTAAGAAATATGCCTTGAGGTTTTGTCAACTTCCTACTCTCTTAAGTTTAAATGAGGCAAATGCTGTAGTTCTTTCCAAACCAAATTGCCTTGTTCCGACAAAACGCCTAATTTGATGTCGTTTATGAATTACACATCTCAAGATGCTTCCCGTGAATTATTCCCAAGATTGCCGGAGCTTCAGGTTGCATTTCAGCTGGCGTATGGTTTCTCTTACACCACAATAGTCTACCTCAGGGGTAGGCAACCTCGGCTCTTTTATGACTCGTGGACTTCAACTCCCAGAATTCCTGAGTCAGCAGAGCTGACTCAGGAATTCTGGGAGTTGAAGTCCACGAGTCATAAAAGAGCCGAGGTTGCCTACCCCTGGTCTACCTCAAGTTGAGCCTACATGCTCTAATGATGCACAAGAGGAAATAACTCTTTCCTGATCTTGTCTACTACCTGGAAGTAAAAGAGGAAGACGAATCATTCATGATTTGCGGTTTCGTCCAGAACGATGTTTCTCTCTTACGCCACGCACTTATTTTTAGAGGATGCCAAGGTGGGGATGACTTTTCTGTGTGTTTTTTGTTTTTTGAACAAGCACCAAGAGGCATCTATCTTAGGGGAAGGATGCAACTTCCTAGTAGTAGTCGCCTACTTTCAGGTACAAATAATTCCGGTCTTGCTTCTCGGAAGCAACAGCTCAGGCTACCCCCATTGGGTCAGCATAATTTGCCATCACTACAGCCTGGAATTACCCCGTTCTGGATATGGACAAAACCTTGCCTTGCAAAAGAGACCCACAATTTATTTATATATATTTTTTTTTGGCTGGGTAACTTGAATACTCCCTTTGGAAATTGCGGCTTTATTCTGTTAAATGTTTAAAAAAAACAAACGACTGCTGGTTCTTGCTAGGGACGGTTCTCTCTCCTTTGACAGAAGTAGATTTAAAAAAAAAGAAAAAGATCAGAGACCGAAGCTTCAGTAAAGGCATCTCAGCCTAATTATCAAAAGTATGTCATTCCTACCCTATTTTAAGACTATCAGAAATAAGAACCAGGGCAGGGACATCGGCCGAGTCTCCTGACACGGACCAGTTTGCCATCAAGCAGCAGCAGCCAATTCTAACTCCCCCCCCCCAAGAAAAAGATAAAGAGATGCTTGCTTCACATACAGTGTGCCTTACGACAAGAGCTGGGGAACTACAGCCCCTTTAGGACTTGTGGACTTCAACTCCCAGAATTCCTCAGGCAGCCATGATGGCTCGAGAATTCTGGGAGTTGAAGTCCACAGGTCGTAAAAGGGCAATAGCGATAGCCCATAGACTTATATACCGCTTCACAGTGCTTTACATCCCTCTCTAAGCGGTTTACAGAGTCAGCCTATTGTCCCCCCCTCTCCCCCAACAATCTGGGTCCTCCTTTGACCGACCTCGCAAGGACGCGAGGCTGAGTCAACCTTAAGCCGGTCAGGATCGAACTACTGACAGTGAGCAGAATTAGCCTGCAATGCTGCATTCTAACCAGTGCCACGGATTAGATAGCAATAGCGACAGCACTTATATACTGCTTCACAGTGCTTTTACAGCCCTCTCTAGGCATATGTATAGGATCAGCCTATTGCCCCCCCCCCAACAAACTAGGTCCTCCTTTGACCAACCTTGGAAGGCTGAGTCAACCTTGAGCCCCATCAAGATCGAACTGCCGGCGGTGGGCAGAGTCAGCCTGCAATGCTGCATTCTCACCGCTGCGCCACCAGGATGGAGAATGAGGAAGGAAGGAAGGAAGGAAGGAAGGAAGGAAGGAAGGAAGGAAGGAAGGAAGGAAGGAAGGAAGGAAGGAAGGAAAGGCAATAGCACTTAGATTTATACACCGCTTCACGGTGCTTTACAGCCCTAAGCTGTTTACAAAGTCACCATACTGCCTCCAACAATCTGGGTCCTCCTTTGACCGACTTCGGAAGGATGGAAGGCTGAGTCAACCTCGAGCCGGTCAGGATCGAACTGCCAGCGGTGGGCAGAGTCAGCCTGCAATGCTGCATTCTCACCACTGCGCCACCAGGGGCATAGTTCCCCACCCTTGTCTTAAGGAAAAGATCTCCAACTGAAAAATATGAGGTATGTATGTATCCAAGAATCTGCCCTGGTCCCAGAATTCCTACTGCGTGATTCCAGCTTAAGCCTGGCTTAGACTTCAGCGTCTCTGCACATCAGGGAACATCTGTGTCTGTCGTTCGGAGACGGTTGCATAGCGTTTATACTTTGGCAAATGTTCACCTTCTGGCTGGGGGGGGGGGAGGGTGAGCTCAAACAACAAAGCACGGGGAACGTGCCTTGCCACCCACCCGACAGGAAGTTCGGATCAACCAATCAGCATGCAGGATGCGCAATTTCCACGCGACACGTAGCTGAGGTTTGGGGCGTGTGCGTGTTGGTCCATCTGCAACTTCCTACAACTGCCAAGCCTCCTTTAAACTTATCATAACAGAGAAACAGCCACATCGTTACTCCCGGTTTTAAATTTAGGAACAGTAAAAAATGGTTTTGTTCGTTGTTTTTTTTTCCTTCCGAAGACTGCACCATTGAATTTGGGGGAGGGAGGAGGGGGACATGAAGAAAAAAGAGAGAGAAGGAAGGAAAATCCTTAATATTCTGTAAGAGACAGTAAGGTACCCCCACCACCCAAATCTCTCGGTCCAAGCAGATCCGTTTCACAGGGCTGTCGTCTGAACGGCTTCATTCAAGTCCCAGTACCAGGTTGGGTACAAGCCATTTTTTAAAAGAAAAAAGAAAGAAAAACAAAATTATTTTTAAAAAGTTAATGGACGCATCCGTGGGTTACCCTCCGAGGTCTAATACTGATCAGTACTAGAAGGTTACTCCACCTACTACAAGGTTAGAAACAGGGGCCTTTGGAGGCGGAGCAGAAAACGGATTTGCGTTGAGGATGGCTTCCCTCTTCTTTGGCAAAACAATGACCGGGAAGGTATATAAAAAGGTCCTGTAAATACTCGGGTTGAGTTTTAATCCGTCTTGGGGGAAGAAAAAAGAGGCCACCGGCAAACTAAGCAGGGTAGGCGCAGCCCCTGAAGTCAGACAAACCGATTCGCGTTGCTTTTTGTTGCGTTTTGTTGTTTTTTTTGCAGTTGTCGTCCTGTCCTAATGGCAACGGAGAAGGGCTGAACGAAGTTAGAAAACGGTATGTTTAGGCATCGTATTTTTTACCGGTCCTGTGAATCTGCTGGAAGAGAGTCATGGAAAAGGCCATGCCAAGAATCTGGAAGACAAGCGTGAGAAGGAGGGTCAAGAGTTAATGGTGGGATACAAACGGCACTTTTACAAAGGTCCGTGCCCCTACGGCAGGGGTGTCAAACTCAATTTCATGGAGGGCGGCATCAGCATGGCGGTTGCCCTTAGGGGGCCGGGTGGGTGTGGCCAGGGTGGGCGTGGCCTACTGGGTGGGTGTGGCTAGAGTGTGTATGGCCTACTGGGTGGGCGTGGCTAGAGTGCATATGGCCTACTGGGTGGGCGTGGCCAGCTCTACATGGTTGGCATCAAGGGTGCCTATGGGGGCCTGGGCAGGAGTGGGACAGATCTGGGGGTCTCTGGCAGGAGGAGGGTCTCTGGGCCAGGGCCAAGGCAGTGGGGGCCGTTCCCTCCCTGTTTCCAGGATGGCTTCGCGGGCCGCATGAAACCACTTCGCGGGCCGGATCCGGCCCCCGGGCCCTGTGTTTGACATGTCTGCCCTACGGTCTCTGCCAGAGTCGTCCAAGACAGAGCCCATTGCAATAAAATCTGGACTGCCGTCTTTCTTTCTCTTTCTCTTTCTTTTCCTTCCTTTTTCTTTCTCTCCTTCCGTTCCTTTTCCTTTTTTCTTTTCCTTCCTTCCCTGACTTTTTCGCTCTCCCTTCTTCTTTTCCTTCCTTCCCTTTCTCCTTCCCTTCCTTCCTTCCTTCTTTTCTTTCCTTCCTTTCTTTTCTTTTTCTCTTTCTTCCCTCCCCCCTCCCTCCCTCCGTTTCTCTTTCTTTCTTTCTTTCTCTTTCTTTCTTTCTTTCTTTCTTTCTTTCTTTCTTTCTTTCTTTCTTTCTTTCTTTCTTTCTTTCCTTCTTTCTTTCTTTCTTTCTTTCCAACCCTGTAATCCCTGAATTGGGGTTTTATATTTTTTCAGGCATGTAATTTAATCTTTTTTAATTAATTTAATCTTTTTTAATTTTAATAGAAGAAGGGGATGACAGAGAATGAGGTGGCTGGATGGAGTCACCGAAGCGGTAGGCGTGAGCTTAAATGGACTCCAGAAGATGGTAGAGGACAGGAAGGCCTGGAGGAACATTGTCCATGGGGTCGCAATGGGTTGGACACGACTTAGCAACTAACAACAACAACAAATTGTTCTTAATTTTTGTATTGTTGTTTTATATACCCTGTAAACCACCCTGAGTCCTACGGGAAAGGGCGGTATATAAATTCAATAAAATTCAAATTCAAAAAAATTAATGTTGGAGCAACTGAACAGAGCTGAGCGTTCACTGGCTGGATGCCCTTCCTGATGCCTATGCAGAGTTTGCAGCAGATATTTCTTTCTTTGCACCCCGGGAGGGAAACCGCTGCCACTGTCTGGGATTGAACTTTCAACCTTCCAAGTGGAAGGCGAGCATCTTCACCTCTAGACCCCCACGTCGTTTGTCCACCGTGTCTTTTCATATCTGCAAGAAACTCTTATGGTTGAACCCATACAAGGTGGGTTGATCTCTAGTTTGACAGGGACCTTCAGCAAGATCCCTTGCAAGAATGCCAGGAACATCCGTGAGAATCCCTGCCTCTGATCCTATGCCAGCTCTGAGAGTCCCACAGATGAGTCAGTGGGAGGATCTGATTATAACATGAGAGAATCCCCAGCAAACATCCTAGGAATCCAAGAAGGGAATCTGCAGGCAACTGATCTTTCCAGAGAACTTGGGGATGAGAAAAACAATTTCCCAACTAGGTGTTAGAGAAAATCTTCTAGGGCAGGGAGTCTTCTGACTTGGCCCTTTTATGACTTGTGGACTTCAACTCTCAGAATTCCTCAGCCAGGCACACTGGACGATTGAATCTTCATTGACGTATTTCACCAGATGTACTTATCACTGACTCAGCGAACATAGCCCCCCCCCTCCCCAAGAGCCTGGTTCAAATCTTGTGCCAGTTCCTTGCATGCCTACTTGGGAGTCACAATGACTTCCATCTCAGCTTGCATTTTTGCAAATAAATAAATAAATAAATAAAAATTACCGGTCCTTCCACATCCCGAATCGAGGACATTCTGCCTCGTTGTTTAGTTAGCCCGTACCTGTATTATGAGGAGGCACATCCCGACAGCCCCAGGGATATGTTTGTTATCTTCAAACCACGTCATGACCTTCTCGTAGCACCCCTGGAGAAGAAAAAGGCCGTTTAAAACATCGTTTGACAGCGAAAGCAATCTTGGGCAGAAGAGAAACGCGGTGAACAAGAATGGAAGGTTTGACTCCTGCATGTTTGTCTTCTCCCTCTGGGTTCTTATGGTTAAGCAAGCGCCTTCGGCAGGAATGAAGAAACTTCAAAGGACATTGGGCAAGGATTTATCAAGGAGATGAATTTTGCACTTTTGTTCACGCACAGATGGCTCCCCACCCTGGTTAAACGTTTTCTCTTTCTTCTTACAGATTACAAGATGTTGCCTCTCTTGGCAGCTGGATGCAATATACGTGCAAAGGGGAGGTTATTTTCATTCGGAACGTGTCTCCGGCACGCAGAATAATAATAATAAAAAAATCTTATCTAAATTTATTTTGCGTGAATTTTATCGCTATATGTTTAATGCCCTGGAAGGAAGATTTCCAAAGAAGTTTACTGTTTTAAGCTCAGACTGGGAAGCTGAAAATATCTCCCAGAAGCCAGAAGGCACTCCCATCTGTAGCGCTGCTGAAGAAAGCTGCGCAAAGACTCCTCCAGAAAGACACCAGGGTTGACTTGAAGGTGACTTTACTTTTTATGTACTACACAGTACTTAAATCCTCTCTGGTGGAACGCAAGAGAGCTGCACGAGTTCCCTCTGTGATCTGTAATCTAAGCACCAACCAGACGCAAGTATTTTTAGCACCAGATCAATTCTTGGACCAAACGGCTGAGTGAACAACGGTTATTCTCTATTAGCACATTTACGCCCCAATCCTCTCCTGATTTACCTGGAGGTAATTCCCACTGAATCCTACAGGACTTAAGGATTGGTGACGGATACTATTATAGGTCGTCCTTGACTTACAACCATTTGTTTAGTGACTGTTCAAACTGACAGCAGCACCCGTACGACCGCTGCAGCATCCCTCAGGGTCACGTGTTCAAACTTCGGATGCTTTGCAGCTGACTCGCGTTTATGACGGTCGCAGTGTCCCCTCGGGGTCACGTGATCCCCTTTTGCGACCTTCTGGCAAGCAGGGGAAGAAGCCAGATTCACTTAACAACCGTGTCACTAATTTAACAGTTGCAGGTCCTGGGGTCCCTTTTGATGACCTTCCGACAAACAAAGTCAATGGGGGGAAGCTGCAGTCACGTCACAACCGTGTTCCACTGCTGTGATTCGCTGAACGACGGTGGTAAGAAAGGTTGTAAAATGGGGCAAAGCTCATTTGGCAACCGCCTTACACCGCTGTGGTCATAAATACTCCTAAGTCAGTGAAGCCACTACGTCGGGAAGAATCTATGGGCGAGTAAGCCTGAAGGCAACATTCAGATAATGGGTTACCGTTTTCCACACCAAACTGGTGTTGTTGGAATTCCGACCACAATCTTGGGAATTTTCCATGCAGCATCTGTCAGGGACAACGTTATCACCCAACACGGGGTACCAATCTCTGTAATCCGTTACCCCACAGCAGCGCATCTGTTGGGGGGAAAAAGGAGGAGACTGAGACAGAACGTTTTGGGGAAAAAAGGATTACTGTTCTTAAGGAAGTTGCTTAAAGTTCACGACATTATTAGAGAAACGAGTGTATATTTCAAAAACAGCCGTGTTATGCATGCAAAATAAGGCCAAGAGACCAAGCACCTTACAATAGGTAGTCCTGCCTTGTTCAGTGACTTTCAAACTTGTTACGGCACTTACTTACTTACTTCCCTCCCTCCCTTCCCTTCCTTTTCCAGCAGGCAGTTAAAAGACTGCCGCTGGAAGTGAGGGATTGCGAGATTGGCTGGGAAACTGTCACAGAACATCATGCGACTGCAGCAACAGTAGCCGGTAGCACGGAAGTAGCTACATCTTTCCCAAATTTCATCCCCCCAGAAATCATGGGTTCTGGATTTTGGACACCTTTTAGCTGTTAGTCCCTTTGAAGTACCTGGTTGCCCACCATTTCGCACAGTTAAAGTTCACGACAGCGAGCGTTTTAGTACTATATAGATAAATAAGCTTCATTAGCTCTTAACATTTTCTGACACTGGCTGGATTTATACAATAATCTGCAATGAGTTTTATTTGGTTATGTTTCAATACAGGGTCGTAACCAGGGAGCTTTAATACAATGGGCAAACCCCGCCTCAATAAAAGGTGGTTATGGAAATCATGGTTTAGTACGCATTCTTGACTTTGGATTGTGTAAAGGAAGATTACACTATTTAGTGCAGTGGAACAGTTGCCCTTTGTCAGAAGCTAGCTGGGTGAAACGTACAGCTGTGAAGGCGGACAGGTTAATACAAAGGTTTTATGACAAGCATCCTCAGAAACTCAGGGGGGATTCCTAATTTCTCTCTTTGTTTCCTCTGCAGAGTTGGCTTTCTCCTTGGGGGGGGGGGGGTGTCCAACTGTCAACCCTACAACAAACCTGGTTGCTCCCATTTTGCTCGTTCTAGGTTGCCACATGAATGGGAGGGGGTGCGGAGTATCTTTGCTCGTCTAAACAATTCTGTCTCTCCCCCCTCCCCCGTGGGAACCAAGGTCGTTCTATCAGTTATGTTAGAGCAGTGGTGCCAAACTGCCAGCCCGCAGGCCAGATGCATCATGCCGAAACCACGCCCACCCCGTTGCCGGCAATGGGGGAAAAGTCGCGACACGTCACATGACGTGTAGCGAGTTTGACAGCCCTGCATTAGAGGGTTGGGCATTTTGTCAGAAAGCCCGCCAAACTATTCTATTGGGGAACGAGGATGGCTGCATAGCCCTGGGGTGGGAAGGTTGGCTTTGTGATAAGTGTAACTCTTTGGAGGGAATTTCAGCCCTGGTTTCACTTTTGACCGTGCCCATATCTTGTATCTAATAAACATGTTCTTGGAGGAAGCTTCTAGCCTCAGAGTTCTAATTTATTTGGCTCCATCTATCGGAACCACGACAGCAGACTTTTCAGCCATGAAAGATGTTGCAGCAGGTTACAAGCAACACAGATTAACAGAGAACATACAGTATGCAGAGTTTATTACGTTCAGAAGGAAAGAAAATGCGGATTGCTAGGGCTAGCAAATGCCAGCAGATGGCAGCCACAGAACAGCAAAGATTTATTGGCTATCCTGCGGTGGTTTCCTAGCTTCTGACTCGGATCTGGTAGCCCTTGGTTTGCAAAGACGTAAGCAAGCGCTTATGTTTTACCTCTGCTTGAATGATATTCCATGCATTCTTCAGCCCAACATTATTTTCTGTGTTGTACAGCTTGAGGCCCTCCTTCAAGTCCTCCTTTGCACTTTCACTCACCTATTTCATGGAAAGAATGGTTTTAATTGTTACTTTCCGCAGGTATAAATTTTCACGTGACTTTGGTCGGGGCACGGCGTAAAGTTACGAGACAAACGGAACAGAATCATCCCTAACGGGGGTGGAGAATTCCTGGCTTCAAACTGGCTTTTGGAGAAAGATCCCTCAAGTACAGAAGGGGGCATCTGCAGAGTAGCGTCCAAAAAGTCAAAATGACAGCTGCTACAACGTGATTGGAGCTGCGCCCTTTCGAAATAATTTGAACCCCTCTTCTTTGTGGCAGCCCCTCAAATACTGGAAGACTGCTATCAGGTCACCCCTTTTCTTGGCTAGTCTAAAGAAAAGAAGAAACAGGGGTGACATGATAGCAGCGTTCCAGTATCTCAGGGGCTGCCCCAAAGAAGAGGGAGTCAAGCTATTCTCCAAAGCACCAGAGGGCAGGACGAGAAACAATAGTTGGAAACTGACCAAAGGGAGAAGCAACCTGGAATTAAGGAGAAACTTCCTGACAGTGAGGGCAATTAACCAGTGGAACAGCTTTTGCCTTCAAAATCGTGGGCGCTCCATCGCTGGAGATTTTTAAGAAGAAACTGGACAGTCACTTGTCTGAAATGGTATACAGGTTCTCCTGCTTGAGCAGGGGGCTGGACTAGAAGACCTCCAAGGTCCCTTCCAGCTCTATTCCATGCTAAATGCGCATTGCAGCCCAGTGGAGAGTAGCCCAGGCACGAAGAAACACATAAGAAGGGCCTCCTAATCCAGGAACAAGCGCATTTCAACGCAAGACAGATCTCTGTGCAAAAGACTTTCCCGGCTACATCTGTCACCTGCTGTTTGGAAGGAGCTAAGGGTGCAGGAAGACACACACACACACCAAATTGTGCCCCTGTTTGGTCTGGGGGAAGAAGAACTGACTTGGAACTAGGAAAGGAACGTCCCTGAATCCAGGGGTCACGTAGCCACTCAGCCTTGTGAGGCTGCTCCTCTGCTCCCCCTTTCCCAGGCTTTCCCCCTCCCCCTTCCCCACTCCAAGAACTAGGGGGGGGGAGAGTCCTTGGCTACATCCGTCAAGTGAGCCAGAGTTTGATTGATGTGTCTGAGTAACCAGCAGCCTACTCATGACTCCTGATCCCCTGCTGATGGCTGACCTCCCCAGAGGCCTGATATAGGAGTGGAGACAGCACTGAATCTTCAAAATAATAATAATAATAATCATCATCATCATCATCATCATCATCATCATCATCATCAGGGGGTTTCGTTCAACCTCTCTCCTTCTGAAGGGAACCAGGCTTGGAGAAGAGCCAAAGGAACTTTGCACCCCACACCCAGCTCCCTTCCAGAATGACACCGCTGGGAGAGAACAAGGATACTCAGGACGTTTAAATAACATCAATAAATGCAATTAATGTCCATCATGCCCCCACCGATTGAAAAGAAACCCAGATAACACCGATAATTACAAGTATTTAAACATTATTTACCGGTATATTAGTATTAGCGTTATTAACAATTGCTGGTATTAACGATGCTATTGCTAATCTCTAAAACCAACGGTATGAAAGCACCGTCCCGCACAAAGGTCTCTTTTCGACCTATCTTCTTTCCCTTCTCCATAAACAGATTTTTCTCTTGGGAGCGAGTCGATTCAGCTGTAAATACACCTAGTAGGTTCTGCGTTGGGAAGCCGGTGTGAAAATTCACGTTTCTAAAGACCTTTCCTTCTATTGTTTCATAATTTTAATCAAAAGAATTACGGTTTGGCGAAGACCAGCAGCTGTTTCTCTGACAGGTCACGCACAGCGCCATAAATAACCTGTTAATTTCTCTCTTCCTTGACCTAGATCTGGAGTCTTTCTTCATTCAACCGAATGTACCTTTTCTCTCAAATCTGGCCTGATGCTCATGGTCTTTTTGAGGGAACATGCATGCATGTATTTGTTGTTTCCCCCCCCCCCAAGGAATTATGCTATAGAAAAGAAGCTTTGGCTCTGAGGATGAGTGCGCCAGCCTAGTGGTCTGTCTGTCTCTCTGCCTGTGCCTGTGCGCGTGTGTGTGTGCGTGTGTCTACGTAAATACATACCTTGTCCATATAAACGAAGAACAAAATCAGTAATATCAGTTCAGCCAGGAGAATGATCAGCAAAACAACAAAAAACTGAAAGAAAAGAATAACAGTGGAGTGTCAGAATAATCAAGAGAACGGAAAGGGCTTGGAACATCTCACTGGAGAGGAAAACACGAGCAGGACAGTTACATTAACCTAAAGGTAAAGGTTCTCCCCGCACACGCGTGCTAGCCGTTTCCGACTCTAGGGGCCGGTGCTCATCTCCGTTTCAAAGCTGAAGAGCCAGCGCTTGTCCGAGGACGTCTCCGTGGTCATGTGGCCGGCATGACTGGACGCCAAAGGCGCACGGAACGCTGTTACCTTCCCACCGTAGTGGTCCCTATTTTTCTACTTGCATTTTTATGTGCTTTCGAACTGCTAGGTTGGCAGAAGCTGGGACGAGTAACAGGCACTTGCTCTGTTACACGGCACTCGGGATTCGACCCGCCAAACTGCCGACCTTCTGATCGACAAGCTCAGCGTCCTAACCCACTGAGCCACCGCATCCCTCTTTACATTAACCTACTTAAGCATAATTAAAACAACAAGGGAAATAAACCTCCAATTCAATACCCCCCCAAGACAGCCGGTGCCCCCAGGGCAACAGGACTGTGGTCGGTTGTGGCTTTGCCCAGCTTCAACCGAGGGGCCAGTTCTGATTCCGCTCGCTGATGGCAAATCAACTCTTGATCGGTTGGATGGCTGCATTGCGCTCAATAGGTGCCACCCTTGAAGGCAACTGGGCAGCCACCGATGGTTGAGAAGGTGGCCCTTGACTTACAGCAGTTCGTTCAGTGGCCGTTCAAAGTTACAACGGCGCTGAAAAGAAGTGAGTTATGACTGTTTTTCGCACTTATGCAGCAGCCCCAGGGTCACGCATTCAAAATTCAGCCTCTGGGCAACTGACTCTTTATTTATGATGGCTTTCGTGTCCTCGTTTTGCGACCTTCTGTCAAGCAAAGTCAATGGGGAAGCCAGATTCCCTAATTTAACCACGGCGATTCACTAACAACTGTGTAACGAACTGAACGACTGCAGCGATTAACTTGGGACTAGATGACCTCTAAGGTCCCTTCCAACATCATCATCATTCATTATTATTATTATAACTGCGGCAAGGAAGGTTGTAAAATGGGCCGAACAATGGTCTCGCTTAGCAATGGAAATTTTGAGCCCTCTTTTGGTCATAAATCAGGGACCACCTGCACTGTGGAAGCTTTTTGAGAATATTCCCCCCAGCCTGAAATTAGGGGCACGAGGGTCTTCTCCAGGGATTCTTTTTCCTGGAATTTCATAAAACTCCCCCCCCCTTGTTTTACTTTCAAAGTAGCTGAAGGTGAATTTATTACTCCCGATGTGTTTGAAACCGGTTCGGGGGTAAAACTAATAAACGGATTACGATAAAGCGACTGTAGCCAAGCTGGTTTCCACCAATAACTTGTTTTTCTCTTTCAAGATTCTTAAAAATTAATAACGGGATACAGATTGTTTAAGAAGATTGAATGTAATTTAAGATATGTATAAGCTAAAATGTATTGATATAAAAGTAATGATGTTTTTATTGAATTGATATAATTAGAACTGTACTAGCTCAGTGGTGGCTCAGTGGGTTAGGACGCTGAGCTTGTTGATCAGAAGGTCGGCAGTTTGGCGGGTCGAATCCCAAGTGCCGCGTAGCAGAGTGAGCCCCGTTACTCGTCCCAGCTTCTGCCAACCTAGCAGTTCAAAAGCACGTAAAAATGCAAGTAGAAAAATAGGGACCACTCCGGTGGGAAGGTAACAGCGTTCCGTGCACCTTTGGCGTCTAGTCATGCCAGCCACATGACCACGGAGACGTCCTCGGACAAGCGCTGGCTCTTCAGCTTTGAAATGGAGATGAGCACCGGCCCCTAGAGTCGGAAACGACTAGCACGCATGTGCGGAGGAACCTTTACCCTTTACCTTAGCTTGAATATGAGATAGTAAATGTTAAGGGGAAAAGAGAAGAAATATCTGATGTTGTAACCTGAGATTTGCACTAAAGATTTTGTTATTGAAGTATTGATTAACCCAGACACATTGCTTTTTAAATACTGAAATGTAAAATTAAAAAATTAATAAAATATTTTTTTAAAAAAAAGATTCCTACATCCTAAGTTCAGCGATTTTAGCCAGGGAGTGAGATGCGCACACAGACACAAAAAATATGAACAATCCAATTTACAAAAAAAAAGAGGAAAGCTAAATTCAGTCACTGATCGTGTGGCTTGGATGTCAAACTTGACAGGCAGTCCTCAACGTATGATGTCAATTTAGCCCCAAGTTACTGTGGCTAAGCGAAGACATTTTGCGCCATTGTACGACCTTTCCTGCCACTGTTGTTAAGTGGATAACTGCCCTTGTGAAACGATTGTTAAGTGAATCTGGCTTGCCCCATTGACTTTCCTTGTCAGAAAGTCGCCAAACGGGATCACCTGACCCCAGGACACTGCAACCGTCGTAAATACGAGTCTGAATTTTGATCGCCTGACCGTGGGGATGCTGCAACGGTCGTTAAGCGTGAAAAACGGTCGTAGGTCACTTCATTCGGCGCCGTTGTAACTTCAAGTGGTCACTAAGCATACTGAGGATGACCTGTAACGGCGGTGGAGGCTTTGAGGAGGAAAATAAAAAGCCATTTTTTCCAAGTCCCTGGTGTGAAACAGGAGACGCGTCCGCAAGCCAACTTACGCTTAAAAGCAGGCACTTGTTTTCCTTGATGGCACCCAAGCAGCCCAGGAAGGCTGTTACCATGACAACGGTGCCAATGGCGATGACCAGGTTGGCAGCCGACAGCGACGGGAAACTGGGAGAAAAGGTGGCAAAGTTTCCTTGGGAGACGGACAGCCATATTCCCACGCCTAGGAGCCCACAGCCGCACAACTGCACAAAGAGAGAGAGAGAGAAAAGAGAGTGAGAAGGGAGTGAAAACCATGGGGCTTTGCCACACAGACTGGCACTGGAGCTGGTGAGAGGAAGGGGGGCACCACTGTGCCCTTGACTACTCCCCACCGCAGGGGGGGGCTGCCGACAAATTTCCTCACAGCGAGAACAATCAACCGGTGGAACTGTTTGCCTCCAGAAGTTGTGGGTGCTCCATCACTGGAAACTTTTAAGAAGAGACTGGACAGCCACTTGGGTCTCCTGCTTGAGCAGGGGGCTGGACTAGAAGACCTCCAGGGTCCCTCCCAACTGTTATTTTGTTAAGGTTAAAGTATATGAACTACGGTTGCTGGAAATGGGAATGTCCAGTTTAATGAAAATAAGGACAAGGGATGACATGATAGCTGTGTTCCAACATCTCAGGGGCTGCCCCAAAGAAGAGGGAGTCAAGCTATTCTCCAAAGCGCCCGAAGGCAGGACCAGAAGCAACGGATGGGAACGAATCAAGGAGAGAAGCAACCTAGAACTAAGGAGAAACTTCAATCAACCAGTGGAACAACCTGTCTCCAGAAGCCGTGAAAACTCCAACACTGGAAGTTTTTAAGAAGAGACTGGACAACCACTTGTCTGGAATGGTAGAGGGTCTTCTGCTTGAGCAGAGGGTTGGACTAGAAGACCTCCAAGATCCCTTCCAACTCTGTTATTCTATAGGTTCCAATCTGGGTCAGTGTGCTGATGGCTGGCTTTTGCTTCTGCTGCCCAGCCCTCACTTTCTAAGTACTTGTTAGGCTGGTGGTAAATCAGCACTCCTGTTGACTGACGAAGGGCCTGTTTCCCAGGCATCAATCATTTCCCTGGCTGTTTTTGTGCCTGCTCGCCCAACAATCTTAGTTGCTGGCTGTTTTTGTGTCTGCTTGTCCAGCAACCTTAGTAGCTGCAAAACTGAACGTGTGCCCTTCTTCATTGCAGTGTGAGGCTACCAATGAGTTCGGGTCTCCTCGTTTGACCTGATTTATTATTCTATATTCTGCTAGAAATATAGGGGTTCCAAGACTTAGTTGATCACTAGATGACACCGAAGACACAGAAAAAAACCAACCCTCTCTTACTTTGGGAGATTTTGGCAGCCCAGATCTGGTTGCCATAAGCAACTGTGTCTCCCCTTCAACACATTGAACCCCTAAAAGAAACTCAGTTGATGTTGGGGGCTGGGGGAAAAACAGCCCTGGGCCGGGGGGGGGGAGGCTTTGAGAGGGGGCAGGATCATGGACTTCCAGAGACAGGAGTTTTTCCAAATGCCTCCTTCTTTAAATAAACTCCATGTGCTTCTTATCAATTAATTCACTTTTATTCTAATGCATGGTCCTCAACAGATGGCTGATTATCTAAAAATATGATATTTCTCATCGTATTTTTTTTTAAATGTCATGTGAGACAATCTTACTGTTGGCCGTTTATTATATTGTAACAGACCCCGTTACTAATTTTTCGTAGTTCATTTACGTCTGCCCACTGTTGGATGAGTTGGTGAAACGGTGGGACGAGAAGTATGGTGACCACTATCCAAGTTAACAACGGCCAAAAACGCACAGATTTTGGATACTTTCATCTGCAGCTTCTAGAAGATTCTAGGACCTTCCATCCTTCCGAGGTCAGTAAAGGGAGGAGCCAGACTGTTTGGACACAATATGCTGACGTTCTAAACCACCCCAGAGGGTGCTGTCAAACAGTGTTTCTCAACATTAGCAAGGTTACGATGGGTGGACTTCTACTCCCAGAATTCCCCAGACAGCAGAGCTGGCTGAGGAATTCTGGGAGTTGAACTTCACCCACCTTAAACTTGCCAAGGTTGAGAAACACTGATGTAAAGCACTAAAGAGTGGTATATAAGTGCTATTGCTATTGTTAAGTGCAAGGTCCTCCTCCTCCACCACCACCCCAACTCCTTGAGCACTGATAACGTTACCTAGTTGGGTCATGAAATGTCTACAAGAAAATAGCCAGGCTCAGAGAGCACCAAGGACCCCCACAATGCCGCCCTCCTCCTCCTCCTCCTCTTCCTCCTCCTCCTCCACCACCACCACAACTCCACACTCCTTACGAGCACTGATAATGTTACCTACTTGGGTCATGAAATGCCTGCAAGAAAATAGCCAGGCTCAGAGAGCACCAAGGACCCCCACAATGCCGCTCTCCTCCTCCTCCGCCTCTTCCTCCTCCTCCACCACCACCACCCCAACTCCACACTCCTTACTAGCACTGATGGTGTTGCCTAATTAGGGTCATGAAATGTCTGCAAGAAAATAGCCAGCTCAGAGAGCACCCAGGACCCCACAGTCCTCCTCCTCCTCCTCCCTCCCTCCCTCTCCTCCTCTTCCTCCTCCTCCTCTGCCAGTTTTCAAACTTTAAAATAGACCTTTCCAATCTGCTGCCTTCCAGTCCAAACATACCAGATTAATGCCCAGAACGTTTAGCCAAAATGTCTTTAAACATCTGGAAGCTGGCAAGTGTGGAAAAACTGCACGGAAAATAGGTTTCAATATGATAAGATTAGCTTATCCCAAACTGGGAACTATTAAGACCGGTGCAGCAAATACCGGTTAAAAAAAAAAAAACCCAAACCCACCGTTTGGTCTCTTGCTCTCTAGTCTAAACCCAAAGCATTTTTTTTCTTCGTCTTTTTGCGTGCCTCGAAAACGAGGGAGTATCTTCCTGCTACCGCATTTAAAATTAGAAACTTGCCAAAGCCGATTTGAAAACTCTTGGCAGAGGAGCGAAATATTTTTGGACCGGCATTGTAGCCAGAGACAGCTGACTTTTATTGCTATG
Source organism: Vipera ursinii (assembly GCF_947247035.1). Lineage (NCBI taxonomy): Eukaryota > Metazoa > Chordata > Lepidosauria > Squamata > Viperidae > Vipera > Vipera ursinii. The sequence continues at coordinate 2,487,240 of NC_139515.1, forward strand.
ACATTACGAATGCTAACTAACCCTGCGCTAAATAAATGCAGAGCAAAGATAAGCAGGATCCTGAGGCAAGGGAAGATGGCGAGAAAAAGGAGCTGAAGGTGGCCCAGTAAATGAGCTATTTTCTTTCGTGGCCGAGACTCTTGGTCCTTGGTGGTCGACAGGTCAGCCATCTCTGTTATGGTTGGCCAATACCTCCCCAAAGCTGACATGCAGTTGGGTGTTGGTGGTGATAAATTCTTCTTAGAGAGCAGGGGAGAGGTTCCAATTTATCAAGATCACGTGAAGTGTTAATACCACTTTACAAGGCCTTGGTAAAAGCCACACTTGGAATACGGCATCCGGTTTTGGTCACCACGATGTGAAAAAGATGTGGAGACTCTGGAAAGAGGGCAGAGAAGAGCAACGAAGAGGATCGGGGGACTGGAGGCTAAAACATATAAGGAAGGGTTGCTGGAATTGGGTATCTGTAGTTTAATGAAGAGAAGGACGAGGGGTGACATGATAGCAGCCTTCCAATCTCTCAGGGGCTGCCGCAAAGAAGAGGGAGTCAAGCTATTCTCCAAAGCACCTGAAGGCAGGACAAGAAGCCACGGATGGAAACTAGTCAAGGAGAGAAGCAAGGTGGAACTAAGGAGAAACTTCCTGACAGTTAGAACAACTAACCAGTGGAACTACCTGCCTCCAGAAGCTGTGAATGCTCCAACACTGGAAGTTTTTAAGAAGAGACTGGACAGCCATTTGCCTGAAATGGTATAGGGTTTCCTGCCTGAGCAGGGGGTTGAACTAGATGACCTCCAAGGTCCCTTCCAACTCTGTATTTCTATTCTAATCTGTTCTGTTCTATTTTCTATTCTATTCTATTTTCTAATCTATTTATTCTATGCTATTTATTCTATTCTATTCTTTCATTATTCTATTCTAATTCTAATTCTAATTCTTATTCCTATTAAGGGGGTGCAGACCTTCCCCCTCCTCACAAAGGTCATTGCTAGTGGATAATTTTCGTCCAGTTTCTCTCACTTTCTCTTGGAAGGCTTTGGTGAAAGTGGCTGCTCAGCAGCTTCAAACAAAGATTAAACGGATTGGACATGTTTAGCCTTGAGGAAAGAGGACTGAGGGGATTAAGGTGGCACCCTTTAAATGCTTAAAACGACGCCTCCTTGAAGAAAGCCAAGACTTTTCTTCCCTGTCATCTCACAGCAGAAGACATGAAACTATGGATTAAATTCACCGGAAGGCAGTTTCCAAATGAAGGCTGAAACCGAACCAGGCCCTTCCTAACCAACCGCCTGAGCTGTTTGACTATGGAACACAGGGACACATATAATTTATTTTAAAATTTGTTTTTAACTTTTGTATTTTGGTTTTTTAATTACCCTGTAAACCGCCCTGAGTCCTTCGGGAAAGGGCGGTATATAAATGTAATAAAATAAAAATAAATAAATAAACCATGAAGACGTGGAGCGTGGAGGGAAGCCCATCGGTCTGAAATTTCTGCCCTGAGGAGAAGGTCAGATCCACTGCCCTCTTTGCCCTCTGCAGCCCTCGGAATTTCATAATTCCGTAATGGCTGCTGAGCTGAGTCTTTGAAATATCCCCTTCATTAAACAATCCCTCTGGCTTCCTCAAGGTTGTCTTCGTTTTGCTGACCCACCAAGCCAGGGGAAGTGGTGCTATATCTGAGCGAGAGGCAAGCCAGCCGGCAATCAATTCTCTCTGCTCCAGCAGACACAAGTTGGCCTCCATCTTATCCACCTTCCCTTTTTCAAAGAGACGGGCTTCTTATGCAATAAGCAAGAAACGCTGAATTTGCCCAGAGAGCAATTTTTCTTTTTTTAATCAATTGCCAAATCACATTTTGTTCAAGAGAAGAAGAAGAAGGGGGGGAAAAGGGGGGGAGGGGGAGTGAAGGGGAATCAATCCAATTTACTGGCATAATATGTTAACAGATTAGAACATACTTCCTTTATTTATTTGGGGAATACTTGCATTGCTGAATGTGAATAAGGAATGCGAGAGGGTTTTCGTTTAGGACCTGCGCACTACCTCATAAAGCAGATACCTCCTTCTGTACCCTAATTATCTAAAAGGAAAAGATGGTAGGTAGGTAGGTAGGTAGGTAGATAGAAATAGACAGAAGATAAAGATAGACAGAAATAGATGATAGAAGATATAGATAGATAGAAATGGTAGAAGATAGAAGATAGATGATAGTAGAGAGAAATGATAGATGATAGAAAATAGATAGATGACAGATAATAGGCAGATAGAAGATAGATAGATAAAGGTAAAGGTTCCCCCGCACACGCACGCTAGTCGTTTCCAACTCTAGGGGCCGGTGCTCATCTCCATTTCAAAGCCGAAGAGCCAGCGCTTGTCCGAGGACGTCTCCGTGGTCATGTGGCCGGCATGACTAGACGCCAAAGGCGCACGGAACGCTGTTACCTTCCCACCGGAGTGGTCCCTATTTTTCTACTTGCATTTTTACGTGCTTTCGAACTGCTAGGTTGGCAGAAGCTGGGACGAGTAACAGGTGCTCACTCTGTTACGCGGCACTCGGGATTCGACCCGCCAAACTGCTGACCTTCTGATCGACAAGCTCAGCGTCCTAACCCACTGAGCCACTGCGATAGATATAGATAAATGGATAGATGATAGATGATAGTAGATAGACAAAGTCAATTTGTCTTACAACCGTATGTTAGTACGGTCTTACAATCCTAATTAAGTCTGCAATTTCAGTCGTCACGACAGTCACTAAGGCAGGTTACCAGGCAACCCCGATTTTACAAACTTTTTTGTGGCACTGCAGTTGTTAAATGAATGCCAGAGTCATTTTTTGGAAAAAGCACCTCCGGGACTTGAGTGATGGAGCACTCACAACCCTGGGAGTTATCCCATTGATTAATTGTTCTCACCATCCAGAAATTTCTCCTTTACTTCTAGGTTGAAGCGCTCTTTGATGAGCTTCCAGCCACTGCTTCTTGTCCTGCCCTCTGGCGCTTTGGGGAATAAGTGGATCCCCTTCTTCTCTGTGGCAGCTCCTCAAGTATAGGAAGACAGCCATCATGTTTCCCCCCCCCCAATCCTTCTCTTCGATAGGCTAGCCCAGGGGTCTTCAAACTTGGCCCTTTTATGACTTCTGGATGTCAACTTGTGGCATGCTGGCTGAGGAATTCTGGGAGTTGAAGTCCACTAGTCAAAAAAGGGCCAAGTGTGAAGGCCCCTGGGCTAGACATACCTAGTTCCCTCAACCGTTCATCATATGATTTAGCCTCTAGACCCCTTATCAATCTTGCTTGCTCTTCTCTGCACTCTGTCTAGAACAGGGGTCGGCCACCTTGGCTCTTTTATGACTCGTGGATTTCAACTCCCAGAATTCCTCAGCCAGCCACGCTGAGGGGAAAGGGAGAGGTTTCCAAGCTGAGCCAAGCTGGCTCAGGAATTCTGGGAGTTGAAGTCCATGAGTTGTAAAAGAGCCAAGGTTGCCTACTCCTGGCCTAGGCCGCTTTATGACCCGTGGACTTCAACTCCCAGAATTCCTCAGCCAGCCACGCTGAGGGGAAAGGGAGAGGTTTCCAAGCTGAGCCATGCTGGCTCAGGAATTCTGGGAGTTGAGGTCCACGAGTTGTAAAAGAGCCAAGGCTGCCTAGCCCTGGCCTAGGATCTCAGCATCTTAGGTAAAAGAAGTCCTATTGAGAGCACAGAAATAATCCATTCAACATTGTCATTTGGGCAATAGGAGTTTTGCCGTAGAACCAGTTAGGATGTAAGGTAAAATGGTTGTTTGAAGCTATTCGAGAGACTTCACACAGTACTAACAAGACCGCCACTTTCTCTTCCCTGCCTTGGGCGCTTTATGCATCGTTGGCTAATGTGGGCCCGAAAGATCACGTGGTTACAGAGCACATTAGCAAGGCTGGCTGCCGCACACACATCGAACCGTACGAATAAATGCTTAGCACATCATGACTAGCATCGCAGGAACGGCCAAATCACTGTCAAAAGGCAGCTTTCCTTGAGAGGTAAAGATTTTCAATTTTTTTTAGGTTTCCTTTTTCGAGCCTTGAATCCAGCTGTGGCGCAATCTGTAACCCTTGCAAACTTTTTAGATACCGAAAGACAGAAACACACAAGCCACCCCCCAAAAAAAGGACAACTTTTAAGTGGACAAACATGTTCTAGGATAATGTTTGCTCCTCTCCTGATGTCTACTGTAGCTTACTGGAACTTCAAACTTAATTCTTTCCAGAAATTCATCCATAGACAAAAACCCAACATTTCATACCTTTGCTCTGCTCATTAAGTTGCGATAGGTCCTTAAGGTGAGGAACGGTGGCGGGAATTGGGTTTGTCTAGTCTCAGTAAAAAGAAGAAGCAGGGTGACATGAGAGCAGGGTTCAAATATTTGAAGGATTGCCACAAAGAAGAGGGGATGAAGCTGGACTAGAAGACCTCCAAGGTCCCTTCCAACTTCTATTCTATCTTATTTTATTCCTTATTCTATTCTATTCTATTCCATTCCATTCCATTCTATTCTTCTATTCTATTCTATTCTTATTTCTATTCTATTCTAATTCTATTCTATTCTCTTGTTCTTTCCAATTTTCTATTTCTATTCTATTTCATCCATATTTTCTATTGTATTCTATTCTATTCTTCTATTCTATTCTATTCTTATTTCTATTCTATTCTATTCTAATTCTATTCTATTCTTATTTCTATTCTATTCTACATTCTATTCTATTCTATTCTATTCTATTCTATTCTATTCTATTCTATTCTATTCTAATTCTATTCTATTCTATTCTATTCTATTCTATTCTATTCTATTCCCCAAAGCGCCTGAAGGCAGGACAAGAAGCAACGGATGGAAACTCATCAAGGAGAGAAGCAACCTGGAACTAAGGAGAAATTTCCTGACAGTGGAACAGCTTGCCTCCAGAAACTGTGAATGCTCCAACATTGGAAGTCTTTCAGAAGAAACTGGACAGCCATTTCTCTGAAATGGTATACGGTCTCCTGCTTGAGCAGGGGGTTGGACTAGAAGACCTCCAAGGTCCCTCCCAACTCTGTTATTCTGTTATTTCAAGACTGGTTTAGGTGGATCTTTATCAACTGAAGGTGAGAAAAAATCTCAAGTAGCTTAAAACTTCATTCCACCTTGCCTTTGTGGACATAAAAGGGCCACGTTCGTTCGATTACCACTCAGATCTGACTACCACTCAAATCAGGCACTCGGCTTCTTAAAATAGCCAGGGAAAAACTCCCAAATTTGCCATTTTCTGCTATTGTCCGAAGGTAAACCTCACATTCCTTGGGGCTAGTTTTTTTTTTTTTTTAGCAAACCAGGGTTATCTAAATGGAGTATTTATGGAAACAGAACTCATCTGTGAGGGTATGTTAGGCACTCACCTACGGTATTTCATGCCACAGCAGTACAAGAGGCCCAGCTGGCTTCATCTTTTCCATGTGCAAGGGGGAAATTGCTCTGAAGGTCTGGTGGCAAAATATCTCTTCCCTCCCCCCCATATATGTTTTTATTAGTTTTTTATAGTCTCAAATGCTCAATATTCTATCAGCAACAGACTGTTAGGGTTCCAACATTTAACTTACTAAAAGGTAAAGGTAAAGGTTCCCCCGCACATGTGTGCTAGTCGTTTCCGACTCTAGGGGCCGGTGCTCATCTCCGTTTCAGAGCCGAAGAGCCAGCGCTTGTCCAAGGACGTCTCCGTGGTCATGTGGCCGGCATGACTAGACGCCAAAGGCGCACGGAACGCTGTTACCTTCCCACTGTAGTGGTCCCTATTTTTCTACTTGCATTTTTTACGTGCTTTCGAACTGCTAGGTTGGCAGAAGCTGGGACGAGTAACAGGTGCTCACTCTGCTATGCGGCACTCGGGATTCGACCCGCCAAACTGCCGACCTTCTGATCGACAAGCTCAGCGTCCTAACCCACTGAGCCACCGCGTCCCTTAACTTACTAATCCACTTTAAATTCCTTTCTCTCAACCTCGTTTTTTCTAGCCATTGATTAAAGGTGTCCCACGTTCTAAAATAAACTGAATCTTCTTTCTCTTTCATTTTCAATGTCAATTTCTGCACAATCTAAAAAATTTTTTAATCAACTCTTCCTCTGTTGTTAAATCTTCATATTTTTTCCCCTCAATGTTGAGCGAATAGAATTCTCGCTGCAGTTAATACACGGAATGTTAGACTGGTACACTCTTTCTCGTAGTTTACTGCAATTGTGCCTAATGAAAATATTTCTGGCTTAAAAGTGTATATGGTTTTTTTTAGTCGTTTTCTCTAACCATATGTGTATTCTTTGACGGGTGGCAAAATATCTTTATGGGGAGCTCAAGATGAAGCAGGGCTTGCTTGGAAACTGGGTCACCGAGGTCAGATGGGGGCTGCGTGGCTGTTCGTGCTTGGCTCCAGATTAAACTGAAATTCCTTCCCAAGCACTCGGCAGCCAGCGCTCCTGGATAGGGGGTGGGGGGAGGCTGGTTCAGACACAAATCTCACGTGGTTTCCCAAAGACCATTTCAGTTATTACCCGCTGCACTTTAGGGAGGGGAATGGGACAACTTGCCACAGCTAACTCACCACAGCCAACTTGCCACTGGACAACTCACAACAAAACAATTTCATTATTTAAAATAAACTTTAAAAAATGTTTTAATTTTTGTCTATCACACTTCATATTTAACAGCTAAGATGTAATGATGGGAATGACTCCGCTGGGTCTGTGTCTCTTTAAGAGACAGCAGGGTCTGTGTCTCTTTAAGAGACAGCAGGGTCTGTGTCTCTTTAAGAGCAAGCAGGGTCTGTGTATAAAAGGGAAGGCTCTGCAGATGTGTTCTCTCTCTTCTGTTTGGTGCTGTAATTGTGGTTGGTTGGATCCTGCTGTATTAGCACCTATATGTATATTATTTCTGGTGCATGTTATTGTAGATAGTGTAAGATAAACCACCATTCAATACAGACCACTGTTTACTGTGTTTACTCCTGGGTTATCTTAGCGCAATAAGACTGTGCACGCTCTGACATTCATTCTGTCCCTCCTTTTGCATCCTTTCTTTTAATGATTCTATTCCACCACTTCTTTGTTATTAGTGTAACTTCTGTCCGGCAACGAGTTGTCCCGCAGCAATTTGGCCGTGGCAAATAATCACAGACTCTTAGAGAGAGAGAGACTAGTGTATTTCTGATTTAGGTAGGATATGCCCCAAAGTTTCAAATCCCACAGGCTGAAGCCACCTCTTCTAACGGTGTCCATCTACGGAGAAGAGTTCCCAGAAAATACAGGTAGTCCTCGGCTCAAACCACAATTAAGCCCAACAAACACCCGTGAAGTCTAAGTGCAGAACTGCAGAAGAAGGCTAAGGAGAAATCAAGCAGGTTGCTCAAGTCCCTGGGGACATGTCATGCGAAGCAACAGATGGCCCAGGTGAACAGATTTGGGACGAGGACCACCTGCTCCTTCACCTTTCTGGAATCCATCCCACGTAGCAGGACAAAAGTCACAGAACTGATGAGGCAGAACTGAAGGCACCTAATCTACGCTGCTCAATGCAACAGGTGGTCATCCAGTCCCTGTCCAAATGTTCCCAGCGAGGGGGAGGCAACCACAGCCACTGTTTCACATCTCCTCTTAATCAGCCCAAACCTTCTTCCTTCCTACAGTCCAAGGCAGCATTTCTCAACCTTAGCAACTCTTAAGAGTTGCGGACTTCAGCTCCCCAGAATTCTGGAAGTTGACATCTACACATCTAAGAGTTGTCAAGGTTGAGAAACACTGGACCAAACCCTAAGCCAGATGAAGAGGTCAGGGTAGCAACCCATCCACTCAGTTTCCAAGAAGGCCACAAGAAGCCACCTAAGAATATAGAGCCAACAATGCAAAGAACTAAAATTGTGTAATTTTTTGGGGGGGGGTTGCTTTAAATTATAGCAATAGCAATAGAACGTAGACTTATAGACCGCTTCACAATGCTTTACAGCCCTCTCTAAGCAGTTTACAGAGTCAGCGTATTGCCCCCCAACAATCTGGGTCCTCATTTTACTGACCTCGGAAGGATCGAAGGCTGAGTCAACCTTGAGCCGGTCAGGATCGAACTCCCGGCAACGGGCAGTCAGCAGCAGTAACCTACAGTAGTGCACTCTAACCACTGTGTCACCACAGCTAAATTATCCTTAAAACAATGTCCTAATTAAGTTGAACTCACATTCTGAACATTTTTACCCAATTTGCCACCAAACTGTGGTGGAGCAATCCTAGGATGGACAATTGAGGAACAGCTATACCAGCTGAAATCTCCACCCAAGTTCAGAAACAAGAGACAGGAAGCAGAAGTAGGTCCAGGCAGAAGACAAATGCCATGGCACAAAGCTCCATCAGGGAATAGAAGCTGCCAGCATTAACGAAGTTAAGACTAATCTGGAATGTATTCCTTCAATTTTACAGTTCATTTATTGTATTCGTACCTTGCCTTCTCTTTTTTTTTTATTAAAAAGTTTTAAAATACAATTTTCCTTTAAAAAAAAACCCCTTCCCCCTCCCTCCTCCCCCCTACCTCCCCTCCTCCCCCCTCCCCCCCCCTACTTCCCAGAGCTGAATACAAGGTATATATATATATAAAAAAAGCAAACCTAAGCAACCATATACTAACAACTATAAATTCTAAAATCCATCACTCTCTAGCTTATATAGGATAAAACAAACCTTAACAATATTAAATATATGTATAAAAAAAAACCTAGAATAAGAAAAGGACACTCTCTAGCTTATATAGAATGGAACAAACCTTAATAGTATTAAATATATATTAAAGACAAAAAAAAGGAAAAAGAAGAAAAAAACCCCTTCTCAACCCTATACTTATCCTAAATAAACTCCATCCATTTTATCCATTCCATGATATAACATTCTTACAAATAATTTTCCAAATTAACCAAGGATCCCAAATCAAAAAACTTTAAAGTCAACTCTTCTGTAATCGGCCGTTCCTCTTCCAGTACCACAATCCAAAAAAGCTCACCCTTTCCACAGAACCACCAAATATAAAAATATATTGCGTCTACACCCAAATCTTTTCCCCCCTCCCCTACTTGACTACTTGACTATATCGTAAAAGTTCCATAGACTTCTGCAATTCCTGCTACTTTCTCTTCTTAGATCGTTTTGCAGCAGCACGCGTCACCCTCTGTTTTATAGATTCATCCGACGAGGTTGTATCTTGATCTCCTCCAACACCGTTGTCTTCTATCTGACCATCTTCGGCCTCTTGATGCACTCCTTCTCCTTCGTACCTTGCCTTCTCATTGGGAACTCTTAAGTACCTTACGAAGAGGGCGTCCTTCATTTCGCCCCTAGAAATATCCTAGGATTTCCATTCTATTAGAAGACCTTGTAAACGGCCTGTCCGTTATCCGAAAAGCGCTTTTTCAAAAGGCAACTGGGCTTCCTTATGTTCTTCCTTCAAAGAATTTTGCTTCTCGTCCAAGAAGCTTCTTCAGTTCGGACTGAATGGTGAAGAATGGAAGGATTCTCCCCCATTCGGTCAGAACTGAAGAAGCTTCTTGGATGGGAAGGTCTTTAAGGGGAGAAAAAAAACCAAATGAAGTCCAGTTGCTTTTTGAAAAAGCACCTTTGGGACAACCTTGACGACAGAGAATCTCCAAAGACATCTGTCCGTTAATTGGAAGTCTTGCAGAACAGCCTAACTGGATTTTGAGGAGTCTTCTTTTACGCCAGGAGTCTTCAAACTCGGCGCTTTTGTGACTCATGGACTTCAAATCCCAGAATTCCTCAGCCAGGCACACTGGCTGAGGAATTGTGGGAGTTGAAGTTCATGAGTCCTAAAAGGGCCGAGTTTGAAGGCCCCCGTTTTACACCCTCTCAGATTGGAACTGGTTGGGTTTATCCTGTCAGCATTTGATTGAAAATTAGAACAAAAAGTGAAGTGGAACAAAAATGATTTGATTCCTTAAGTTTTCAGCGTGAAACATATAGCAGTTGATACATAAGTATTCTGAATAAAAAACCAGGGTTACTGAAGGTCTGAACTGGTTCCTTACGTGTTCTCTTTAAAGAAAATCTGATTGCGCACTGGGAATAGAATTGGGAACAATTTACTTGAAAATAATGTTTCTCGATCTTTAGGATTGGCAAGCAAGCAAATAAGCCACCTGTGGGTTAGGATGAGGAAGGGAATAAAATGTAAAATGACCCTTGCACAAAAGGGTGGAGTTTGTGTCGGGATGCAGCAACACGTATTTCATCCTTCTGACATCACTAGGATTAGGAAAGGACACCTTGATGTGAGAAAAATATTTAAGTTTGGTGAAAAGTGAGCCGTGTCAATTTAACACGTTGGATCCACAACGGGCTTTAAAAAAAAGAATACAGTGTTAATTAAATGGCTAGGAGGACGCCTGAAGCAGAGAAGCAGGGGTGTGCAATAAACTGATTTTTAGTTTCAGACACTCCCATTCAGTGTCAAGTTGTTTTTTTTAATTGCTTAAAGCTGGAAGTGATTCTTTCCCAGGCATTATTCTCTCAGAGTTCTTTTTAGCAAGATTTATTGAGATGAACGGGGGGGGGGGGCAGCATTAAAAGAATTGCAGCTGCATTGTTCTCAATTTAGAATCGATATATCCTCACGTACAACTACAGCAAAGATATTCTGATTCCCTTCTAACAGCCTTCCTGTGCCGTGGCAAGGAGGAAGGGGCGTTTTGCTCTTCCGCCCAACAGAATATCCCCAAAATATTCTATTGTACTAAAGCCACGGACTCTAAGTTGCAAGAGTAACCTATGGCCACTAGATGGCAGCAAAGAGAGAGAGCTCATTCTTGGCAGCCACCTAGTGGTCACCGGGACTTCTGAAGCCCACATTTTGGTAGCGCTACATAAAATGAAAATTGGAATACGCTAGAAAATAACGGAGATCTTAACTCCCTTGAGGTTTGTTTCCCCCCCCCAAGGGGCCACAAAGATAGAACAGCAATCCTTGTCTTAGATCTATAAAAAAGTTGGCACAGGAGATCTTTTTTTTTTAAAAAAAAAGTAGCTTAAAAGAAAATCCAGTTGGAAACGCTAGAGAAGCAAGCGACAATTTAGCAACTCCTGCGTATCGCTCTTTGCTGCACTTCTGTGTCTATCCATCCTAGAGCAGGGGTGGGGGGTGGGGAAGGCTCCTTAACTCTTCCATAAATATTAATGCAACAAAGCAATCAAGCTTGTGACAGCACACATCATTTACCAACTTTGCCCCCTCCGTATCCATTTGCCTTGCCGGTGGCTATTTTACTCACTTCAAAGTCACCCTGGCTCTAGGACAGGCGCCCTACTGCTAATCATCACCATTTGCTTACTTACTGGTGTTCCCCGGTGACACAAACAGCTGCTCCGTGCCAGGCTCCTTTTGGCCTGTGCTGTACGGGAAGAGCAAGACGCGCAGCAGGCATCTCGGAGACAAAGCCTGACCGAGGTCTAAAATGACATTGTCCTCGGAGCTGCGACGTCCCTTTTTCCGCAGGGACGGCTATTCTTCAGCAGCTTCAACGGACGGACAATGGTTTGGGAACCAGCAGGCCGCTGTCCTCCTCATGCCCAGTGCAAAGCTGGCAGTTGGACCGCAGTCATGGCCTCAGTCCGTTCCACTTCTGTGGAAGGAGACCCTCCTCCCCTCCAGCAAAGGCTCCCAATTTACCCTTGTCTACTTAGTTTAGCAGGGGCTGCGACGGCTGTGCGGTTAAAGACGCTGAACTTGTCGGCTGGAGAACCGACCGATCAGTTTCGAGGGCCGGGCGCCACACGAGGGGGGGGGAGATCCCGCTACTTGCCCCAACTCCTGCCCACTTCGTTCCCAAGCATGCTAATGCGAGTAGATAAATAGGTACCACTTCCCTAGGTGGAATGGAATGGAATGGAATGGAATGGAATGGAATGGAATGGAATGGAATGGAATGGAATGGAATGGAATGGAATGGAATGGAATGGAATAGAATAGAATAGAATAGAATAGAATAGAATAGAATAGAATAGAATAGAATAGAATAGAATAGAATAGAAAGAAAATATGGAATGGAATGGAATGGAATGGAACGGAACAGAACGGAATAGGAATAGAATGCAGAATGGAATGGAACAGAACAGGAATAGGAATAGAGTAGAATAGAATAAGAACAGAATAATTGGAAGGGACCTTGGAGGTCTTCTAGTCCAGCCCCCTGCTCAAGCAGGAGAACCTACACCATCTCAGACAGGTGATTGTCTAGCCTCTTCATAAAGATCTCCAGTGATGGAGCGCCCACGATTTCTGGAGGCAACTTCTGTTCCACTGCTTGATTGTCCTCACTGTCAGGAAGCTTCTCCTTAATTCCGGGTTGCTTCTCTCCTTGATCAGTTTCCATCCGTTGTTTCTAGTCCTGCCTTCTGGTGCTTTGAAAAGTAAGTTGACACCCCAGCCCCACCCCATCTTCTTTGTGGCAACCCCTCAAATATTAGCATACTGCTGTCCTGTCTCCCCTAATCACTCTTTTCGCTAGACAAGCCCAATTCCTGCACACCGTTCTCTCTTTTAGCCTCCAGTCATCCTGGTTGCTCTTCTCTGCACTCTTTCCAGAGTCTCAACCTTCTTCCAACGTGGCGAGCGAAACTGGATGCCGTGTTCCAAGCGTGGCCTTGCAAAGGCTTTATGAAACGGCATTAATACTGCACTTCTGACGATCTCGATTCTATCCCTCTGTTCATGCAATCTAGGATTGCATTGGTTTGTAGGCTGCCCGGTGGGAAGGGAGCGGGGAAAAAGAAGACTCTGCCCCCCCCCCAAACATACTCCAAGACCCTGGATTTGAAAGACCCCAGCCCCAAAGCTGTGGCTCCTGCCGCAGGAAGAAACGTGCATTTCCGAGCATTAAGCCTCTGTGCAGCTGCTGCTAATGGCGATTCCCTACATCCAGAGGCCTTGACACACACACACACACCCCTCCAACCCCGACCCCCACGAGTGGCTTCTCTTTCCTTCTCAATCCCGGCTGTGGACAGGTGGGGCAGGGTCTGATTACAGAAGCTTAGGAGCATCCTTTTGTGCGATCAAAAATTAGAAGACCGGGAGGTGGTCATGAAAGGGAACGAGAGGAAAGGAAGAGAAAGAGACATTCCTTAGCCTAAGCCCGGCTCAGATCTGTTGTGGCTTCTGCAAAGGATTTGTCAGGAAATGCAACCTGAGCGTGGCTTTGGTGAGGGGCGAGGAAGGAGGCTATAAACGGCATCATGACCGCATCGTTGGGGGGGGAGAGAAAGACAGCGAGAGAAAGAGACAAGAGAGACAGAAGGAGAAAGACAGAGACAGACAGAAAGAGACGCACAGAGAGAGAGAGAGAGAGAGAGAGAGAGAGAGAGAGAGAGAGAGAGGGGGGAGAAAAAGACAGACAGAAAGAGAGAGAGACACAGAGAAAGACAAAGAGAGAGGGGAGAGAGACAGAAAGAGAAAGGGAGAGACAGAAAGAGACGCACAGACGCACACAGACAGAGAGAGAGAAACAGAAGAAAGACAGAGTGAGACAAAGAGACACAGAGAGAGAGACGAGAGACAAAGCGACAGAAAGAGACAGAGAAAGAGAGAGAGAGAGAGAAAGCAAGGAGCGGAGCAGTTTGAAAAAGGGAGGAGGTTAAAAGGGTTCTGGAAGGACGTCTTCTGCCAACACAGCACAAGGAATCCCTCTGGCGCCCAGGCCAACCGCCTGGGGGATTCAGGTGAGGGAAGATCAAGTTGAAAGAAAAGCTATTCCCAGAGGTTTCTTAGACGGGGATGAAGTGAGGGAAGAAGACACACACACACACACACACACACACACACACACACACCAGTTGTTGAGAGAGGAAAGAAATTCTCCAGCGCAGAGTGGAGGCTCGGATCTTTTAAAATGACTTGTTTTGCAACATTGCAAACCATATCATGGTTGCGTTGCGAGAGAGGGAGTGTGAAAGAGAGAGATAGATGATGGGTAGACTGGGGCCAATGGCCGTGTGTGTGTGTGTGTGTGTGTGTGTGTGTGTGTGTGTGTGAGATCCTCTGTGATTGTCAGTGACACTGGGACTTGACCCAACAGTGGAATTCAAGTCAGTGGTGGGATTCAGCTGGTTCGCACCCCCTTTTGGCAGAACCGGTAGCTAATTTTTTGTCGCCCGGGCCCAGAACGGACTTCCGGAAGCGGAATCCACGCAGAGAAACCGGTTGTTCACCTGTTTGAATCCCAGCACTGGTTCAAGTGCTTTGAGCATGGAAAAGGCGGGCTTTTTTGGCAGGAGATTTCAGAGTCCCTTGGAAGTGAAGGCCTGTGTCTGGCGTGAAAGACGGCATCCTACACGGGAAGCTCCAAATTAATCTGAAGAGTATTCAGAAGCTACAGCTGGCACCCAATGCAGCTGCACAAGCTGCACCGATTTCCATTTTGCTTCCAGAACCAATTCAAGGTGTTTATTACACTTAAAGGCCCTTTGTGGTACCTGAGAAACTGCCTCGTCCCAAAGGGATTGGCCCAACCAGCAAAAAGGGCGTGCTGCAGACCCCATCCGGTCAAGGAATTCTGTCCGGGGGGTGGGGTGTTCCAGGAGAAGGACCTTTTTTGCTGGAGGTCCCCCCCTTTGAAAAATCAACCTGAGGTTGAGTTGCACCTTGCTCCTTTCCTTGCCATCTGGGTTAGTATTAATATTGACGATCGTAGCATTTATTTTAATGTTTGGCCTTGACGCTTTCACTCTGCCGCAGGCCGCGAACAGTCGCTTCCAGACGAGGTAGGCGGCATGTAAATTTAATAAATGGATAAAAACAAATAAATCCCACGAGCGAGAAGACACAGCCAGAAAGGCTTTCTTAGTTAAGAAAATCTTAGTAAAGGCCACACTTGGAATAGAGCACCCGGTTTTGGTCACCGTATTATAAAAAAAAAGATGCGGAGACTCTGGAAAGAGCGCAGAGAAAGAGCAGCACAGACGATCGGCAGACTGGAGGCTAAAACGTACGAAGAACGGTTGCAGGAATTGGGTATGTCTCGTTTAACAAAAAGGAGGATTAGGGGTGACATGGTAGCAGTGTTGCAATACTTGAGGGGTTGCCCTGAAGAAGAGGGGGTCAAGCTGTTCTCCAAAGCACCTGAGGGCAGGACAAGAAGCAACGGATGGAAACTCACCAAGGAGAGAAGCAACCTGGAATTAAGGAGATACTTCTTAACGGCTTGCCTCCAGGTGCTCCAACACTGGAGGTATTTAAGAAGACATCGGGCAGCCATTTGTCTGGAACGGTCTAGGCCAGGGGTAGGCAACCTTGACTCTTTTACGACTTGTGGACTTCAACTCCCAGAATCCCTGAGCCAGCATGGCTCAGCTTGGAAACCTCTCCCTTTCCACTCAGCGTGGCTGGCTCAGGAATTCTGGGAGTTGAAGTCCACGAGTCATAGAGCGGCCTAGGCCAGGGGTAGGCAACCTTGGCTCTTTGATGACTCGTGGACTTCAACTCCCAGAATTCCTGAGCCAGAATGGAAACCTCTCCCTTTCCCTTCAGCGTGGCTGGCTCAGGAATTCTGGGAGTTGAAGTCCACGAGTCATAGAGCGGCCTAGGCCAGGGGTAGGCAACCTTGGCTTTTTGATGACTCGTGGACTTCAACTCCCAGAATTCCTGAGCCAGAATGGAAACCTCTCCCTTTCCCCTCAGCGTGGCTGGCTCAGGAATTCTGGGAGTTGAAGTCCACAAGTCATCAAAGAGCCAAGGTCGCCTACCGCTGGCAGGTCTCCTGATTGACCAGGGGGCTGGACTAGAAGACCTCCAAGGTCCCTCCCAACTCGGTTATTCTGTTATCTGTATTCTGCTATTCGGTTAAAAATAACTTCCTAGAAAAAGGAGTTGTTGAGTGGTTCCTAATTCCACATCACCGGTCCTGCCCTACCAGAAAATCAAGCTTAAGAACCATGTTAAAATGTTAAGCCTTCCAGGACAAAACCGAACAGAATCCGTTGCTTTTCTTGGAAGACTCATCTACCGAAGCGGATCTGGATCCAAACAAACTATCATTGGCTCCCAAGAGCGCAGAAGTGGAGGCCGGATCAGGATTGCATTGCCTGGGTTAGCCAATCTCCTGGCAGTCCTTGTAAGGGAGGAGTACGAAAGGGCCGGGGACGCTGACCTCTCATACTCCAGAAGAGAGTCATTTTCCTACAAGTGATCTCCTAAATCAGTCAGGAAAAAGGACTCTCCTTCGGAGGAGAAGGTCACTTGAAAGCAAAGCTAATTTGCTCGGTGCAGGCCTGGCAGTCCGCTTACACAACCCAGCTTACATTCAAAGGCTGAAACCTCTGGCCTAGTTTTAACTTGCTTCCGAGAAGAACATGCGTGTTAACTCCAAAGATGCTTTCCCCCACCCCCAGCCCACGAGGCAACTGGACTTCCTTTGAAGACGTGTCGCTTCTCGTCCAAGAAGCTTCTTTCAGTTCTGAGGCGTGCTACTCATTTTGGATACTGTCCCAACCTCCACGGCCCCGACTTTGCTCGTCTCTTTCCGTCAGCCTCCAATCTGGAGCCTTGTTAGGTCTATGAAACAACGGTTGGGAACTGATCGAGGAGAGAAGCAACCTGGAATTAAGGAGAAACTTTCAAACAGTGAGGATAGTTAACCAGTGGAACTGCTCGCCACCAGAGGTTGTGGGTGCTTCATCACTGGAGGTTTTTAAGGGGAGTCTGGACAGCCATTCGTCTGAGTTGGTATAGGGTTTCCTGCCGGAGCAGGGGGTTGGACTAGGCCAGGGGTCCCCAACCCCGGTCGGTGGACTGGTACCGGGCCGTGGCATGCCAGCAACTGGTCCACACAAACAAAGCAAAGCCCCATCCGTGGGATGCAGGCAGCACACAAAACCACACACCCTCCGGTCTATCTATCTATCCATCCATCCATCACTGCATCAACCTACCTATCTCAATCTCTCTGTCTATATAACCTCTCTCCACAGAACCGGTCCCTGGTGCCCAAAAAGTTGAGGACCTCTGGCCTAGAAGACCTCCAAGGTCCCTTCCAACTCTTATTGTTGTTGTTGTTGTTGTCTTACGTCTAGGGCAAGATGGGGGAACTCTGACTTCATGGCAGTGTGTGTAAGAATGGTCTGTATGGACCAACAACGGAAAACATGGGCGAGAAGTATGCAACAACAACGCTCACTCCAGCTCTACTAACGGAACTAGCTCATCCAGATATGTCTACAAGCAATGGAAAAGTGTGTCAAGTTACTTTCTGATGAAGCTAAAAATCAGGTTCTAACAATCTTAGATTCTAACAATCCTAGATTCTCCCTCCAGAGAGATTTTGAAACAAAAGTCTGGATGGATCTTCTTGGAAATTATTCGGTGGATTTTTGCTGGGCGTTGGACCAGATGACCTTGAAAAACCCTTCCAACGCCTACATTCTCTAATTGGGCCAGTTAGCCTATCAAAAAAAACTTGACTTTTTTCCTGTTATGTTAAAGCCCCTCCGGGGAAATATGTTGATTAATCTGGGATTTTTCCAGCCAAATTCAAACCTTACTCAAGAGAAAACGCTTCCCAGGCATGCTGTATGCTAAAGTTAAATCTCCACCCTGATGATAACGCACATTCCAAAAACGTAACATGTTGCATTTGATATTTACAAAGCGCATTCTCCTGTAATGTGTACAGACAATATTTTCAGTAAAACAGTTGTCTTCTGATTTTTTTTTTAAAAAAAATGCTGTCATCTGTTTACCTTGCTATAGATTTGGACGTTAATTCCTCAGCTAATGGGTATCTATTAGTTCAGCTAATGGATATCTATTTTCAGTGAGATTGAAATGTATAGATTCAGAAGAGGGTCAAGATAAAACCACTTCTAGAGTTGTTTAGTAGTCCGATCCTACTTGTTAAGAGACTGGGAGAGCCAGGGGGAGGAATGAAGCAGGGAATTAGTCTGGAATCCCTACACAGCCACAAGAGGACAAAATCTGACTCACCTTGAAAGCCACTGAACCTTATCTAGTCTTAAAGGTAAAGGTAAAGGTTCCCCCGCACATGCGTGCTAGTCGTTTCCAACTCTAGGGGCCGGTGCTCATCTCCGTTTCAAAGCCGAAGAGCCAGCGCTTGTCCAAGGACGTCTCCGTGGTCACGTGGCCGGCGTGACTAGATGCCAAAGGCGCACGGAACGCTGTTACCTTCCCACCGGAGTGGTCCCTATTTTTCTACTTGCATTTTTTACGTGCTTTCGAACTGCTAGGTTGGCAGAAGCTGGGACGAGTAACAGGCGCTCGCACTGCTACGCGGCACTCGGGATTCGACCCGCCAAACTGCCGACCTTCTGATCGACAAGCTCAGCGTCTTAACCCACTGAGCCACTGTGTCCCGTATCTAGTCTTACCCAGGGGCAAACTTCACGTGTGAACTGTGTGTGGTTTGCAGCCGACACTACTGTTTCCTATTAAGAGGGCAGTATTCCAATCCCATCCTGTGTTTATGAAATTCTGATTAAAAATCATTTAAAAGTATCTTTTCTTAAGATACTTTTAAAATACACATTCCTTTTCTGGTCAGACTAAAAAAAAATGCCGTACAACTTTTGCAAATCTACATTCTTTTTTGAACGCTACTTCCCCACATTGAGAAGTGTGGATTTCAAGAAGAAAAGCATGATTGAACTGGGGGCAATTAAAGACCTGTCCTCATAAAAACGAATTTCAGTTGATTAGATAGGCAATTTCTTGGGACAAATTTAGCCCCCTGGAACATGACAGTCAATAGGCTGTAAAGTGAATGTGGGATCCACGGACCATCCCTCACCCTCACGAATCCTTTAGATGCCCAATTTGACCCATCGGCCTATTTTAAACTGAAAAGCAGAAATTCTTTTAGATGAAGTAGACCTTGCACCGGGCCTACCAGTTGGAAGCATAGCTGCACTTTAACTACTAGGCTGCGTGCACAGAGGGATAGAATCAAGATCACCCAAAGTGCTAATACCACTTTACAAGGCCTTGGTAAGGCCACACTTGGAATACTGCCTCCGGTTTTGGTCTCCACGATGTAAAAAAAGATGTTGAGATTCTAGCTGTTCATTTGCATCTTTTTTAGAGTCACTGAGGCCACTTGGAAGTGTGTGTGTGACCTCAGCGACCTCCAGGTGGCATCCACGATTCTCTACTAAAAGGAGGATTTCTGCTCCTTGCAGACAGAGGTAATTTGCATTCTTTTTTAGAGAGTCGTTGAGGCCACTTGGAGAATGCTCCACACCCATTTGCACCACTCGGGTGACCCTGAGGAAACAGACAAGCTTCCAAGTGGCCTCAACGACTCTCTAAAAGAAGGCAAACGACCAGCTGTCTGCAAGGTGTATAAATCCTTCCACTCCCCACCATCCGGTCAGAGCAGAAGAAGCTTCTGGGACAAGAAGCGAAACGTCTTCAAAGAAAAACCAGAAAGTCCAGTTGCCTCCCGAAAAAAGCGTCTTTGGGTCAGACCCATCCCTGCCCCTTCCACTGCGCTGCAAACAAAGAAAGGCTACACTGGCTCCCAGTCTCTTTCCAGGTGAGTTACCTGTACAGCCCTCTAAGGCTTGGGGGTTGGGTACAGGTAGTCCTCAACGTACGGCCACAGTGGAGCCGCCGTTACCTTCCCACCGTAGTGGTCCTTATTTTTCTACTTGCATTTTTTACGTGCTTTCGAACTGCTAGGTTGGCAGAAGCTGGGACGAGTAACAGGCGCTTACTCTGTTACGCGGCACTCGGGATTCGACCCGCCAAACTGCCGACCTTCTGATCGACAAGCTCAGCGTCCTAACCCACTGAGCCACCGTGTCCCTTAAAGCACTATATAAGTCGTACCAATTAATAACCCCTCAATTTGTCTTTCAGGCAGGGGGGAAAAAAATCTCAGCAATCTGCAGATGTCAAACAAGCGAAGACACACACACACACACACACCCATACCAGAAAGTGTGAAAAGGTGAACTAAAGGCGTCTCCAAAGCCACATGGGCTTTCCCTGTTTCAAAACTGCACTGTAGCATTGCACCAAAGAGAGAGAGAGCTGGAAAGACCCATCTTGAAATCGAGCAAGGCTATTTACAAGCTGACTTGGGAAAGGAACGGGGTGAATCCCCTGCTTTGGGGACCCAAGGAGGGGATGAAGGAATTGTGAGTCAGGCAAGGCCGGATGGGAGGGGAGCCTATTGGGGACATTCTCTTGGAAAAGCAGATTTCGGCCACCCCACCACGCCCCACCCCCAATTCCCCCCCACCCGGGGTCCTACGAGAGACTCCGATTCAGAAGGACCACCCTCTCTGCCCTTGGCTGCGTCCATCTGGCCTTTTCAAAACCAAAGTAGGTCAATTGGGCAGGAAAGCCAGCTGCCAAGGAAAGGGAAAAAAAAATCTCTCCGGATTCTAATGTGACCCAAAGTGTAACAATACAGAAGAAACTTTGAACAGATGGCGAGTGCCCCTTTTTTAATGCCTAACCCGCCAACTTTTTATGGGTTTTGCAATAATGGGGTTGGCCTTAGCAGGGCTTCTGGCTCCCATCGTGCAAACGCCAAATAGGCCAGCGGATAAAATATCTGCATCCGGCGGCTTCTTCCTCTCCGTTTAAAGGAAGAACCGGCCTCTCCGTGGAGACTTTTGCGGGGGGGGGGGGGGAGAATGTCACCGCCACCAGCTCCGTCCTCCTTCTGGGCAGCCGCCAGGGAAATCTCTCTTTGGGATCAGCACACAACAGGGTTGTTGCTGCTGCTGGGAAGGGGAGCACAAAAGCCACAACAGCCTCTTGGGAGAGAGAGACAGAAGGGGAGATGGAGGGAGAGAGAGATGGGGAGAGAGGGAGGGAGAGGGAAGAAGGGAAATAGGAGAGACGTAGAGAGAGACAGGAGAGATGGAGGGAGGGGGAGAGAGGAGGAGGGGGAGAGAGGGAGAGAGACAGGGAGAGAGGGACACAGGAGGAGAGATGGAGGGAGGGAGGGGGAGAGAGGAGGAGGGGGAGAGGGAGGGAGGGAGGGAAAGAGGAGAGAAAGAAAGACAGGAGAGATGGAGGGAGGGAGGGGGAGAGAGGAGGAGATGGAGGGAGAGAGAGGGAGGGAAAGATGAGAGAGGGAAGGAGAGGGAAGGAGAGATGGAGGGAGGGGAAGAGAGGAGGGGAAAGGGAGAAAGGGAGAGGGAGAGAGGGGGAGGGAGAGGGTGAGAGACAGGAGAGGGAGGGAGGGAGGGAAAGAGAGGGGGGAAGGGAGACAGAAGGAGGGAGAGGGGGAGAGGGACACAGGAGGAGAGAGGGAGGGAGGGGGAGAGAGGGACAGAGGGAGAGGGAGAAAGAGGGAGAGGGAAAGAGGAGAGAAAGAAAGACAGGAGAGATGGAGGGAGGGAGGGGAAGAGAGGAGGAGATGGGAGAGAGTGGGAGGGAAAGAGGAGAGGGAGAGAGAGAGAGAAGGAGAGATGGAGGGGAAGAGAAGAGGGGAGAGAGGGAGAAAGGGAGAGGGAGAGAGGGGGAGGGAGAGAGGGGGAGGGAGACAGGAGAGGGAGGGGGAGGGAGGAAGGGAGGGAAAGAGGGGGAGAGGGGGAGGGAGACAGAAGGAGGGAGGGAGGGGAGAGAGAGGAGGAGAGGGAGACAGGGAGGGAGGGGGGAGGGAGAGAGAGGGAAGGAGAGACGGAGGGGAGAGAGAGAGAAAGAGCAACCTGCACTTTCCTCCCCGCGGAGTCCCTTGTGGGGTGCCTCTTCCCTTGGGGAGGGGTCCCCATCAGCAGACCCACCTCGGCCTGGGGCAGAATATGCAGGAGGAATTCCCCACGCCAAAAGATTCCCCCCTTGGGAAAGTCTTGCTTCTTCTTAAAGGCAGGAGGCCTGCCCCTCACCCCCCCCACACACACACCCCACCCCCCCCACTCCAAAGGGCCAGGATGGCAGCGAATCCCCAAACACCCAAACCTCCCTGAAAGTGCCCTTCCCCCTCCCCCTCCATAGCAAAGCCAGGGTGGGATTGTCAAGATAAAGTTTGGGGGGGGGAAAGGAGGGGGGTTGTCCCTGCAGAAGCAGGCAGGTACCGCCCCCCCCCCAAAAAAACCCACCCGGGGTAACTCAAAAATCCCAAATGCCACAGCTCCCCAAAGGGTGCCTTCCTCCCCCCCCCTTTCAGAAATCCAGGCCGGGATTGTCAAGGAAAATCATGGGAAAAGAGGGAGAGACGGGGAGGGAGGGAGGGGGGAATCCCTGCAGAAGCAGGCAGATAGAGGTAAAAAAAATGGGGGTGCGCAAGAACCCCAAACACCCCCCCACACACACCCCTCTTCAAACGGTGCCAGCTAATCCAGGCTGGGATTCTCAAGAGAAAGTCAGGAAAAAAAGAGAGGAGAGACAGGGGGGGGGGGTTATCCCTGCAGAAGCATGCAGGCATTGGGGGGGCGGAGAAAAACGGGGTGCTCAAGATTCCCAAATGCCACGCCTCCTCAAAGGGAGGGGGGTCTTCCCACCCCTCCCTCTCAGCAAATGCAGGCTGAGACCGTCCAAGGAAACTCAGGGGAAAGGAAAGAGACAGTGGGGGGGGGCGTTTATCCCTGCAGGTAGGGGGGGGGAAACGGGGTATTCAAGGACCCCCGAAGGTGCCATCAAATCCAGGCTGGGATTGTCCAGGGAAAGCCAGGGAAAAAAAAGAAAGGAGAGACTGGGGGGCAGTTATCCCTGCAGAAGCAGGCAGGGAGGAAAAGAAAATGGGGTACTCAAGGACCCCAAACGCCCCCCACCTCCCCCAAAGGTCCCTTTCTCCCCCCTCCCCGTTTACCTGTCCTCTTAGCAAATCCAGACTGTCCAAGGAAAGTCAGGGGAAAGGAAAGAGACTGGGGGGAGAGGCAGATAGACGGGGGGGGGGGAAATGGGGTGCCCAAGGACCCCCAAAGGTGCCAGTAAATCCAGGCTGGGATTGTCCAAGGGAAGCCAGGGGATAAAGAGAGGAGACAGATAAGAGGGGTGTGTGTGTGTGTGTGTGTTTGATCCCTGCAGAAAGAGGCAGGTGTGGGGAGGAAAAATGGGGTGCCCAAGGACCCCCAAAAGGTGCCAGTAAATCCAGGCTGGGATTGTCCAGAGAAAGCCAGGGGAAAAAAGAGAGGAGAGACAGATAAGTAGTGTGTGTGTGTGTGTGTGTGTGTGTGTGTGTGTGTGTGTGTGTGTTTGATCCCTGCAGAAAGAGGCAGGTGCGGGGGGGGGGGGGAGGAAAAACGGGGTACCCAAGGATCCCCAAAGGTGCAAGTAAATCCAGGCTGGGATTGCTCCAAGGGAAGCCAGGGGGAAAAAAGAGAGGAGACACAGATAAGTAAGGGGTGTGTGTGTGTGTGTGTGTGTGTTTGATCCCTGCAGAAAGAAGCAGGTGAGGGGGAGGGGAAAGGAAAAACGGGGTGCCCAAGGACCCCCAAAGGTGCCAGTAAATCCAGGCTGGGATTGTCCAGAGAAAGCCAGGGGAAAAAAGAGAGGAGAGACAGATAAGTAAGGTGTGTGTGTGTGTGTGTGTGTGTGTGTGTGTGTGTGTGTGTGTGTGTGTGTTTGATCCCTGCAGAAAGAGGAGGGTGCAGGTGGGGAGGAAAAACGGGGTGCCCAAGGACCCCCAAAGGTGCCAGTAAATGCAGGCTGGGATTGTCCAGGCCAACAAAATTAAGAAAGAAAGAAAGAGAGAGAGAGGGGGGAGAGAGACTGGGGAGGGGAGGGGAGTCCCCGCAGAAGCAGACAGGTAAGAGGCGGACAGCCCCCCCGCCCCCCCAAAGAAAGAAGCCCCCCCGGCGGGCTACTCACCCAGAAGAGCAGGTTGAAGACGAAGAGCAGGTACTTGAGGCAGCAGAGGCAGCCGCGCGCCATGCCGCACCTCGGGAACTCTAGGAGGAAGACGAAGGAGAGGTCCAGGTAAAAGACCAGGTATTTGCCTCCGCCTCCTCCTCCTCCTCGGCCGGCCGGGCGTCCCTCTTCTGCCCTGGGCGGGCCGGGGTCGCGGGGCTGCCGCGGGGCTGTCCGGCTGCGGCCGCAGAAGGCTCCGGCGGCGAAGGCGCGGGCGAAGCGCTTGGGCGAGCGGCGGGCGAAGTCGGACTCCTTGCTCTCCAGCGACGGGCTGCGGCGGAGGGAGGAGGACGACTCCTCGCTACTCGACTTCTCCATGCTGGGCGCCGGCGGGCGGGCGGGGGGCGGCCTCGGGCATCGCTCGCTCCACCACCCACCCCCGTCCTCCCCGTCCTCCCCTTCCTCCTCCTCCTCCTCAGCGCAGAGCCGGCGGCCTTTCCCAGGCGCGGGCTGCGGGCGGGGGCGGCATGGCGCGGGGCTCCCCCTCCTCTTCTTCCTCCTCCTCCTCCTCCTCCTCGCTGGGCGCTTCCCCCGGCCGGAGAGGGAGGGAGGGGTCGAGGGAAGGGCCGGCGGGCTCCTTCTAGGGGGGTTTCGTGGGGCTTCTCTTTTTCTTTGGGGCGTCCCCTCCCCGGCCACGGAGCCCTCCCCCTCCCGTCCGCCGCGGGTGCCGAGCCGCCGGCCACTGAGCTGTCCGCGTGCGGCGCCCGCTCTTAAATCCTCTCCCTTCCCGCCAGCCCCGCCCCCTTCGCTCCTCGGGCGGCCAATGGCAGGGGGGCTTTCCTCCCAGGCAGGCGGGCGGGCGGGGCGCTTCCAATAGAATCAAAAAAAGGGGGGGGGGAGTAAATGACAGGAGGGCTTCGAGAGGATCAGCGCTGCCGTTTCGCACGGGGGGGGAGAGGGGGGGCGCTTTGCAGCGGCTCGGCCGGGTACGGGCAGGAAAGGGGAGGGGAGGGGGAAGGAGGGGGGATGAGGGGAGGGGGCAAGCCGGGAGGGGGAAGGGAGGGAGGAGGGGAAGGCGCAGGGGGGGGAGGGAGGGAGGGAGGGGGCAAGAGGGGAGAAACGGGGCAGGGGAGGGAGGGGGCAATGAGGGGAGGGGAGGAGGGAGGAAGGGAGGGAGGGGGCAAGCGGGGAGGGGGAAGGGAGGGAGGAGGGGTGGGGAGAAGGGGAAGGGGCAGGAGGGGAGGGAGGAGGGAGGGAGGGGGCAAGAGGGAACAGGGAAGGGAGGAGGGGAGAGGGGAGGGAGGGGGCAATGAGGGGAGGAGGGAGGGAGGAGGGAGGGAGGGGGCAAGAGGGGACGAGGGGATGGGGAGAGGAGAGGAAGGGGGAGGGGGAGGGGGAGGGGAAGGAGGGGGCAAGGGGGAAGGGAGGGAGGACGGGGAGGGAAGGGAGGGGGCAAGAGGGGAGGGGGAAGGAAGGGAGATGGGGAAGGGGCAGGAGGGGAGAGGGGAGGAAGGGAAGGGGTAGGTTAGAGGAGAGGAAGGGGACGGGGAGGGGAAGGAGGGGGCAAGGGGGATGGGAAGGAAGGGACAATGGGGAGGGGAGGGAGGGGAGAAGAGGGGAGGGGGGAGGGAGGAGGCAAGAGAGGACGGGGAAAGGAGGAGAGGAGGGGGGGATGGGGAGGGGAGGGAGGGGCAAGGGAGGGAGGACGGGGAGGGAAGGGAGGGGGCAAGAGGGCAGGAGGGGAGAGGGGAGGAAGGGAGGGGGGAGGGGAGAGGAGAGGGCAGGAGGGGAGGGGGAGATCCCTCCCCTGTCAGGCAGAACTACAAGTCGAAATCGGCCACCTGTGCCTAGATCCCCGACCTACTTCCCCCCCCCTTAGGCTGTGCAGGGCACTGGGTGGCTGGAATTCCTGGCAGCTGGCCAAGCAAGGGGGTGGGGGGGGAAGCCTGGCTGGGTCTGCAAGTCTGGGGGGGGGGTGGAGTCACTCCGAACAGGCGGGCAAAGCTGCAAAGGGTCTAAAAAAACACCCGTAAATACAGATGAGCAGAGCCAGGAGGGACCCTGGGCGTCCGTCCGCCTATCTAGTCTGACCCTCTCCCCGAGCAGTTAAAAAGCGCCGCAAATACAGACCGCCAGGCGGTCCTCGGCTCACGACCCCAACCGAGACCAACACAAGCAAGGCGGTCCAGAGACTTTTGCCCCATTTTACGAGCTTTCCTGCCACGGTTGTTAAGTGAAGCACTGCAGTGGAGAAGTCAGTAACCCGGTTGTTAACTGAATCTGGCTTTCCCCTCCCCCCTTGACTTTCCTTGTCAGAAGGTCGCAAAAGGGGATCCCGTGACCTCGGGGTGGGGGGTGGGTCGCTGCAAACCGCCATAAACACGAGCCCGTTGCCAAGCGTCGTAATTTTGACCCCGTCATCCTGGGGAGGCTGCCAACGGTCGCTAAGAGTGAACAACGGCTTTGAGGCGCTTCTCTCTGTGCCGTCGTAACTTTGAATGGTCGCTAAAGGAATCGTCGTAAGTCGAGAACCACCTGGCACAGAAGAACGGAGTGGAAGAGAGAGACCTTAAGAGATCTTCTAGTCCAACCCCTGCCCGAAACGTAATGATTCCGGCACAACCATATTAAAGCGCTGGTCCCAAAGGAGATTTTTCCAAAAGGCAACAATTCTTGGGTTGTTGTTTTTTTTTCCTCGAAAACGTTTTGCTTCTCATCCAAGAAAAAGGTTTCCAAGGAGGGGAAAAACCAGAAACAAACCAAGATAGTCCAGTTGCCTTTTGGAAAAAGCTCCTTTGCGACAACCGTGGTTGGGGAGACGTCACCCGGATGACGGAGAAAAAGGGGGAATCTGGCTTGTCCCTGGCACAGATTTATTATGAATGACAGGGTGTTGACTGACCCCAACAGCGTCTCTCCAAGCCAGGGGTCTTCAAACTTGGCCCTTTTATGACTTGTGGACTTCAACTCCCAGAATTCCTCAGCCAGCTTTGCTGGCTGAGGAATTCTGGGAGTTGAAGTCCACAAGTCATAAAAGGGCCAAGTTTGAAGACCCCTGCTCCAAGCTCACCTTTTGCCGTGAGAATAAAACTCTTTCCAGTTTGCCTCACCTTACATGATATTACAGTTAGACCGAAGGAAGGCTCAGAGGAATTCCAAGCGTGCAGACTTTGGGCGAGTTAGTTAACCTACAGCCCTGTTTCTAAACCTTAGTGTGTAGAATTAGAAAGAAAAAGAGTTGGAAGGGACCTTGGAGGTCATCTAGTCCAACCCCCCACCCCCACCTGCCGCCCAAGCAGGAGACCCTACACCATTTCCGACGGGTGGCAGTCCAGTCTCTTCTTATAAACCTCCAGTGAGGAAGCAACCAGAACTTCTGAAGGAGAACAGAACAGAATAGAATTATGGAATGGAATGGATTAGAATTGAATTACAGAATAGAATAGAATAGAATAGAATAGAATAGAATAGAATAGAATAGAATAGAATAGAATAGAATAGAATAGAATAGAATAGAATAGAATAGAATAGAAAAGAAAAGAAAATATGGAATAGAATAGAATAGAATAATAGAATGAAGAATGGAATATAGAATATAGAATAGAATAGAAAATAGGAAAGAATAAAGAAGAATAGAATAGAACAGAACATAGGAAAGAATATAGAATAGAATAGAATAGAATAGAATAGAATAGAATAGAATAGAATAGAATAGAATAGAATAGGAATTTAGAATAGAATAGGAATTTAGAATAGAATAGAATAGAATAGAATAGGAATTTAGAATAGAATAGGAATTTAATAGAATAGAATAGAATAGAATAGAATAGAATAGAATAGAATAGAATAGAATAGAATAGAATAGAATAGAATTAGAATAGAATGACAGTTGGAAGGGACCTTGTAGGTCATCTAGTCCAACCCTCCCACCCAAGCAGGAGACCCTACATCAAGGGTCCCCAACTCCTGGTCCGTGGACAGTACCGGGCCGCAGCATGCCAGCGACCGCTCCGAACAAAGCAAAGCCCCATCCATGGGATGCAGGTGTGCCTGGTCGAGCAATTCTGGGAGTTGAAGTCCACAAGTCACAAAAGGGCCAGGTTTGAAGAGGCTTGCTCTTTCTGATCATTTATCATGACAGAAAATATTTTTTTAAAAAAACCAACTGCTTCAGATATGAATTTGGTCCCCAGCACTTCAACTAAATTAAAAAAAATACAAGAGATAAATCAGATAGTCGAGCTTTTTTTTCCCCAGGCCCTGGGCCAAATGCAAACACCTGGGTTGCTTGTGTGATATGTGTGTTGTTCCAGATACTGCCGTAGCGTTTGGCTTTGCAAACCGAGAAGATGTTGCTGTTAGAATAGAATAACAGAGTTGAAAGGGACCTTGGAGGTCTTCTAGTCCAACCCCCTGCTCAGGCAGGAAATGTTATGATTCCTCGCCAGCCAGTGGATCCGGCAGCTGAGTGTGAGAATCAGATGAGGAGGAGGAAGGGCCTGGAGTGCCATTAGAGCCAGAGGAAGGCTCTGAGGAGCTCCCAAGACTTACAGTCGGATGAGGAGCTGGGGGGGCTCTACTTGCGCTCAGGCTGAGAAACAGCTGTGCTGGGAGTCTGAGTTCGACAGTGATGAAGCACAGCTGGGAAATATCCAGGATGCACGAATGCGCAAGAAAGAGAAGCGAGTAGGACAGAGGAATGCAATGGGGCGGCTCCAAAGGCAAAGGAGAAGGCGTTAGGAAGCCACGCCTGGGCTGAATAATAAAAGGGAAGGGCTGGGAGGGGCTGGTTGCTGAAGGGAATCCGTTTGTGTTGAGGATCAAGTTTCTGTGCATCTGTGTTTGTTTGGCTTGGACATTGACTCAGGTCTGTGAGAATAAAAGGGATTGGTTTTTCTTGCGGTTCCTGCCTGTTTCTTGGAAGAGGGGTTTCTCCTTGTGAGCATAACTCACATAGGTTGGGACAAAACAGGAAACCCTATTAACATTCCCAACAAATGGCTGTCCAGTCTCTTCTTAGAATGTCAGAGCATTCACAAATAAGCTAGCCTGTATTTTCAGGGATGGTGCCCGTAAATAGATAAACAGATACCAGTTTGGTGAGAAAATGGCAGCATTCCATCTTTCGCCGTATCCTTTGCGCTGCGCCGGGAAGTCATGCTGGCTACATGACCACGGAAATGTCTTCGGACAGCGCTGGTTCAATAACATCTCCAACCCTGGCCACTTTAAGACTTGTGGACTTCAACTCCTAGAATTCCACAGCCAGCTATGCAGGGAGGGAGGGGGGGTTTCTGGGAGTTGAAGTCCACAAGTCTTAAAGTGCTCAAAGTCAGAGACCCCTGGTGTAAAAAAAAACCCCAGAGATAAGCACCATCCCTTAAAGCAGGGGTCTTCAAACTTGGCCCTTTTATGCCTTGTGGACTTCAACTCCCAGAATGCCTCAGCCAGAGTGCCTGCCTGAGGAATCCTGGGAGGGGTCTTCAAACTTGGCCCTTTTATGCCTTGTGGACTTCAACTCCCAGAATTCCAGAGCCAGCAACGCTGGCTGAGGAATTCTGGGAGTTGAAGTCCACAAGGCATAAAAGGGCCAGGTTTGAAGACCCCTGCCTTAAAGTCAGCTATGACTAGCGTAGTAAAACCTTGGCGACTAAACTAAATCTTAAAGAGAATTTGGTTGCCTGTTCCTACCCTTCCTCACTGCGGTGTCCCCTTCTGCATTTCTGCAGACGTATGTCTGTCGCAGCCATCGTTGCTACGGTGGTATAAATCATCCTTCATACGGTGGTATCATCCAGCCAATATTTTACCATGTTATGCCGAAGCATATCCTGAGGCACTCTGCAAAATGGGTACTCTGCTTATTTACTAAGCTCGTAACTCTGTCAAGCCAGGAGATCGGATTAGTTTGGCACAGATCGTTTTGGCAAACCTAGCCCTAACTCTAGGCAAGCTGCTGTTGGTGTACCTATCCAAATGTTCACAAAGACATTGATTCAGAACCTGGAGCAGTCCAGGCACGCCTAGCTGAGGAATTCTGGGAGTTGAAGTCCACATGTCATAAAAGGGCCACGTTTGAAGACCCCTGGCCTACAGTTTCCTAGATTCGCTTTTGCTCTCCTCCTGTCTTCTTGGATCTCTCCAGGAGGACTCAAAGATTTACTTGAGAGTAGTTCTGGAATCCTTTAGTTCCTTCACTACTCTGGGAGGCTATGCAACTGGCCCTAGAAAAGTAATTCACTCCAATTAGTTACATTCTCTTACTCCATCCTCAAGTGTCCTAAGCAGCAGGTCTAATCAAGTAATCAAGGAGAGAAGCAACCTGGAACTAAGGAGAAATTTCCTGACAGTGAGAACAATTAACCAGTGGAACTCCTTGCCTCCAGAAGTTGTGGGTGCTCCCTCACTGGAGGTTTTTTAGAAGAGACTGGACAACCATTTGTCTGAAATGGTATAAGGTCTCCTGCTCAAGCAGAGGGTTGGTTTAGAAGACCTCCAAGGTCCCTTTCAACTCTGTTATTCTGAGTTCATTCCTCCAGGCATAACAATGACCAACTAGGGCTCCACGATTCCTCTGAAGGAGGAAAAAGGAGACACAAAAGAAGAATTACGGAGTTCTAGCTTCTGGCCATCACCACGTCCAGTGCCCCTTCTTCCTCTTTTTATTTTTAACCATACCTGAAGATCTGACCACTATGAGCTCTGCCTTAGGAACTTCTTAACTGGGTGATGGCAACCAACGTGCTACCCTTAAAGCCAATTGTCACGGTTCCGATAAGTGAGACACTTCAAACAAAATGCAGGCATTGTTTACCTAAAAAGTCTGCAAACATTGCCACCAATCCTGAAATCCCCAGTTATTCAAAACTTCAATGAACTTTGATGCACAAGACGGGATGCAGATTCTGCCGTCATCCCCGGTGGATATTATCAAGAGAAGAACTCAAAATATCGCCAAGGGTCCCAGAAACGTGCTGCTATTTCTGAAGATGCTCTGTTGGGAAACTCTGCAATGAGACCTCCAGGGGACTGACCCAATTGCATCCTGTCTTGTATTCTTCTGGAGTCGAAAGCACCTTCCAATTTTTGATCCACTATGCAACTTACATC
The DNA here is from genome assembly GCF_947247035.1 of Vipera ursinii. NCBI lineage: Eukaryota > Metazoa > Chordata > Lepidosauria > Squamata > Viperidae > Vipera > Vipera ursinii. Next base: position 2,518,154 of record NC_139515.1, read on the forward strand.
AACCACCCTAACCCAACTCCACTGGAAGTTACTTTGCTGATTTGGGGCAATTCAGCCTCTGTCAGCCTTACCAAGTAAAGATAATTAATAATAATAATAATAATAATAATAATAATAATAATAATAATAATAATAATAATAATAATAATAATGTTGATGATGGTGATGATGATAATGATGATGATGATGATGATCAAGTTGGAAGGGACCTTGGAGGTCATCTAGTCCAACCCCCTACTCAGGCAGGAAACCCTATACCAGGGGTCTTCAAAATTCCTTCTGGGAGTTGAAGTCCACAAGTCATCAAAGGGCCCAAGTTTGAAGACCCCTGCCCTATACCATTTCAGACAAATTGCTGTCCAGTCTCTTCTTAAAAACTTCCAGTGTTGGAGCATCCACAACTTCTGGAGGCAGGTTGTTCCACTGGTTAATTGTTCTAACTGTCAGGAAGTTTCTCCTTAGTTCTAGGTTGCTTCTCTCCTTGATGAGTTTCCATCCGTTGCTGCTTGTCCTGCCTTCGGATGCTTTGGAGAATAGCTTGACTGCCTCTTCTTTGGGGCAGCCCCTGAGATATTGGAAGACTGCTATCATGCAGACAGGAAACCCCAACCAGACAAACTAATTTGACTTTACTGTAAAGCTACATTAACCGACTCATACAAATTTGAAAGTACAAGGCTCCCACCATTTGCTTTACAGCCTGAGGATTTAGGGACAAGCTCTTCTGAGCTTCTTGCTCTGTCCACTATGTGGCTGTGGGTTATGCCCTTGTGAGTTAAGTTCAACACCCGACAACTTCATGGATATTCCCATCTATTCTTGTCACTGCCTTCTTTCCGACATTCTAGCCCAACTGTCAACATCCCGCTCAAGTATCTAAGTAAAAGTCCAACTTGATCCCATTTCGGAAAATCTTACTCTTTACTGAATACAACGGCATGGTAATGTCAAAGCCAAACTAACTCTGAGGTTCCCAGACACCAGTTCGTAGAACGAAAACAATAATTTCTCCGGCCAAACCCCCAAACCGCTCCCTTAGTCCATGTGAACAATTTCACTTTGTTACGGGAACCGTCTGCTTCCTCTCCACACCTGCTACGGTGCCCTTGGAAAGGTTTCAGGCTCTCACTGTCTTCAACGGTATCATAGAAGTTTTGTTTCTCCATGTAACCGATTCTAAAACAATGACTCCCCTCGCCCCCTTTACTCTAATGGCAACTTTGCTGCCAAAGTTTCATTCTTGACACCCAACATTTTCTGGCACTCTTCTATCCAAGTACAGAACAGGTCCTACTCTACTTCTGGAGCAACTGTGGGTCACCTAGAGACGTCACGTACCTGACCGGACAACTTTTCTTTTCCGATCAATACTAATCTGCCCAAAGCATATTTTTTTATATATCCTAATTAGCAAGGTGGTTAAACATTGGCCGGAGAGCATACCTTACACGGATTGTTTAGCCTCAAAAGGACAAAGGAACAACAGACTAAAACTGAGAATCTGGAACAAGGAAAGGGGGAGATGCTTTGATTGTTGGGCACTAAATGCAGGAAGAAGAGTCATTTGTAGGCTGCCACTTAGCCAGCCTGCAATGAATGATCTTGTCCTGGAGCTTCTGTTCTCCAAACCACCAAGGAGATGTCCCTTATTTGGAGAGCCAGATTTTTGAGGAGGCAAAGCTGACCAGATCAGCTAATACGGTCCTTCCACACAGCTCTCCCAAACATATATTGGATTTGTCTATTAAAGCCTAATCTTAACTCTAGCCTAGAATCACCTAGGGCTCTCCTGGGCTGCCCTCTTGGAAGCTGGTGCCACCTTGTCTATCGTCCAACTCTCTGGCACTCAGCCCAAGTTGAGGGACACAGTTGCAAGTTGCATAGTTTTGCCCGGAGGACGAGTGGATGCCGTCAGGACCTGGTGATTTATTGCAGTGCTGTCTCTCAAGAAGTCCTAAAATATCTTCTCTGGCTACTTTATACCATTTCTCTTCACAGGAAAGTCCAAGACGGGCTCCGCTCTCTGACCTGCATTGTGTCCGGCTACGAAGACAGATGCAGATAATCCATCCCATTCCTTAAACTTAAATCACCCATTGGAGGAATCTGCAGCCAGCTCGGCCTTCCTTTTCCTACGGATTCTTCTCCCATGGAATCCGGTTTAATCCCTGCACTGGATTTATAAAAAAAAAAGTCCTCTCCTGAAATGGCTTGACTATATTCAGCTTCCTCCTAAAGCTCTGGGCCGTAAGTGCCCTTTGTCAGGTAAGTTGTAAATTTGAACGGTTGTTAAGTGAACGGTCGTTAAGTTGAGGACTACACGTCGCTGCACCTTGTTTGGAGAGCCAGCAACGGGCCCCACCAAAGATATTGCTCTGTACCGCCTTCTAGTTATCATAATTTCAATCCAGACAGTCAACCTGCAATGTTGCACGTGGCGGTTTCAGTTCAGGCAAGTCCTCGACTTACGAGGACTTGGCGAAGTGAGTTAGTCCCTCTTTTGCCACCTTCCTTGCCACACTTACGAAGTGAATCACTGCAGGGGTTCAGCTAGTAACCTGGTTGTTAAGCGAAGCCGGCTTCTCCCATTAACTTTCCTTGTCAGACTTTGGAGTGCTTTGGAGAAGAGCTTGACTCCCTCTTCTTTGGGGCAGCCCCTGAGATACTGGAAGACTGCTATCCTGTCCCCCCTCGTCTTTCTCTTCATTAGACTAGACCAGAGGTAGGCAACCTTGGCTTTTTTATGACTCATGGACTTCAATTCCCAGAATTCCTGAGCCAGGCTGCCTAGCCCTGGACTAGACTGTCGCAATTCCAACAACCATTCCTTATGCGTTTTCGCCTCCAGTCCCCTGATCATCTTTGTCGCTCTTCTTTGCCCTCTTAACGTTGTTCAGTTCCTAAGTCGTGTCCAACTCTTCCTCTAGCACACCAAGTCCCCCCCGTCCCCCGCCCTCCATTATCTCCCAGAGCTTGCCCAAATTCACGTTCGTTGCATCAGCACCTCCATCTAACCATTTTCTCCTCTGCCGTCCCCTTCTCCTTTCGCCTTCCATCTTTCTCAGTCTTGGGATCATTTGGTGGTCAAAGCCTTTTGAACTTCGGCATCTGTCCTTCCAAAGAAGAGTCAGGCTTGACTTCTGCATTGACCATGTCCTTATCAACATTCCCCTAAAAGAAGAATTTCCTTCTCCCAAAGGACAACCAGGCTGGAAATTGTCCTCTGGGGAAATCCAACCTCACCCCACACCAGGCATCACCCCTGTGGCTCACCTGCACGTCGAGATTTCCTCCGCTCCCCCCCCTCTTTTAAAAAGGGACCCCTTTTTTAGGGTAGCAGGAAGTGTCAGAGAGGCAGACACGTTCGCTAACAAGTGGTTTGATATATATATATATATATATATATATATATATATATATATATATATATATATATATATATATATATATATATATATATTTCCTGTGAGAAAAGAACTACAAGAATGTGAGTGGCCCAAGGGGATATCCACCCCGTAATTAAATTTATACATTACAAGTAGCTTTTCTGGGAGGGATACGGGGAGAGGGGAGAAACCCAAACGGTGGCTTCTAAGTCAGAATAATCCTTCCTTAGAAATCGGAGGCAGCAGCTGAGATGATGTGTCATCCTATCGAAACCTTCCTTAAAAGCTCCCTGGATGCTGGGCAATCTCTCTCTGAGAACAGGGGACACCAGGATCAACAAGGTGAGATCATGGAGTAAATTTAGAGTGAAAGAGAAGTGGTTAGCCCCCAAAGTTGTAGGGTTTTTTATGACTGTTCTTCCTTCCTTCTCTCCCACCTTCCTTTCTTCCCTCCCTCCTCCCTTCTCTCCCTTCCTTCTCTCTCTTCCACCTTCCTTCCTTCCTTCTCTCCCTTCCCTAACCAAAGAGAGAAGCAACTACAGAACTAAGGAGAAACTTCCTGACAGTTAGAACAATTAACCAGCGGAACAACCTGTCACCAGAAGCTGGGAATGCTCCAACACTGGAGGTTTTTAAGAAGAGACTGGACAGCCATTTGTCTGAAATGGTAGAGGGTTTCCTGGCTGAGCAGGGGGGTTGGACTAGATGACCTCCAAGGTCCCTTCCAACTCTTTTTATTCTGTTCGGTTCTGTTCTGAATTCTGTTCTATTCTGCATTGTGTTGGGTTCTATTCTGTTTTATCATCATCATCATCATCATCATCATCATCATCATCATCATCATCTATCTGCGGTATCTTTCTTGGAAGATATGGAAGATATTACTGCAGAATTGCCAAGAATGGAAGGCACCTAAGACTTTCCAAAGAACGAGCTGACCCTTTGCAAAGACAAGTTGAGGATTTACACAATGCCAGGCGTTGCCCGGCTGCAAAAAGGCAACTTGGAAAAAAGGCGAATCAACCAACTTTTCAAGAAACACACTCTACTGCACCATTCAACTGCGAGTTGTGTGTTCCAGGCACTGCCTGCTTGCCTGGCAGGCTGTGTACGTTAAGGCAACTAATCCTGCTTGGATTATAAACCAGGAGAAAGGCAGCCTTCGGGGAAGAGATGGATTTTGCTTTGCCCAATCAAGCAAACGCTCGTTTGGGTGGCTCGGGTCTGACCCACAAGCCAGAGAATTAGGTAGCAGCTCAAACTCGCCACCCTAATGATTTTTTTTGGTTGAATGATAAGGGAGAGAAGAGATAAGCAGATTATGCCTAAGTGAAGCAATAGTAATTCAGCCTCTCTCCTTTTTTTAAAATTTAATACCCCTCTCCTCTGTCATTTGGAACTTCTTCTAAAGCAGGGGGGGGGGTTTGGTTTCTCAACACACTTTTTATGGCGTTTCTCAATATTCACTGTTCTGCCAACATCCCCGGAGCCAGGCTTTTTAACACAAACTTTTCCTTCGTGTTAGTTCTTTTTAAATTTCCCACGAGCACCCTGGCCATAAACCCTCTGAACAAAGGCTTTGTGTGTGGAAATCAATTTATTCGCCCGTGAGCTTCTGCCCACGTGGGCAGCAAAGAAAGCGCGTAAGAAAATAAAAGAGTTGGAAGGAGGGACCTTGGAGGTCTTCTAGTTCAACCCCCTGCTCAGGCAGGAGACCCTATACTATACTATTCCAGACAAATGGCTGTCCAGTCTCTTCTTTAAAACCTCCACTGTTGAAGCACCCACACCTTCTGAAGGCAAGGAGTTCCACTGGTTAATTGTCCTCACTGTCAGGAAATTCCTCCTTAGTTCCAGGTTGCTTCTCTCCTTGACGAGTTTCCATCCGTTGCTTCTCATCCTGCCTTCGGGCACTTTGGAGAATAGCTTGACTGCCTCTTCTTTGGGCCAGCCCCTGAGAGATTGGAAGGCTGCTATCATGTCACTCCTCGTCCTTCTCTTCATTAAACTAGACATACCCAATTCCTGCAACCATTCTTCGTATGTTTTAGCCTCCAGTCCCCTGATCATCTTTGTTGCTCTTCTCTGCCCTCTCTCCAGAGTCTCCGCATCTTTTTTACATCGTGGTGACCAAAACTGGATGCCCTATTCCAAGTGTGGTGTTACCACGGCGTTTCTTCTTGTCCTGCCTTCAGGTGCTTTGGAGAATAGCTTGACTCCCTCTTCTTTGGGACAGCTCAGATATTGGAAGACCGCTATCGTGTTCACCCCCTAGTTCTTCTTTTCATTAAAGTAGACATGCCCAATTCCTGCAACCGTTCTTCGTATGTTTTAGCCTCCGGTCCCCTGATCATCCTTGTTGCTCTTTTCTGTGCTTTCCCCAAAGTCTCAACATCCATTCGTTACTTTGTCCTGCCTTCAGGCATTCTGGAGAATAGCTTGACTCCCTCTTCTTTGGGGCAACCCCTGAGATACTAGAAGGCTGCTATCCTGTCTCCCCTGGTCCTTCTCTTCATGTGCTGGCCTTCAAGGCTGGCCACGGCAGAAGGTCTGTGGATGGATCTATTTCTTGTTGTTGTTAGCTGCGAAGTCGTGTCCGACCCATCGCGACCCCACGGACAATGTTCCTCCAGGCCTTCCTGTCCTCTACCATCTTCTGGAGTCCATTTAAGCTCACGCCTACTGCTTCAGTGACTCCATCCAGCCACCTCATTCCCCGTCGTCCCCGTGTTCTCTTGCCCTCAATCTTTCCCAGCATGAGGCTCTTCTCCAGTGAGTCCTTCCTTCTCATTAGGTGGCCAAAGGAATTGAGTTTTAGCTTCAGGATCTGGCCTTCTAAAGAGCAGTCGGGGTTGATCTCCTGTAGGACCGACCGGTTTGATCGCCTTGCAGTCCAAGGGACTCGCAGGAGTCTTCTCCAGCACCAGAGTTCAAAGGCCTCCATTCTTTGGCGCTCAGCCTTTCTTATGGTCCAGCTTTCACAGCCATAAATTGCAACTGGGAAGACCATAGCCTTGACTATACGCCCTTTTGTTGGCAGGGTGATGTCTCTGCTTTTTAGTGTGCTGTCTAGATTTGCCATGGCTTTCCTCCCCAGGAGCAAGCGTCTTTTAATCTCTTGGCTGCAGTCCCCATCTGCAGTGATCTTGGAGCCCAGGAAAATAAAATCTGTCACTACCTCCATTTCTTCCCCATCTATTTGCCAGGAATTGAGAGGGCCGGATGTCATGATCTTGGTTTTCTTAATGTTAAGTTTCATCCCAACTTTTGCAGTCTCCTTCTTCACCCGCAACAAGAGGCTCTTTAGTTCTTCTTCACTTTCTGCCATTAGAGTGGTATCATCTGCATATCTTAGGTTGTTGATATTTCTTCCGGCAATCTTAATTCCAACTTTTGATTCATTCTTCTTATGTCCCACCAATACACGGCAGCTCCTGACCCCTCCTGCTTCACAGCTCATCACCCCCTCCCTTGCTGGAAGGAGAGAAGCAGAGGCAGCCCCATATCTGGAGCCAGCCAGCTGAGGCTTCCCTTACAATTACGCAATTAACCGTCCAGCTGGCAGAACAACCAAGTCCAGGAGCCATCCACAATACAAGGCTTGCAATCTTTCCCGGTTTCTCTTCCGCTTCGTTTGTTTCCCCGCTGAAAGTCCTCTTTCTCTCTCTCTCTCTCTCTCTCTCTCTCTCTCTCTCTCTCTCTCTCTCTCTCTCTCTCTCTCTCTTTCTTTTAATTGAAAAGCCCGAAGAAATAACTGACTTTTATTATTTCACAGAGCGCCTTGGAAATCTTTCGGGCTGGGGAAAGAAAAAAAAAAAGCAGCCAAAAGGTTTAAATGAATGAATGACGGCCGAACGAATAACACGGAAACTTTGTACCTTAAGTCCGGCGCTGTTCTTTACTTCCGTTTGTGGGCGCCCCGTCGCTGAAGAGGTTTTTAAGAAGAGACTGGACAACCCTTTGTCTGAAGAGGTATAGGGTTCCCTGCTCGAGCAGGGGGTTGGACTAGATGACCTCCGAGGTCCCTTCCAACCCGGTTAGTCTATGTTCATCTATGTTCATTTGGGCTCGTTTGATTGGACCACTTTGACCCAACGGAAATCTTGAATTTTGTAGCTATATTGGAAGAAGATGCATCAGCAGGCTGACTTCCTATAGCCAGAAAACTGGCTATTTGTCTGGCTGGTTTTTCCAGAGTTGGAAGGGGCCTTGGAGGTCCTCTAGTCCAACCCCCTGCCCTATAGCACTAGAAATAGCATTTATACCGCTTCACAGTGCTTTGCAGCCCCTGGCTTTTCTGTACACTTGGTCCTCAACTATACAACGGTTCATTTAGGGACCGTTCAAAGTTACACCGGCGTTGAAAAAAGTGACCTACGACCGGTTTTCACCCTTACGACCGGCGCAGCATCCCCACGGACATGCGATCAAAATTCAGACGCTTGGCAACCGAGTCATATTTATG
>NC_139515.1:2526204-2616204 GCF_947247035.1 Vipera ursinii
AGAGAGAGAAAGAGAGAGAGAGAGAGAGAGAGAGAGAGAGACTTTTGGTACCCTTAAATGTTGGGTACAGATTATCTGGATGCTGCCTAATACAAATGTGCTCAGAATGCAGATACAATCTTACTCTGGTTTAAAACAGACAATAAACCCCATGTGCACTGGGAATCGGAGACAGATCGTCTGCCGGACTTGCCAGACACGCATTAAGACCCCTCTGTTCACTCAGCAACCCAGAAAGAAAGAGGCATAAAACCCAGCGTGCAGCTTGGCCCGTCTGCAACACCCTTTTATGCCTTGACGTTCCTGCTAGTAGGATGGAGATTCTGCCATGAACGAAACCAGGGGGGGTGGGTGTCGGGTAAGGGCGGGGCTGGGGGGGGGGCAAGCCAGGCTCCTCAGACAGGCCGTCGAGCTGCCGGTGGGTGGGTCGTACCATTTTTCTGGATTAAGCCACCCCCTCCCCTCTTGGCAACTCACACCTCCGACACCCTCCTTTCCAGCTGTTCAAACTCCTCGCCGGAGCAGAGAAGAGGGGGGGGCCTTGTATTGGGAAGGATTGTAACCGATGCTTTCGGGGCCAAGACGGAGGCCTTTCAACAGATCACGGTTGCCTATGACGTTGCCCGTTTCTCTGGCCGACCACGAACCGGAGCAAAGGAAAGAGGGCGACGAGGGAGGACTGGAGAGTGGCAGCCACAGCCGTGCTCCAAAGAGACCCTGACCGTTGCAGTGAAGCCTGGGGGGGGCCTTTTGGAAGACGCTTGGCAACGGAGGGCAGTCCCCACCCACCCCTGCCTGTGTCCGGCTGCATCTTGCAACCTTCCTCTCTGCCCCAAAGGTGCCTTTGTTCAGGAGGCAACTGGACGGTCTTGTTTTTTCTCTCTCTCTCTCTCTCTCTCTTTGAGGATGTTTCGCTTCTCATCCCAGGAGCTTCTTCAGCTCTGACTGGAGGGTGGGAACGGAAGGATTTATACTCCTTGCAGACAGCTGGTCGTTTGCCTCTTTTTAGAGAGTCGTTGAGGCCCCTTGGAGGTTAATCCGTGTCCTCAGGGTCACCTGAGGCGTCCAAAGGGGCGTGGAGCCTTCTGGCTGCAGGATGTTTCCTGCCCTGGGTCCTTCCCTGTTGAAGACCAGGGCAAGGCTGGGGGGATGAGTCTGTGTGGTCCGCATTTCAGACCGAAGCGCAGACAACGGTCCCTCTAGTCTGCAATGTTTCCAGGAAATCCGTGCATCCTCCCGCACCGCTCATCCCAAAATGCATGGCTAAATGTCGACCCGAGATTCTCAGGCCTCCAGGCCCTGGTTGTCCCCAAAAGTGCTTGTTTCAGGAGCCAACAGGACTTCCTCATTTTTTTCTTGGAAGGACTTGCGCTTCCCATCCCAGAAGCTTCTTCAGCTCTGAAACGGAGGGTGGGGAACTCTGACCATTACCGGTCAGAGCTGAAGAAGCTCTGGATGAGAAGAGCAAGGTCTTCCAAGAAAAACAAGGAAGTCCAGTTGGCTCCTGAAAAAAAACACTTTTTGGGATGACACTTCCCTCTCTGCGTTTCTCCTAGGCCATGGTAGGCAAACCTCGGCTCTTTTATGACTCGTGGACTTCAACTCCCAGAATTCCTGAGCCAGCATGGCTCAGCTTGGAAACCTCTCCCTTTTCCCTCAGTGTGGCCGCCTCAGGAATTCTGGGAGTTGAAGTCCACGAGTCATAAAAGAGCCGAGGTTGCCTACCCCTGGCCTAGGTTAAAGCACCACAACGGATGTCCTCAGCCCTTAGTTCCCTCCAGAGGTGAAAGGGCTGGAGGCACCTGAGCTTGTGTCTAGGGCAGTGATGGCGAACCTTTTAGAGACCCGAGTGCCCAACTGCAACCCAAAACCCACTTATGTATCGTCGGGTGCCGGTTGGGCTGGCCCATTGGGTGGGCGTGGTGAGATTCAAGGTGCTGGTGATGACCTATAAAGCCCTAAATGGCTTGGATCCGGACTATCTAAGGGAACACCTGCTGCCGGCATCATCTTCCATCGTCCTGTGCGCCCCGCCACAGGGAGGGCCTTCTCAGGGTACCGCCGGCTAATGAATGCCGGCGGGTTATTCCCCAGGGAAGGGGCGTTCTCTGTGGGTGCGCCTGCCCTATGGAACCAACTACCCACAGACTTAGGACTGCCCCCGACCTTCGCTCATTTCGCCGGGACCTGAAAACTTGGCTCTTCGATCTGTTTGTCCAGACTGTGGGGTTGTTAATTTAACTGGGTTTTAGATTTACTCTTGGGGCTTGAATTTTAATTTAATTGTTTTAATTGATTTTAATTTTTTTGTATTCATGGTTTGAACTGCCCTGTAAACCGCCCTGAGTCCTACGGGAATAGGGCAGTATACAAATCCAATAAAATAAATAAATAAATAAATATTAGCATGGCTTCGGTGGTAACGGCAGACTGGGTGGGACTAAAATGTTCAATCCATCAACTCCAACTTTGCGAGATCTTTTTTTTTTCCCGCGAGAAATTGAAATTGATTGATTGAACCTTTTTTTTTTTTTTTTTTGCACACGGCGGTGGAAGCCTAAAGCGAAAAAGGTTTTATAAAAACCAGCTGAAGGCCTAGGACACAACGTGCGTGCCCACAAAGAGGGCTCTGTGTGCCGCCTGCGGCCCACGTGCCATAGGTTCGCCACCACGGGTCATGGGCAAAGAATGTAAATCTTTCCATTCCCACCGGTCAGTCAGCACTGAAGAAGCTTCTTGAATGAGAAGCGAAAGATTTTCAAGGGGAAAAAAGACACACACAAGAAAGTATAGTGTAATTAGTAATTTAGGTATGTTTAAGGGAGTTAAAGTGTGATAGAATTTAATGTGTCTTTTTTGGTTAGTTAACATATTTTAGCTTAAGTCTGTAAAGTTTATACCCTGTATTCAGCTCTGGGAAGTCGGGGGGGGGGGAGGGTAAGGGAGGGTAAGGGGGAGGGGAGGGGGAGGGAGGGAGTTTATGTTTTAAAAATGTATCTTAAAACTTTTCAATAAAAAAAAAGAAAAGTAAGTATAGTGGCCTTTTGGAAAAGCACCTTGCCGACAAGCTTCCTTGCGGCTTTCAGCAATGGAACCCAACAGACCCTACACAGAGGTTCAGGGATGCACAGCAGAGATGCAGCCCCCACCCCCAAACTGGAAAGGGGTCAGAGCTCCCACCAGTTCTGGCACCCAAACCTACATATGCACCCCTTAAAGATAGCAAATGTGGCAACATACCCCCTTGCAACGTCACTTCTGGTGTCCCGCGGGATGGAGCTTGTCCCAAGGCTGCAGTCTTCTCTTCTCCTCCTGCAACACAAGAGGCCACACACGCACGTGAGCATCATTCAGGCAAGCTCTGGGTCTCCTTTAGCACCGAGACGTTGTGACTGCGCCGTAAGTTAAGCCTCAGGAGTCGAGAGGGCCGGCTTTCTCCACGTCCATCCCGATAGTCCAAAAGCTGCATTCCATAATACGATGAACGTCAGACAGCCGAGACCCGTTTAGACTAGGCTGCGTGTTGTGCAAACTCAGCCAAAAACTAACCGAAAAGGGGAGAGGAAAAATAAATAAATAAATAAATAAATAAATAAAAGGAAGGCTATACGTCTATAAAGGATCTCAATCCTCCAGGTCAGAGGTTCCCCAACTTTCTGGCCACAGGGACGGTTCCGTGGAGAAAGGTTTTCCCACGCGTGGTTTCCGTGTGCCGCCTGCATCCAACGGATGGGGCTTTGCTTGTCTGTGCGGACCGGTTGCTGGCATGCCACGGTACCGGTCCATGCACCAAGGTTGGGGACCCCTGCCGCAGGTCAGCGGTTCCCAACTTTTCCAACTTTGCAGACCGTCGGGAGTGGGGAGAGGGGAGGAGGCCACGCAAGTGGTGGCGTACGCACTTGCCCACTGCTCGTGCAAGTGGAGCTGCGGGCACGCGCGCGCCTCTCCCGCCACTTCCACGACCCGTTTCCAAACGGGCCACAGCACAGCGATTGGGGACTCTTGCTCCAAGTCATGGCTATCCCAAAGTGCTTTTTCCGAAAGGCAACTGGACTTCTTTTTTTTCAGGGGTGTGTGGGGAAGGGAGGCGTTTCCGTTGAAAACACTGAAGCTTTTCTTCAAAGCTTCTTGGATAAGAAGCGGAAAGTTTTCAAAGCAAAGAAACAAACAAATAAAATTATCAGGGGTCTGGAGTCTAAAACATGTAAAGAACAGTTGTTGGAATTGGGTATGTCTAGTTTAATGAAGAGAAGGACGAGGGGGGACATGATACCAGCGTTCCAGTATCTCAGGGGCTGCCCCAAAGAAGAGGGAGTCAAGCTCTTCTCCAAAGCTCCCGAAGGCAGGACAAGAAGCAACGGATGGAAACTCATCAAGGAGAGAAGCAACCTGGAACTAAGGATAAATTTCCTGACAGTTAGAACAATTAACCAGTGGAACAACCTGCTTCCAGAAGCGGTGAATGCTCCAACACTGGAGGTTTTTAAGAAGAGACTGGACAACCACTTGTCTGAAATGGTATAGGGTCTTCTGCCTGAGCAGGGGGTTGGACTAGATGACCTCCAAGGTCCCTTCCAACATTATTATTATTATTATTATTATTATTATTATTATTATTATTATTATTATTATTATTATTATTGTTATTATTGTTATTGTTGTTATTGTTAGTATTAGTACTATTAAAAACCCCAAGAAAATCCAGTTGCCCTTTGGAAAAAAAAGCAGTTTGGGGAGGAAAAGGCAGATAGCCCTCCTTTATTTTTTCCCCATACCATTTTTTTTTTTTTTTGCACAAACTCAATTCTGCAATTTTGCACAAGTCCATTCCTGGCTCTCGATAGAAGAAGTCAGGGTTGCAGGAAGCATTCAGAGAGCCGTCTACGCCTCTGGCCGCTGTCCAGAGACAGCCCCGCCAGTCAGCTTGGGAAGGGGTTGTGTGTGTGCAGCCTGCTCACTTCGCCAACGCTGCTGCTCCTAATGTCACCACGCACGCATGGATGCGCAGAAGACGGGCCGTGAGGGGGGGTGGGGGGGTGGCAGCCCGGAGACAGAGCGCATCAGGCTGGCAAGCGCTTCGCCTCCTGCTAAAAGCCTTGGTGGAGCAGTGGGCTAATGCCTCCTTAAGTAACACCAGCTGCCTGCAATTAGTGCAGGTTCGCGTCCCACCAGGCTCAAGGTTGACTCAGCCTTCCATCCTTCCCAGGTAGGTAAAATGAGGACCCAGATTGTTGGGGGTAATAATGCTGCTGGAGGGGGCAAAATCCCTAATAAGCAGGCATATACATAGAATGAAGGCTATTGCTAAGCACATTTGATTTGTGCTTTAAATTGTAAGCCGCCCTGAGTCTTCGGAGAAGGGCGGGATATAAATGGGATTTAAAATAAAAATAAAATAAAATGAGTAGGCCCTTGTGAAACAGCCTCTTCCAGTGCCTCTGACCAGCCTTGGTGGTTGGGAGCAGCTGAAACAGAAAACTCATCTGTGCCTCCCGGGCTCTCGCTGATGCCTGGCGAGCTTCCCTAAATATGAAATAGTCCAAATGTCGATGTGACAAGCTTTGTCTACATTTTGCTTCCCGCGGCTTCAAGCCCTGGATCTGTCTCGGCTGCCATCTAGTGTGCGGTTTGGCCCTTGGTATTGGATGGGGAGGAGGGGAAAACAAATCACGTTTTTCCCAAACCTGGCTTTGCACAGGGAGCCTCGTTTTGTTTCTGGTTTTTTTTTTAGTGCTCCGACGTGGCGCTGCTTTTAACTTAACCTTCATAGAAGGGATAGAAAGCCGACCGGGGGCGGGGGGGCGGGAGGGGAAGATACTCTTTTTCATCACGAGCCGATCCTTTCACGGACCGATCCCTAGAAAGCTAAGCGGGATTAGAATTTGGATGGGAGATGAAAGGTGATCTATGGGAAGCAGGAGAAGGGCGGCGTGTTGTGAGGATGAAGTGCAAAAAACTTTAGGTGAGAGAGATCAGACAAGAGGGGGGCTGCAAAAATATGGAGATGAGAGCAAGATTGTGTGTGATGCAGAAGATGGGATGGGATAGGATGGAATAGAAATACAGAATCGAATCGAATCGAATCGAATCGAATCGAATAGAATAGAATAGAATAGAATAGAATAGAATAGAATAGAATAGAATGTGGAATGGAATGGAATGGAATGGAATGGAATAGAATGTGGAATAGAATGGAATGGAATGGAATGGAATGGAATGGAATGGAATGGAATGGAATAGAATGTGGAATAGAATGGAATGGAATGGAATGGAATGGAATGGAATAGAACAGAATAATGGAATGAAGAATAGAATAGAATAGAATAGAATAGAATAGAATAGAATAGAATAGAATAGAATAGAATGGAATGGAATGGAATGGAACGGAACGGAACGGAACGGAACGGAACGGAACGGAACGGAACAGAACAGAACAGAACAGAACAGAACAGAACAGAACAGAATAGAATAGAATAGAATAGAATAGAATAGAACAGAACAGAACAGAACAGAATAGAGGAAAATGGAATGGAATGGAATGGAATGGAATGGAATGGAATAGAATAGAATAGAATAGAATAGAATAGAATAGAATGGAATGGAATGGAATGGAATGGAATGGAATGGAATGGAATGGAATGGAATGGAATGGAATGGAATAGAACAGAATAATGGAATGAAGAATAGAATAGAATAGAATGGAATGGAATGGAATGGAATGGAATGGAATGGAATGGAATGGAATGGAACGGAACGGAACGGAACGGAACAGAACAGAACAGAACAGAACAGAATAGAATAGAATAGAATAGAATAGAATAGAACAGAACAGAATAGAATATAGGAAAATAGAATGGAATGGAATGGAATGGAATGGAATGGAATGGAATGGAATGGAATGGAATGGAATGGAATGGAATAGAATAGAATAGAATAGAATAGAATAGAATAGAATAGAATAGAATAGAATAGAATAGAATAGAATAGAATAGAATAGAATAGAATAGAATAGAATAGAATAGGTTTATTGGCCAAGTGTGATTGGACACACAAGGAATTTGTCTCTTGTTCTCCTAAAATGTGGTCAGAGACAAGAAGGACATCAGAATTAAAAGGAGCGGAGAAAATGCAGAGTGGAATTTAGTGTCTAAACCAGCCTCATACTTGTATCATGTCACAATCCCCAAATTTAGGCGAGCTTTATCCTTAGCTGGGTTTAATGATCTCCCCACAGCTGTCCTGGAACGGAAATATAGGAAAACCCTATGCGAAATCTGATAGTGGTCTTGTGATATGGATGCCATAGAAACCACAACCCATGTTTTTTTTTTGTCTTGCCAGTTCTATGGGGACAGTTGATTAGTTCTCTTTTATTTAAATTTCTGGGACACTCTTGATAGATTTAAACCTGCGCTATCTGCCAACTAATAAAGATAAATTAATTTCGCTAAAAGTAGCAACATCTTGCTGCATTATGTGTAAGCGTTTCCCACAAATGGTTGCTAACAGAAGCCAACGTGGGTTTGTCACAAACAGACCGTGCCAAACAAATCGTATTTCATTCTTTGACAAAGTGACTAAATTAACGGATCAGCGGGATGCAATGGACAAAATATACCTGGCATTTGAGAAACTACACATCTTCCTTCCTGCTAAGCTGGAAAAATGTGGGATAGATAGCAACACCACCAGATGGATTTGTAACTAGATGACAAACTGCACTCAATGGGTAGTTTTCAATGGAACTACATCTTCATGGAGAGAGAAGTAAGAGTAGGGTATCCCGTCTACGTTCTGTTTTAGGCCCAGTACTTTTCAATATCTTCATAAACGGTTTAGATGCGGGAATAGAAGGAGAACTCATCAAATTTGCAGATGACACAAACCTGGCAAGAATAGCCAACACCCCAGAAGATAGGCTGAAGCTCCAGATGGATCTCAACAGACTTGAACACTGGGCCTTACCCAGCAAAATAAAATGCAGTGTAGAGAAAAGTAAGGTCTTACATTTAGGCAAGAAAAAAACAAAAGTACAGGTACAGATGAGGTGAAAGCTGACTCGACAGCAGTAGCTGTGTGAGGGATCTTGGAATCTTAGTAGACAATCGTTTAAATATGAGCCAGCCGTGTCCGGCGGCAGCCAAAACAGCCAATGCAATCCCAGGATGCATTAACAGAGGGATAGCATCAAGATCACGTGAAGTACTAATAAAGTAAAGGTAAAGGTTCCCCCGCACATGCGTGCTAGTCGTTTCCGACTCTAGGGGCCGGTGCTCATCTCCATTTCAAAGCCGAAGAGCCAGCGCTTGTCCGAGGACGTCTCCGTGGTCATGTGGCCGGCATGACTAGACGCCAAAGGCGCACGGAACGCTGTTACCTTCCCACCGGAGTGGTCCCTATTTTTCTACTTGCGTTTTTACGTGCTTTCGAACTGCTAGGTTGGCAGAAGCTGGGACGAGTAACAGGCGCTCACTCTGTTACGCAGCACTCGGGATTCGACCCGCCAAACTGCCGACCTTCTGATCAACAAGCTCAGCGTCCTAACCCACTGAGCCACCGCGTCCCTGCAGTATTAGAAGTACTAATACTGCTCTACAAAGCCTTAGTAAGACCACACTTGGAATATTCCAGCCAGTTTTGGTCACCACAAGGTAAAAAAATATGTTGAGACTTTGGGGGGAAAAAAGTGCGGAGAGCAGAAACTAAGACGATGAAAGGCCTAGAGACTAAAACATACCAAGAAAAGTTGCAGGAATTGGGTGTGTGTAATGTGTGGTCTAGTGGAAAAAAAGTAGTAGTATGGCAGCAGCGTTCCAATATTTGAGGGGCTGCCACAAAGAAGAGGGGGGGTCAACCCTATTTTCCAAAGACCCTGAAGGCAGGAGAAGAAGCAACGGATGGAAACTACTCCAAAGTCTTGTTTTGGAAGTGGGGGAAGAGGCAAAACCAGGTTTGGGGGAAAGAAACCATGAAGACATGCTGTACAGTTCTGGGCAGGAATGAGGGTGGGGTGTGTGTGTCCAAGAACAGAAGCAAAGCAAATAATGAAAATAATGTCCAGGAATAAATTGAAAAAGGAAGAAGGCAAAGATGTCAGAAAAATAACAAAGCTACAGGCGTAAGTGATAGAAGAGACACATGTAAAGATATGGGTACGGTTTACTCAGGGAATGGCTGGGCGACCTCTTTCACACAAAGAGAGAGAGAGAGAGAGAGAGAGAGACAGAGACAGAGACAGAGACAGAGACAGAGAGAGAGAGAGGTGCAAAGATTGCATTCTCACCCAACAAGTGGAAGAACTGCTGTTAAGAAAGGTTAACAAGAGTGAAGGCAAAAAGGGGCACGGATCGCTTGGCTGACGGTGTCTAGGAAGCGAACGGCACAATTCTGCGGAAAAGAACCTGCAAAGCATCCATTTGCAAAAGGCAGCGCACGGTACGTGGGCTGAAGGTGGCGGCGTTTTCTTCAGAAGCCAACGAGAAATGACAGGATGGGAGAAAGTGCATTGACTGTATGTATCCTGACTCGGAGATAAGTGCGCAATAAAACCTTCAGGCTTTGAATTATGGGACAGGCCAGGCCAGAATGTTGCTTGACGAATGCCACCAGGCTTGGATGCAGGGAAGTAAATAGAATAACCGAACAACACAGCTGGAAGGGACCTCGGAGGTCTTCTAGTCCAGCCCCCTGCTCAGGCAGGAGACCCTATGTGCAGTTTCAGACAAATGGCGGTCCAATCTCTTCTTGAAAACCTCCAGGGATGGAGCAGGCACGACATCTGGAGGCAAGCCGTTCCACTGGTTATCCCAAAGGTGCTTTTTTCAGGAGGCAACTGGACTTTCTTGTTTTACTCTGAAGACCTTTCGCTTCTCGTCCCAGAAGCTTCTTCAGGTTCTGACCGGATGATGGGAAACGGGAGGATTTATACTCCTTGCAGACAGCTGGTCCTTTGCCTTCTTTTAAAGCAGGGGTCTTCAAACTTGGCCCTTTTATGACTTGTGGACTTCAACTCCCAGAATTCCTCAGCCAGGCACACTGGCTGAGGAATTCTGGGAGTTAAAGTCCACAAGTCATAAAAGGGCCAAGTTTGAAGACCCCTGTTTTAAAGAGTCGTCTGAGGCCGCTTGGAGGTTCACCTGTGTCCTCAGCGTCACCCGAGTGGTGCAAATGGGTGTGGAGCCTTCTCCAAGTGGGCTCAACGACTCTCTAAAAAAGAATGCAAATGACCAGCTGTCTGCAAGGAGCAGAAATCCTTCCCTTCCCCACCATCCAGTCAGAGCTGAAAAAGCTTCTTGGAGGAGAAGAGAAACACCTCCAAAGAAAAAACAAGAAAGTCCACAGTTGCCTCCTGAAAAAAAAAAAACACATTTGGGACAACCGTGAGCCGGAGGACCAAGAATCTCCAGAGACATTCCCCTGGTTTAACTGTCCTCACTGTCAGGAAATTTCTCCTTAGTTCTAGGTTGCTTCTCTCCTGAATTAATTCCCCCACCACCACCACCCCCGCCGTTGCTTCTTGTCCTGCCTTCTGTGCGCAGAATAAACCTTCTGCAAGAATAGACAGAATGCTTAATAACTGCTCCAAGGAGTCAGGCGAGGAGAATGCACCACGTCCCCTTGGCTGCTTATTATGTATTTATGATATACGTGGAAAGATGCTTGGTGATGAATGAACGTAGTAGCGGCTTGGATAGGGATTTGAAACGCGGGTGTAGCGGACACCGTGTCGTTGGTGAGAGCGGAAAGATTTGCAGCAAATGTTAGAGGCTCCGCCGTGCAAAGGGGAGTGAGGATCTGAATACGAATGGAGAGGAAGCTAACAAGATCCCTCAAAAAAAGGGAAGGGGGGGGGAAAAGAGAGCAATTTCCAATCGGTGTATGGAAGCCGTTAAAACACAGCTGTGTGCCAGATAGTAAACAGGGTATTGCTGTAGGAGTGGGCTGGCTACAAATTAATTTGATCCTCTTCTCCAATTTCTTCTGCTTACTGTCCTCGACTACACGCTGCATCGTCTCTGCTACTTCCAGAGGCTCGTGCGATGGTTAGGAAAGTAGTAATAACGGAAAAGATTAATTCAGTGGCGCTTTAAGTATAGACTCCTGTCAAATTTTGGAACGCCGTCTGTCTTCGTTTTCCATTTCTCCCCCCCCCCTTCATTGTATTATATTGGGCATGATTATTTAATTCTTTTTAACTTCTTTTTTAATTTTTGTATTTATATTCTGATATTTATTGCCCTGTACACCGCCCTGAGTCCTTCGGGAGAAGGGCGGTATAAAAATTTAATAATAAATAATAATAATAATAATAATAATAATAATAATAATAATAATAATAATAATAATAATAATAATAATAATAAATTCAGCCAACCTTGAATTTCCTAACACTGTTTTTCCCTTCAGGGCTGTTGGGGGGTTTTTGGTACATTTTCAACTATGGATACAGATCGTCCTTGACAGTTCATTGTTTTTCACCCTTACGGCTGTTACAGCACACACACTTACGGGATCAAAATTCAGATGCTTAGCAACTGAGCCATATTTCTGACGGTCGCAGTGGCCCCTTTTGTGACCTTCTGCCAAGCAGAGTCCATGGGGAAAGCAAATTCACTTAACAACCGGGTTGCCAACTGATCATCTGCAGTGAATCACTTCCCAACTGAAGCAAGACAGGTCACAAAAGGGGGCAAAGCTCAATTAACAAGTGTCTCGCTTCACCGCAGTAATTTTGGGCGGTTTTTAAGCCCCGAGGACCACCTGTAGTGCTGTACTGTAATGGTTACTTAAAAAGCCTGAAATTGCAGATTATTCCTGTCAAAGTGGGAAGCGATGCATTCCTAAGAAATGCTGAAGCTTCCTTGTTGTTGTTAGCTGCGAAGTCGTGTCCGACCCCTCGCGACCCCACAGACAACCTTCCTCCAGGCCTTCCTGTCCTCTACCATCTTCTGGAGTCCATTTAAGCTCACGCCTCCTGCTTCAGTGACTCCATCCAGACACCTCATTCTCTGTCATCCCCTTCTTCTCTTGCCCTCAACCTTTCCCGGCATGAGGCTCTTCTCCAGTGAGTCCTTCCTTCTCATTAGGTGGCCAAAGGATTTGAGTTTCAGCTTCAGGATCTGGCCTTCTAAAGGGCAGTCAGGGTTGATCTCCTCTAGGACTGACCGGTTTGATCGCCTTGCAGTCCAAGGGACTCGCAGGAGTCTTCTCCAGCACCAGAGTTCAAAGGCCTCCATTCTTTGGCGCTCAGCCTTTCTTATGGTCCAACTTTCACTGCCATACATTTCAACTGGGAAGACCATAGCCTTGACTATACGCACTTTTGTTGACAGGGTGATGTCTCTGCTTTTTAGTCTGCTGTCTAGATTTTCCAGATTTTTTTTCTTTTGCCAGTTTTGCTAGATTTTCCTAAGGAACGTTGAAGCATCTTTTTCCTGATTTTTAAGCCACGTTCAGCACCTTTGCCGTGGGGATGCAGCGGCGGCGGTGGGGGGGGGGACTTCCTGATTAAACAAGTTTTTGAAGGCTGCGTTTTCTTGACTTGGTCTTCTCGTTAACAAACGGCTGGTACCAGCTGACTCTAAGCCAGGATTTCTGGACAAGCGTCTATTGTTCGATATTTTGAAGCATTTGGTCAATCAACTCTTCTCAGATGCTATCAAAGGAAAAACTCACAGAAAAAAAAGAAGAAGAAGAAGAAGAAGCATTATTAAGCCACATGTGATTGTAGCCTTCGGAGAAACTGTGTTTGATGAAGGCACCCTCCTGGTCTTCGTGTGAGAATTTACAAAGATCTCAGCTGTTGTTCTGTTGTGCTTTGTAACTGAAAGTTAGCCTGGCTCTTTTTGCAACTTTTTTTTTTAAAAAAAGAAGACGAGTTTGCAATGAAATGTTTGTTTACGCTACAAGAAAGCTGTAACTCTTCGGGGACTTCAGCCTATAAATGATGTAGGCCTCCCTTCACATCGAGATGCGCAGGAGATCGGAATGAAAACCCAGAATGGACCGCTTCCTTCCCAAAACTCCTAAAAAAATAATAATCCTAATAGCGGATGTGCTACAAATAGGAAGCTCTGTGGCTTGCATAAACTAAAATTTCCAAACTCTTCCTTAAGAAGCGGATGGTGAAGGAGAAGACGAACCATTTTCATTGAAAAGTCTTTTGCTAAATGCTTTGGATGGTCCTTGACGTGGAGACGACAGCTTGAACTCTGGGGAAGACTGAGGACTGGATAGGATGTAGGAAATTTATCCACTGGCTCTTGGTTTAAAATGTACTGATCTAAAAGCGTTGAAGCTCCTGAAAAGCGGCCGTGCTCCACGCCTGTCAATCACCATCCATTCCCTTCTACAGGAAACGCATATGCGTGTTTATTACATAGTACGCACAGGAACATCTCTTTGGATAGCTCCGAGGAAGCCGTTTTCCCCGCCCGCTGTTACCGGTGAGAAAATGCAGGCGTTGGTTATCCAGCCCAAAGGATATCGATCTGATAATATCTGACAGCGTAGATATTTATTTCCACCTACTGGTTTTGCCCAGTAATTGAACAGAAGTCCATGAGTTGTTCACCTGTCATTTCCCATCACAGAAAGGCCGGGGTGAAAGATCCAGCTATTTTGTTTTTCCCTTTGGATTTGTATCCCGCCATCCTGACAAACGTTCAAGGTATTTCCCTTCCCAGCTTTATCCTTAATCAAGCAGACGGAGTATCAGCTTCCCAGCCAAATGAGGTGGGAGCTTCCCACAACCCCACACTGGCACACCAAATACACACACACACACACACACACACACACACACACACACACATCACAGCATACAACGGTGGAGCTGCAGTTACAGGATTCCCAAGAATGGAGCCAGTGGATTTAAAGAATCAGAAAGGACCCCTTAGGGGAGCCAAGGATTTAGACACGCTACAAACAGGTCGTCCTCTATTTAGATCACAGCTGAGCCCCAAGTGAGGCGGCATTAAGTGGGACAGTTGTTGAGTTTTGCCTCATTTTACAAGCCTCCTCGCCACGGTTGTTAAGGGAATCACTCCTGGGTAAAGTTAATAACACAGGGCTTCCCTTCCCCACTGGCCTTGCTTGTCAGAAGGTCGCAAAAGGGGATCGTGTGACCTCAGGACCCCGTCGTAAATGCATGCCGGTTGCCAAGCATCCAAATTTCGATCACATGGACACAAGGATGCTGGAAGAGCAAGAGTACTTAGGCTTATATGCTGCTTCACCGTGCTTTACAGCCCTCTCTAAGCGGGTTAGAGAGTCAGCCTATGGCCTCCAACAATCAGAGTCCCCATTTCACCCACCTGGGAAGGATGGAAGGCTGAGTCAATCTTGAGCTGGTCAGGGTCGAAATGCTGACAGTGGGCAGAGTTAGCTTGCAATGCTGCATTCTGACCACAGCTTTCTCTTCTTCCCTCCCTCCCTCCCTCCCTTCTTTCCTTCCTTCCTTCCTTCCTTCTCAGGGGCTGCCCCAAAGAAGAGGGAGTCAAGCTATTCTCCAAAGCACCTGAAGGCAGGACAAGAAGCAACGGATGGAAACTCATCAAGGAGAGAAGCAACCCAGAACTGAGGAGAAACTTCCTGACAGGGAGGACAATTAATCAGTGGAACTCCTTGCCTCCAGAAGCGGTGAATGCTCCAACACTGGAAGTTTTTAAGAAGAGACTGGACAGCCATTTGTCTGAAATGGTGTAGGATTTCCTGCCTGAGCAGGGGGTTGGACTAGATGACCTGCAAGGTTCCTTCCAACTGTATTATTCCGTCATTCTATTTACTTCCATGTATCCAAGTCTGGTGCATCCCAGACCTCCAACGTCCCTTCCAACATCACCATCATCACCATCATCATTATCATCATCATTATTAAATGGCCCAGGTTGAGAGCCATTCACGGCATCCCACAGTCCCATGACTGTGATTAACAATGGTGTGTGTGTGTGTGTATATGTTTTAATCAGAAACCCATTTACTCCCTGTTTCCCGCAAAGAACATCTATTGTGGACAAGGAGTTTGCTTAACCACCGCTGCGTTCACTTTACAACCACTGCAAGGACGGTTGCCAAATCGGGCAGGATCATATTGGCCACCCGCTTAGCGACTGACGTGACTTACTACATAATTCCAGACTCAATTGTGGACGTAAGTCAGCATTAACTACGGAACGGGCATTTAACATAAAAGGTCCATTCTGTATGGACATTTTTTTTTAATTAAAAGGTATGGACACAATATTTAAAAAAAGATGTTGAGGCTCTGGAGAGTGTGCAGAGAAGAGTGACAAAGGTGATCCAGGGGGAATTGGGTGGGGAAATGAAGGCTAAAAGATAAGAACCACAGCTGCAAGAATTGGGTAGGTCTAGTCTACTGAAAAAAGGATCAGGGGTGACATGGTAGCTGTGTTCCAATATTTGAGGGGCTGCCACAAATAAGGGGTGTGTCAACCTATTTTCCAAAGCACCAAAAGGAAATAATGGATGGAAACTAACCAAGGAGTGAAGCAACCTGGAATTAAGGAGAAGTTTCCTGACAGTGAGAACAATTAACCAGTGGAACAACCTGCCTCCAGAAGTTGTGAATGCTCCAACATTGGAAGTTTTCAAGAAGAGATTGAACAACCATTTGTCTGAAATGGGATAGGATCTCCTGCCTGAGCAGGGGGTTGGGCTAGATGACCTCCAAGGTCCCTTCCAACGCGGTTATTCTCTTCACTCTCAATAACAACATAAATGGAATGGTGACAGCCTAACCAGGAAGAACTTTCAATTAGCTGAGCCATCAATTTGCCTGATGATGGCAGTTAATTCTTTTGCTTGGAACTCTTCAATTAGACTAAAAACAGTTTTTATGTCATTTAGAAGAAAAACAACTAGCCAGGAGCCTCACCGGCTTTTAATATATGGACTTCAGTTAAGAGAAAATAACGGCTTGAAGCAAAGTTTTATCTAGTTCTAATAATTGGAGAGAATGCCAAATTAGATTTCTTTTTTTTTCCCTTGACTGAGTCTCTTAAGAGGAATTTCAATTCGGTGGCTTTTCAAGAACCTCTCAAGCATTTCTGCTTTTAATGCAATATTTTGTCGTAGGTGTTATACAAATACGTCTGCGTGTCGCCAATTGATAGGAAAAACAGCTGGGCTACTGTATTTGGCTGCGTGAATTCTGCACACCGATACAGAGAAGTCCTCGAAGTGTGACCAAAATTTTCGTTGCTAAGCGAGACATTGGTTAAGGCAGTTTTGCCCCATTTTACGACCGTTAAGCTCACTGCAGTTGTGAAGTTAGTAAGACGGTTGTTAAATGGATCTGGCTTCCCCCTTGACTCTGCTTGTCGGAAGGTCGCAAAAGGGGATCACGTGAGCCTGGGACACACTGCAACCGTCATAAATACGAGTCAGTTGCCAAGCGTCCGAATTTTGCTCACGTGATCCTGGGGACGCTGCAACGGTCGTTAAGTGTGGAAAAACGGTCCTAAGCCACTTTTTCTCCGTGATGTTGTAACTTCAAACAGTCGGTAAATGGACCGCTGTTGTAGGTACTTCAACAAATGCTAGGGCCAAACCGGAAAGAAATCTGTCAGTTCTTCTGAAAGTAAAGCATGGATTCCTGGAAATCAGATTTGTCGTGTCAAACTAACCTTCCTTTATGCTTCGATGCGGGAAGGCTGCAGACAGAATTTTCGCTTTTGATTTCGGGGAAAAAGGAAAGCGGCTGGTTTTATATACACAGGCTGCTGAGCATGGAAAGATTGGGGGAGGGTTAATACAGCTGTTTTGCAGCTGTAGAGGGTTCTCGTGCTCTGGGAGCAAAATGCCACACGCCTTGCCTCCTCCTGCCTGGAGGAGTCTTGCACGCTGCCCTTTCAACACGGTGCTAGCCAGGGGCGCAATCTGTTTTTAATTCGTTTAGTAGTCAGATTGGAGCGAAGATGGCTTTAGAGCGGGGGTAGGCAACCTTGGCTCCTATTTATGACTCGTGGACTTCAACTCCCAGAATTCCTGAGCCAGCATGGCTCAGCTTGGAAACCTCTCCCTTTCCCCTCAGCGTGGTTGGCTCAGGAATGCTGGGAGTTGAAGTCCACAAGCCATAAAGCTGCCTAGGCCTAGGCCAGGGGTAGGCAACCATGGCTCTTTTATGACTCGTGGACTTCAACTCCCAGAATTCCTGAGCCAGCCTGGCTCAGCTTGGAAACCTCTCCCTTTTCCCTCAGCATGGCAGGCTCAGGAATTCTGGGACTTGAAGTCCACAAGTCATAAAGCGGCCTAGGCCTAGGACAGGCAACCTTGGCTCTTTTATGACTCGTGGACTTCAACTCCCAGAATTCCTGAGCCAGCATGGCTCAGCTTGGAAACCTCTCCCTTTTCCCTCAGCATGGCAGGCTCAGGAATTCTGGGAGTTGAAGTCCACAAGTCATAAAGCGGCCTAGGCCTAGGGCACGGGTAGGCAACCTTGTCTCTTTTATGACTCGTGGACTTCAACTCCCAGAATTCCTGAGCCAAGCATAGCTCTGCTGGCTGAGGAAATCTGGGAGATGAAGTCCACAAGTCTTAAAGTGGTCAACGTTGCAGACCCCCGCCTTACTCGACCTTGGATGATCTTGCAAAGCTTAGCTGAGTCAGACCTGGTTATCCCCTGGAATGGGAGGTCCACAGGATATCCCAAACAGAACAGGAACTCCCTGATGAAAACGGAAATATGTATGGGGGGAAAAAGTGCGCCGAGAGACTTGATCAGCATCACCGAAAATTATAGGAATGTCGAAGCCACAAGACAGAAAATATCCCTCGAACACCACACGCGGGTTCTGTTTGGCTTAGTTTAGGATGGATGCCGTTTTGCCTTCTTTTTTTAATTTTTTCCTTTTTTTTTGCTTCCTGAAATACTTGAGTTTCACTTCTGAGAAAGGAAACAAGAAAAAGAAAAGAACAGGGCGGAAAGCAAAGTCAATTATTAAGTTTCCCCAGGCCTCCAGGCCTCCGGTTCAGTGGCCAGGCCATGTGACTGGAATCCAGAAATGGAGGAGGCGAAATAGGCCGGCCTGCCCAGAAGATACATACGGTATATAAGAAGAATGGTTGCTGGAACTGGAGATGTCTAGTTTAATGACGAGGAGGTGACATGATAGAAGCCTTGCAGTATCTCAGGGGCTGCCCCAAAGAAGAGGCAGTCAAGCTCTTCTCCAAAGCACCCAAAGGCAGGACAAGAAGCAACGGATGGAAACTAGTCAAGGAGAGAAGCAACCTGGAACTAAGGAGAAACTTCCTGACAGTGAGGACAATTAACCAGTGGAACCACCTGCCTCCAGAAGCAGTGAATGCTCCAAAACTGGAAGTTTTTAAGAAGAGACTGGACCGTCATTTGTCTGAAATGGTCTAGGGTTTCCCGATTGAAATGCTTCTTTTGCAATTTTGCTTTGGGATACTCCCGTCTCCCATACTCTTGTCTGGAGCACGTCTGGATTCTCCTCGGGAACTTAACGCTATTCCCATTATCGTTATGCTGGTCTGCGATCAAGCTATCAAATTAGGGAGAGGAGGAAGAGAACGAAAAGAGATGGGAGGCAGAGGGCCCCCCCCGGCTTTTCCAGATAAATTAACATTTGGGAAGAGGTCCCCAACCTTTGGGGGCACCAGGGACCACCGGTTTCGTGGAGGGAAGTTTTTCCACGGACCGGAGGGTGCGTGGTTTTGTGTGCTGCCTGCATCCCACGGATGGGTCTTTGCTTGTTTGTGAGGACCGGTTGCTGGTGTGCCGCAGCCCGGCACCGGGGTGGGGGTGGGGTGGGGGTGGGGGTTGGAAGGGGGGGGTCGGGGACCAAACTAAAGGTAGAAAGGGGGGAACAACGCCCCTCCCCTCCAACTCAGAGGTGATGCCATTTCTGACTTGCAAAATCCAGATGTTTGGAAACTCCTTTAAGGACGGGCCCTCCACCGCCCGGGTTCCTGTCCGCGCGAGAAGGAAGGGCTCTAAGCCAGACACGTCAAACACAAGGCCCAGGGGCCAGATCCAGCCCGCGAAGTGGTTTCATGCGGCCCCCGAAGCCATCCTGGAAACAGGGAGGGAACGGCCCCCACTGCCTTGGCCCTGGCCCAGAGACCCTCCTTCTGCCAGAGACCCTCAGATCTGTCCCACTCCTGCCCAGGCCCCCATAGGCACCCTTGATGCCAACGATGTAGAGCTGGCCACGCCCACCCAGTAGGCCATATGCACTCTAGCCACGCCCACCCAGTAGGCCATATGCAATCTAGCCACCTCCAACCTGGCCGTACCCACCCGGCCCCTTGAGGGCAACCGCAATGCTGATGTGGCCCTCAATGAAATTGAGTTTGACACCCCTGCGTCTAAGCAATTCCACGCAGAGAGAAGTTGCACGGCCCTTCTTTCCAGCGTGGATGCCCACCCAAACAAAACAAAACAAAACAAAACAAAACAAAACAAAACAAAACAGAACAAAACAAAACAAAACAAAACAAAACAAAACAAAACAAAACAAAACAAAACAAAACAAAACACAGACCAACTTTGAGAGCAGGCTAGCCAGCCGGGCGTGCACCAAAGCGCAGCCGAAGTTTTGGGGCCCAACCCAACTCCTCCCGCGCCGCGCAATTCGGAGCCGGAGCGCCCGGAGGGGGCAGCCGAAGCCCAGCCGCTCCCAGGCCCGCCCTCCCCAATGCAGAGCCAGCCTCCCAGCCGCCGGGCCGGCCCCGCCGCCGCTCAGGACCCGCCGGAGGGTGGGGGAGCCGCGCTCGCAAGAGACCCCCCCCCGAAGTTCCCGGGCTTCGCGAGCCAGGGCAGAGGGGGGGTCCAAGGCAAAGTGGGGGATGGGTCCAAGGCAGAGGGAGGGGTCCAAGGCAGAGGGGGGTCCAAGGCAGAGGGGGGTCCAAGGCAGAGGGGGGTCCAAGGCAGAGGGGGGGTCCAAGGCAGAGGGGGGGTCCAAGGCAGAGGGGGGGTCCAAGGCAGAGGGAGGGGTCCAAGGCAGAGGGGGGTCCAAGGCAGAGGGGGGTCCAAGGCAGAGGGGGGTCCAAGGCAGAGGGGGGTCCAAGGCAGAGGGGGGGTCCAAGGCAGAGGGGGGGTCCAAGGCAGAGGGGGGGGGTCCAAGTCAGGGGGGATCCAAGGCAGAGGGGGGGTCCAAGGCAGAGGGAGGGTCCAAGGTAGAGGGGGGGTCCAAGGCAGGGGGGGTCCAAGGCAGAGGGGGGGTCCAGGGCAAAGTGGGGGGCCTCCAAGGCAGAGGGGGGGTTCCATCCCTCCCCTTCCCTCCGCCGCCCCCCAGCCAGGCCCCTAGCCCGGCCCCGCGCCGCCTTCCTCCGCCCTCGGACCGAGCCCAGGACGCGCCGGAGACCCCAGACCCGGAGCCGACCCCCCCCCCCCGATCCAGCCCGCTCCTCCGCCCAGCCCAGGCCGAGCCAGCCGCGGACCCCCCCCGGGGGGGGACACTTACCGTCTTTGGCGGACCGAGGCACCGCCGCCCGCTTGCCGGTCTGCTGGCCTGGCACGGCTCGGCTCGGCTGCCAGCGGAAACCGGGGCAGGGCAGGCGGCGCCGGGACGGCCAGGCGGGGAGGGGCGGGGGCGGGGGCCGGGCGGTCCTTGCCTTCTTCTCTTCCCCCCCCCCCCCGCTTCCCCGGGAGCCAACCCAGCTGCGCGCAGGGCTCGGCCCCTCCCCGCTCGGCGCTGAGTCCCGGGCTGGCTGCGCTCTCTTGCCTTCGCGGTCCGCCTCCTTGGTCGGGCTCCCGC
Organism: Vipera ursinii; assembly: GCF_947247035.1. Lineage (NCBI taxonomy): Eukaryota > Metazoa > Chordata > Lepidosauria > Squamata > Viperidae > Vipera > Vipera ursinii. The sequence continues at coordinate 2,546,946 of NC_139515.1, forward strand.
GAGGTCCGCCGCTCGGTCCCTGGCTCTCCGGCGCCTCCAGCTCGGAGCTTAAGCGGCTCCCGAGGGCGGCGGCAAGATTGTCCTGCCTTATAAATAAAGAAACCTTTATTGTCAAAGTACAACGTGTGTACATTGAGATTGGCTGAGCCTTCCCCCCCCCCCCCGTGCTCTCTCCCCCCCCAACACACAGTGACAACAAACCCTCCATCCCACCACACTGTGTGAACCCACTACACCACACACCGGCCTCCCAAGTCAATCCTGCATAAGTTCACAGAGATTATGTCCCATTTAAAAGCCTAACAGCCCACGGATCAAAGCTATTTTTCAGCCTGTTGGTTGTTGTTGTTGTTGTTAGCTGCGAAGTCGTGTCCGACCCATTGTGACCCCATGGACAACGTTCCTCCAGGCCTTCCTGTCCTCTACCATCTTCTGGAGTCCATTTAAGCTCACGCCTCCTGCTTCAGTGACTCCATCCAGCCACCTCATTCTCTGTCATCCCCTTCTTCTATTGCCCTCAACCTTTCCCAGCATGAGGCTCTTCTCCAGTGAGTCCTTCTTTCTCATTAGGTGGCCAAAGTGTTTGAGTTTTAGCTTCAGGATCTGGCCTTCTAAAGAGCAGTCAGGGTTGATCTCCTCTAGGACCGACCGGTTTGATCGCCTTGCAGTCCAAGGGACTCGCAGGAGTCTTCTCCAGCACCAGAGTTCAAAGGCCTCAATTCTTTGGCTATATTCCTATATCTCCTACCAGATGGTAGGAGAGTAAAGAGATACCGTCCAGGGTGTGAGTCATCCCTGAGAATCTTCCTCACTCTTCCAAGGCAACGAGCCCTGGCGAGGTCATCCAGTGGTGTCAGGGAACAGCCCACCATGTCTTGTGCTGTGCTCACCACCCTCTGTAATACTTTCCTATCCGTGGCTGTCAGACCAGCATACCAAACCACAATACCATACGAGAGGACGCTCTCTATGGTAGACCGGTAAAAGAGGGTCATTAGCCATTGTTCTACCCTGTTCTTCTGCAAGACCCTGAAAAAGTGAAACCTCTGTTGGGCCTTTCTGGCCACCTGGGTTGTGTCAACTTTCCAGGTCAGATCTTCACAGAGGTAGACTCCCAGAAATTTAAAGGAGGAAACTCTCTCCACACAGTTCTCCCACAGTCAAGGACACACGAGAGGAGAGCAAAAAAAGATGGAGCAGGGGGCTGGAGGCCAAAAGTATACGAAGAAGGGCTGCGGGACTTGAGTTTGGCCAGCCTAAAGAAAAGAAGAAAGAGGGGAGACAGGATAGCAGCGTTCCGGTATTTGGGGGGGGCTGCCACAAGGAAGAAGAGGGGGTTAACTTATTCTCCAAAGCATCCGAAGGCAGGACGAGAATCAAGGGATGGAAACTGGTCAAGCAGAGAAGCAACCTAGAACTAAGGAGAAACTTCCTGAAAGTGAGGACAAATTAACCAGTGGAACAGCTGGCCACCAGAAATCGTGGGCGCTTCATCACTGGAGATTTTTAAGAAGAGACTGGACAGCCATTTGTCTGAGATGGCGTAGGTTCTCCTGCCTGAGCAGGGGGTTGGACTAGAGGACCTCTATGGTCCCTTCCAGCTCTATCATCATTATTTTTATGATTTAAATTTATATACCGCCCTATTCCCGTAGGACTCAGGGCGGTTTACAGGGAAAATTAAAATACATAGCATACAAAATTAAAACCAGTTAAAACTATGATTAAATTACAGTCCCTGAAGTTAAACTAAAACCCAATTAAATTAAATTAATTAAAACCCCTCAGTCTGGGACAAACAGCTCGAAGAACCAGGTTTTCAAGTCACGGCGAAATGAGCGAAGGTCGGGGGCAGTCCTGATGATTAGGGGTCTGGAGGCCAAAATATAGGAAGAACGGTTACAGGAATTTGGCATGGCTAGTCTAGTGAAAAGAAGGATGAAGGGTGACATAGCCGTGTTCCAGTATTTGAGGGGCTGCCACAAAGAAGTGGGGGGTCACCTATTCCACAAAGCATCTGAAGGCAGGACAAGAAGCAACGGATGGAAACTAACCAAGGAGAGAAGCAACCTGGAACTAAGGAGGAATTTCCAGAAAGTTTGAACAATTAACCAGAGGAACCACCTGCCTCCAGAAGCCGTGAATGCTCCAACACTGGAAGTTTTTAAAAAGAGCCTGGACAGCCATTTGTTTGAAATGGTATAAGGTTTCCTGCCTGAGCAGGGGGTTGGACTAGATGACCTCCAAGGTCCCTTCCAACTACTTCTTCTTCTTCTTCTTCTTCTTCTTCTTCTTCTTCTTCTTCTTCTTCTTCTTCTTCTTCTTCTTCTTCTTCTTCTTCTTCCCTCCAGTGATGGAACAGACACAACATCTGGTGGCGAGCCGTTCCACTGGTTGATTGTCCTCACCCTCAGGAAATTCCTCCTTCGTTCTATGTAGGAAACCTGTCATATTTCCACCTTAGGCTCACATAAGATGGCGCAGGTCTGGCTCAGGGCAGAGACAAGTTTCGTTTCTGTTCATAAGTTGCAGTTTACCAGAAATCAGATGACCTTGCTACGTGCAGACGGACAATCCCGGAACACTACAAGAAAGTAACACATACAAGAAAGTTACAGGAACAAAGACATTCCATAAAAGGGCTATAGCTGAAATGTAACCATTACATAACTGCTTGTTGCTTGTGCGTTGCTTGTATCTCAATAAAAGAGAGCTTGGGACTTCGGTCTTGGCCCTCATCCTGAGAACGCTCAGAGAGACGTGTCCTCATTTATTGGCAAGTTCATGAGGAGCCCGCCGGGTGCGAAAAACCCGCAGTTCTAGCTTGCTTCTCTCTGTGTTCAGCTTCCATCCTGTTGCTTCTTGAAATTTCCCTTCAATTCAGCCGACCGGTGCCATCAGCGTATCCGAGGCTGCTGACTTTTCTCCCGGCAATTTACTTATTTTTGTGCCTTCCAACCCAGCCTGCCTCGGGATACAGCCTGCTCTTAAGCTAAATCAATCCCTCATGCTCTAGAAAGCAGAGATGAAGCATCAAATCGCCTCGATAGGTCGGGCAAACGGAACGAAATCTAAAAGTCTTCATTTAGAAAAAGGGAAGCCTCGTTGGTGGCAATGATTTTGTTCTCCCCAAGGCCTGGGCCAAATTTTATTTAAACCAGAAATAGGACTTGCTTTGTGTGGTTCCCAGATAATTGCTAATGGCTACTACGCTGGGTGCTCATTTGAGGCAAAAAGCCAAATATATAGATAGTCCTTGACTTACGGTCGGTTGCTCAGCAACCGTTCAAAGTTATGACAACTCCCCCCCCCCAGCTATTTATGACCCAGTTTCAAAGTTCTGATGGCTGACCCCAGCCCAAGGTCATGTGATCACATTTGGGGCTGCATTTTACAGGATCCCACGTATGTTTTGTTGTTTTGCTGGAAGCCAGTGTTTATTCCTGGTTGCTGGCAAAAAAAAAACCAACAAGAAGAAAAAATGCCCACTGGCTACTACAGTGGTTTTGCTTAATGACTGCAATGTTTGCTTAGCAACTGTGGTCTTGACTTAACAACCATTTCAGAAAAGAGGGTAAAACTGGGCACGGTCCCATAATGACCCACTTAACATCTGGCACAATTTAGGAGCATAATTCCAGGCTCCATTACGATCATAAGTTGAGGGCTGTCTGTACATGGAGAACCTAAACAGGAAGAGCAGAGAGACGTGTATTTATTCACATATATGCTTTTAGAATCGGCCTTTTTTTTCCTGTTCTCGAGGCAACTTACAGGCCTTTCATTCCTCACCAACAACCCTGTGAGGAGATGAAGAGTTCCAGGTCATATCACGAGTTCTTTGGTCAAATGGGACTTGAACTTGGGTTTCTCTAGACCAGGAGTCTTCACACTCGGCCCTTTAATGACTTGTGGACTTCAACTCCCAGAATTCCTCAGCCAGCGTGAGGGAACTATGACCCTTTAATGACTTGTGGACTTCAACTCCCAGAATTCCTCAGCCAGCATGGGGAAACTATGGCGCCTTCATGACTTGTGGACTTCAACTCCCAGAATTCCTGAGCCAGCATGAGGGAACTATGACCCTTTAATGACTTGTGGACTTCAACTCCCAGAATTCCTCAGCCAGCATGGGGGAACTATGGCGCCTTCATGACTTGTGGACTTCAACTCCCAGAATTCCTCAGCCAGCATGGGGAAACTATGGCCCCTTCATGACTTGAGGACTTCAACTCCCAGAATTCCTGCACCAGCATGAGGGAACTATGACCCTTTAATGACTTGTGGGCTTCAACTCCCAGAATTCCTCAGCCAGCGTGAGGGAACTATGACCCTTTAATGACTTGTGGACTTCAACTCCCAGAATTCCTCAGCCAGCGTGGGGGAACTATGGCGCCTTCATGACTTGTGGACTTCAACTCCCAGAATTCCTCAACCAGCGTGCCTGGCTGAAGATTCTGGGAGTTGAAGTCCACGAGTCACAAAAGGGCCAGGTTTGAAGACCTCTGTCTAGACGCAGCTTGAGTGCATAGAAAGGTCCCATGACCTTCTCTGGAGACCCTGGTTGAGGGGCTGTGAGCACACGTGTGTAACAGGCATGATACCTTCTCCTACTGGGTAGTCCCCGACTTAACAACAGTTCGTTTACTGACATTTGTGTGGATTCACAGTCATGAAACTCTGACCTCTGGGTTGTCTTAACAATCCCGATCTGACTCTCGAGAGCTTTGGATTGGATTTTGACGATTCCCCACCCTCCTGTTAAAAGCAAAACCACAGGCAAGTGGTGGGTTTTTTTTCTTTAAAAGACTGTTTTTGTTTGCATTTCTTGTCTGTTGTTATCTCCTCAACCTTGAGAAAGCTGCCGATCCATCACAGCAACTGCGTGTACCAGTGTATAAACCCAGGACAGAATCCATCAAACAATCGGCTAAACTCACTCAGAGCCTTTATTTATTTATTTATTTGTTTGTTTATTTATTTATTTACATAATTTATGTCCAGCCTAATCTGGCAAATTACAGGCACCTCGTATAAAAATCCTAAATATAAAAAAACATATAATAAGAACAATCGATTGCAGCAATCAGCGCCGCCTAACTATCCCTTCAACCCCAAACAGCATTTATTCCCTTCCCAAATTATACAGTAATTATCCTGATGGCAGTCCAGCCTTTCTCTGTACATCCAGCAGCCACAAATCAATTTTGCAGTGGGTTGTGTTGTTGTTTTTTTTAGCTAGACTTGGAGTTGTTAACATCGTGGATAACTGCTGGCTTGGGGTAATCCGCTTTCGTTTTCAGATTAAATTTATTCATTGCCCTGCTGACCTGGATGAAGGTCTGTCTGAAGTCGTCTAATTTTTAAAATTCAGCCTTCAGACATCTTCAGACAACCTTCAGCCAAGGCTACCTGGCTGATTGAGAATCTCCCTCAACATTTTGCTGCCCTGGATGTTGAGTTCACACAGATTTTGGCCTGCACAAAGTGACCTCCATCATACTGTATCTCATTTTACTATTCTCTTTTGCAAGCCAAACACGGGTAATTCTTCATTAGTCGGCACAGATTGCAGGCTTTGTAATCCCAACAAGCCACCCCTTCCAACCTGATCGAGTGTTTCCGGGACTTGTTTCAAGAGCCGAGCTCAAAAATGGACACAATCCAGTTCTCACTTAACAAATCCCTTAAATATGAGTCGGCAGTGTTGCGGCAGCTGCCAAAAAAGCCAACACAGTGCTAGGCTGCATTAACAGAGGGATAGAATTGAGATCACGTGAAGTGTTAATACCACTTTACAAGGCCTCGGTAAGGCCACACTTGGAATATGGCATCCAGTTTTGGTCACCACGATGTAAAAAAAGATGTTGAGACTCTAGAAAGAGTGCAGAGAAGGGCAACAAAGAAGATCAGGGGTCTGGAGGCTAAAACATACCAAGAAAGGTTACTGGAATTGGGTGTGTCTAGTTTAATGAAAAGAAGGACTGGGGGTGACATGATAGCAGTCTTCCAGTATCTCAGGGGCTGCCCCAAAGAAGAGGGAGCCAAGCTATTCTCCAAAGTGCCTGAAGGCAGGACAAGAAGCAACGGATGGAAACTAACCAAGGGGAGAAGCAACCTGGAATTAAGGAGAATCTTCCTGACAGTGAGGACAATTAACCAGTGGAACAACCTGCCTCCAGAAGCTGGGAATGCTCCAACACTGGAAGTTTTTAAAGAAGAGACTGGACAGCCATTTGCCTGAAATGGTATTGGGTTTCCTGCCTGAGCAGGGGGTTGGACTAGACCTCCAAGGTCCCTTCCAACTCTGGTATTCTGAGATCTATTCTAAAAACCATTGCAATTGAACTGCAGGCAAGAATGACTTAGTAAAAGGTAAAGGTTCTCCCCGCACATGCGTGCTAGTCGTTTCCGACTCTAGGGGCCGGTGCTCATCTCCGTTTCAAAGCCGAAGAGCCAGAGCTTGTCCAAGGACGTCTCCGTGGTCATGTGGCCGGCATGACTAGACGCCAGAGGCGCGTGGAACGCTGTTACCTTCCCACCGGAGTGGTCCCTGTTTTTCTACTTGCATTTTTTATGTGCTTTCGAACTGCTAGGTTGGCAGAAGCTGGGACGCGTAACAGGCGCTCACTCTGCTATGCGGCACTCGGGATTCGACCCGCCAAACTGCCGACCGTCTGATCGACAAGCTCAGCGTCCTAACCCACTGAGCCACCGCGTCCCTATAAGAATGACTTACGCTCCTGTAAAAGCCATAAAACAATGCCTGACAATATAACCTAGGACACTGTAGTGTAGGGAAGATGAAAATGATTGTGTTTTATTGTCTGGAACAACAAGTTGTTTTCTTAGGCTGTTGCTGCAGCTGAATAGTTTTTTCTTTCACGTTGTCTTCCTGTTCTTTTAAAATCCTATGGGAGACAAAAGTAGATGGAGGGGAATTGTGGTTTTTTTTCCAAAGCTGGACCATCTATTCCAGGGGTCTTCAAACGTGGCCCTTTTATGACTTGTGGACTTCAACTCTAGTGTGCCTGGCTGAGGAATTCTGGGAGCTGAAGTCCACAAGTCATAAAAGGGCCACGTTTGAAGACCCCCGATCTATTCTATTCTTGTTTCCAGCAGCAGCGCTTAGGAAACATGTATGAAGACCCTGCTTCATAGGTAGGTAGATAGGTAGGTACCGGTAGGTAGGTAGGTAGGTAGGTAGGTAGGTAGATAGATAGATAGATAGATAGATAGATAGATAGATAGATAGATAGATAGATAGATAGATAGATAGACAGACACACACACACACAGACAGACAGACAGACAGGGATAGATAGATGATAGATAGATAGATAGATAGATAGATAGATAGATAGATAGATAGATAGATAGATAGATAGATAGACAGACAGATAATAGGCAAATATAGATAAATGATAGATGATAGATAATAGGCAAATAGATAGATAGATAGATAGATAGATAGATAGATGATAGATAGATAGATAGATAGATAGATAGATAGATAGATAGATAGATAGATAGATAGATGATAGACAGACAGACAGACAGACAGACAGGGATAGATAGACAGATAGATGATAGATAGATAGATAGATAGATAGATAGATAGATAGATAGATAGATAGATAGATAGATAGATAGATAGATAGATAGATGATAGACAGACAGACAGACAGACAGACAGGGATAGATAGACAGATAGATGATAGATAGATAGATAGATAGATAGATAGATAGATAGATAGATAGATAGATAGATAGACAGACAGTCAGATAATAGGCAAATATAGATAAATGATAGATGATAGATAATAGGCAAATCGATGGATGGATAGATAGATAGATAGATAGATAGATAGATAGATAGATAGATAGATAGATAGATAGATAGATAGATGGACGGACGGACAGACAGACAGATTGATTGATTCTGGATTTTTTGTTGTTATTCTGTCTCTCACTGTTAAAATAAACCTACCATTAAAATTATAGACTGATCATTTCTTGTATCTAACTAAAGACAGTTATTTACCTAATCCGCTTGTGTAAATTCTCATAAGAAGAACTGATTTAAGTTATATTTTTCACTACTGGTTGGAACAGGGTCAGGAGACAGTAGGCAGCCGAAGAGGCCAGGAAGAGAAGAAATGTGAAGACAATTCCTTTGTTCTGTGCCTCTTCCCCCAAAGTCTCATTCATGCCGAGATTGTCCTTCTGTCCTTTTGTCCTTTCTGGCTTTTCCTTGGCTCAAATCCCATTTTCCATACCTGGCCAGGTGCAGCACAGATGCTTTGCTGTTCTCCCCCGTCAAGGCACTGCATTCGTAAAAAATCGAACGGTAATCCTAGAACAGAGCGGGGAGGGGGTGGGGGAAAGTTGGTCTAAAATTAAAAGATTCCTAATAGTAGTTTTCCAGCAAAGTCAGAGGAAATGGGAGACCCTGAAATTTAAACATGGGAAAATATAGCAAGTGTATTTGTGTATTACCATCTCCATAGGGTAGAACTAGATTGACAAGACAGTAGGAGAGGGGGGGTCTAGAACCCCCTTTTTTTCAAGTTCCACTTCCCATCCTTTTTCCCTTACGTGTTGGTCGCCAACTCTGGGAAGTAGAATTCTGTTTGGAGAATAAATGGCACTTCGCTATAAGGAACTGACAGTGAGAAGAATTAATCCGTGGAAGAGGTTGGGGGCGCTCCATCACTGGAGGATTTTAAGAAGAGGTTGGACAGCCGCTTGTCTGGAATGGTAGAGGGTCTCCTGCGGGAGCAGGGGGCTGGACTAGATGACCTCCAAGGATCCTTCCAGCTCTGTTATTCTCATGATTCTCTAAGGGTCTCCTGCTTGAACAGGGGGCTGGACTAGATGACCTCTGAGGTCCCTTCCAGCTCTTTTATTCTATGATTCTCTAAGGGTCTCCTGCTTGAGCAGGGGGCTGGAGTAGAAGATCTCCGAGGTCCCTTCCAGATCTGTCATTCTCTGATTCTGTAAAAATCTCCCGCTTGAGCAGGGGGCTGGACTAGATGACCTCTGAGCTCCCTTCCAGATCTGTCATTCTCCGATTCTGTAAAAGTCTCCCGCTTGAGCAGGGGGCTGGACTAGATGACCTCTGAGCTCCCTTCCAGATCTGTCATTCTCCGATTCTGTAAAAGTCTCCCGCTTGAGCAGGGGGCTAGACTAGTTGACCTCCGAGCTCCCTTCCAGATCTGTCATTCTCCGATTCTGTAAAAGTCTCCCGCTTGAGCAGGGGGCTAGACTAGATGACCTCTGAGCTCCCTTCCAGATCTGTCAATCTCTGATTCTGTAAAAGTCTCCCACTTGAGCAGGGGGCTGGACTAGATGACCTCTGAGGTCCGTTCCAGCTCTGTTATTCTATGATTCTCTAAGGGTCTCCCGCTTGAGCAGGGGGCTGGACTAGAAGATCTCCAAGGTCCCTTCCAGATCTGTCATTCTCTGATTCTGTAAAAATCTCCTGCTTGAGCAGGGGGCTGGACTAGATGACCTCTGAGGTCCGTTCCAGCTCTGTTATTCTATGATTCTCTAAGGGTCTCCTGCTTGAGCAGGGGGCTGGACTAGATGACCTCCGAGCTCCCTTCCAGATCTGTCATTCTCCGATTCTGTAAAAGTCTCCCGCTTGAGCAGGGGGCTGGACTAGAAGATCTCCAAGGTCCCTTCCAGATCTGTCATTCTCTGATTCTGTAAAAATCTCCTGCTTGAGCAGGGGGCTGGACTAGATGACCTCTGAGGTCCGTTCCAGCTCTGTTATTCTATGATTCTCTAAGGGTCTCCTGCTTGAGCAGGGGGCTGGACTAGATGACCTCCGAGCTCCCTTCCAGATCTGTCATTCTCCGATTCTGTAAAAGTCTCCCGCTTGAGCAGGGGGCTGGACTAGATGACCTCTGAGCTCCCTTCCAGATCTGTCATTCTCCGATTCTGTAAAAGTCTCCCGCTTGAGCAGGGGGCTAGACTAGTTGACCTCCGAGCTCCCTTCCAGATCTGTCATTCTCCGATTCTGTAAAAGTCTCCCGCTTGAGCAGGGGGCTAGACTAGATGACCTCTGAGCTCCCTTCCAGATCTGTCAATCTCTGATTCTGTAAAAGTCTCCCACTTGAGCAGGGGGCTGGACTAGATGACCTCTGAGGTCCGTTCCAGCTCTGTTATTCTATGATTCTCTAAGGGTCTCCCGCTTGAGCAGGGGGCTGGACTAGAAGATCTCCAAGGTCCCTTCCAGATCTGTCATTCTCTGATTCTGTAAAAATCTCCTGCTTGAGCAGGGGGCTGGACTAGATGACCTCTGAGGTCCGTTCCAGCTCTGTTATTCTATGATTCTCTAAGGGTCTCCTGCTTGAGCAGGGGGCTGGACTAGATGACCTCCGAGCTCCCTTCCAGATCTGTCATTCTCCGATTCTGTAAAAGTCTCCCGCTTGAGCAGGGGGCTGGACTAGAAGATCTCCAAGGTCCCTTCCAGATCTGTCATTCTCTGATTCTGTAAAAATCTCCTGCTTGAGCAGGGGGCTGGACTAGATGACCTCTGAGGTCCGTTCCAGCTCTGTTATTCTATGATTCTCTAAGGGTCTCCTGCTTGAGCAGGGGGCTGGACTAGATGACCTCCGAGCTCCCTTCCAGATCTGTCATTCTCTGATTCTGTAAAAGTCTCCTGCTTGAGCAGGGGGCTGGACTAGATGACCTCCGAGCTCCCTTCCAGATCTGTCATTCTCCGATTCTGTAAAAGTCTCCTGCTTGAGCAGGGGGCTGGACTAGATGACCTCCGAGCTCCCTTCCAGATCTGTCATTCTCCGATTCTGTAAAAGTCTCCTGCTTGAGCAGGGGGCTGGACTAGATGACCTCCGAGCTCCCTTCCAGATCTGTCATTCTCCGATTCTGTAAAAGTCTCCTGCTTGAGCAGGGGGCTGGACTAGATGACCTCCGAGCTCCCTTCCAGATCTGTCATTCTCCGATTCTGTAAAAGTCTCCTGCTTGAGCAGGGGGCTGGACTAGATGACCTCCGAGCTCCCTTCCAGATCTGTCATTCTCCGATTCTGTAAAAGTCTCCTGCTTGAGCAGGCCGTTGGACCAGACGGCTCCTGTATTCTATATTCAGTGTAACAGAGACGTCTGAAACCCCCAAATTCAGCACAAACCTACAGATGCAAAACTAAATTCTGATTTCCTAAATTACATTTCACCAATTTCATCCACAGGAAATTAATGACCCTGGAAGTTGCTGCTTCTGGCAAACCGCACGACATTGAGACATAAATTCAGGAATAAATATGCTAGGAAGGGCCGTCGATCCCTTTGTGCGTTGAAGGATGTGAAAATACGTCTTCCATCAGGAGATATTTCTCTTGCAGCCTCCCCATGGTCACGTGATGAAAATTCACACGCTTGACAACTGACTCATTCCTATGACGGCTGCAGTGTCCCCTTTTGTGACTTTCCAGCAAGCAAAGTCAAGGGGGAAGCCAGATAATAATATTAATAATAATAATAATAATAATAATAATAATAATAATAATAATAACAACAACAACAACAACAACAACAACAACAACAACAACAACAACACATGAAACTCAGTCAACTTAACACTCAGATTGACTGGCACTAATGGTCGGCACGGGTTGCTGCCAGCATCCTAGGTATCAACCAGGCATCTCCTTAAAATGTAAAATGTTCCGAGTAGCGCAGTTTTTTGTAGCTTTGCTGGAGTTATTGCAGGGAGCTGCAATTTCTTGATGTATTTTGCAAATAATAATAATAATAATAATAATGAGGAGGAGGAGGAGGAGGAGGAGGAGGAGGAGGAGGAAAGTTGGAAGGGACCTTGGAGGTCATCTAGTCCAACCCCCTGCTCAGGCAGGAAACCCTATACCATTTCAGACAAATGGCTGTCCAGTCTCTTCTTAAAAACTTCCAGTGTTGGAGCATTCACAGCTTCTGGAGGCCGGTTGTTCCACTGGTTGATTGTCCTCGCTGTTAGGAAGTTTCTCCTTAGTTCCAGGTTGCTTCTCTCCTTGATTCGTTTCCATCCGTTGCTTCTTCTCCTGCCTTCAGGTGCTTTGGAGAATAGCTTGACTGCCTCTTCTTTGGGGCAGCCCCTGAGAGATTGAAAGACAGCTATCATGTCTCCCCTGGTCATTCTGTTCACGTTCCTGCAACTCTTCGTCATATGTTTTAGCCTCCAGTCTTTTAATCCTCTCTGTTGCTCTTCTCTGCACTCTTTCTAGAGTCTCAACCTCTTTTTTACATCGTGGTGACCCATACCGGATGCAGGATTCCAGGTGTGGCCTTTGTTCAGCTTCACCGAACAAAAATGTTCCCAAATTAACAACTGCAGGAAAGGTCTGAAAACGGGGCAAAAACTCAGGTAACAAATGTTTCACTTGGCAACAAACTTTTTTGGCTCAACTGAGGTCGTAGGTCAAGGACTACCTGTACGATAAAAACAGCAAAGATATGTGACTATGAGGAACTGTGTTAGCTGGGTCAGGTCCACCCTTTGTACTGAAAGCGGATCAGAACCCGAACACTTTTAGGGTCTCGGAAACGATACACAAGGTGGCACACCTCATGAATCCAGCTCCAAGAAGGCCCCCCCACACCTTTTACTTCATGAGGCAAACGGTCCCTCAGCATCGTCTGGACCATAAATTGCTATCATGAGATGCGTTGCGTCTCCAAACGTCCGGTCAAAATATGTAGGCCAAGACTTGGGATCATGAGAAGGGCGGAAAAAGGAAAGAAATTAAAGATGTCGCTATGACGGAGGGTTCTTTTAAACCCAGTTTTCAAGGAAAAATAAAATTCACGGGCCATCTTTGTATGCACGCTAATGCTCAGGAGTGTGGGAAACGACCTTGAATTCTCGATAAGTCAAGGCAAATAGGACGGAACGGTGATAATGCAGGAAGACGCCCAGGATGGCAACTGAAGGATCATCTCTGCTCAAAAGGAAGGGATCAAAAGGAAGACGTCGTGCATCTCGGATAAAAGAAGTGGGGGGGGAGAATAAAACGATGTTAATAAAACACTATTATCGTTCCAGATCCGGAGGGTGCTTTTCTGAAGGTGACCTGTTCTCTTTGAAAGAGAGAGAATAAGAATACAAGAGAATAGTTAGAACAATGGACCAGTGGAACCACCTGCCTCCAGAAGTTGTGGGTGCTCCGACACTGGACGTTTTTAAAAAGAGGTTGGACAGTCATTTGTCTGAAATGGTCTAGGGTTTCCTGCCTGAGCAGGGGGTTGGACTAGATGACCTCCAAGGTCCCTTCCAACTCTGTTATTCTAGTCTATTCCTAGAATAGAATGCAACAAAATTTCATATTAATGTATGCCGATTAGTGTACATTTAAAGTGACAATAAAGTTTCTATTCTATTCTATTCTATTAATAGAATAGAATAGAATAGAATAGAATAGAATAGAATAGAATAGAATAGAATAGAATAGAACAGAATAGAATAGAATAGAATAGAATAGAATATAGGAATGAAGAATAGAATAGAATAGAATAGAATAGAATAGAATAGAATAGAATAGAATAGAATAGAATAGAATAGAATAGAATAGAATAGAATAGAATAGAATATAGGAATGAAGAATAGAATAGAATAGAATAGAATAGAATAGAATAGAATAGAATAGAATAGAATAGAATAGAATAGAATAGAATAGAATATAGGAATGAAGAATAGAATAGAATAGAATAGAATAGAATAGAATAGAATAGAATAGAATAGAATAGAATAGAATAGAATGGAATGGAATGGAATGGAATGGAATGGAATGGAATGGAATGGAATGGAATGGAATGGAATGGAATAGAATAGAACAGAATAAAAACTACTGTCACTTTAAATGTACACTATTCCGCATACATTAAAATGAAATTTTGTTGCATTCAGTTCTCAGAAACAAATACCATTATGCATGCACCCACATACACGCACATATACGACACAGAGAAACATCACAGTCTAGTTTGAATGTGTACATGGTGGCGGGGGGGGGGGGGAAATCCTGCGAATTTACAGGACCGATGGCATAAATAAAAGCTGTTACAGAATCTAGTAGTTCTGCTATAAATACTACAAAACCTCCTCCCAGAGGGCAGCAACAGGAACAGACCACAAAGTGGGACGGGGAGGGTTGTCTCTAACAATGTTTCTAACTGCTGGGAAATCTCTGAACTGGGTTGTCCCCATTTTTTTCTCAGAGAGTGCTGGAAGGACAACAGGACCCTTGTCCCTGACTTGATATGAATTCATTCAGGTATTAATTAATGCAGAAGGCAATCTCCATCTGCACTGGTACAGTACAGGTAGTCCTCCACTTACGACCTCAACTGAGCCCAACATTTCCGTTGCTAAACAAGACAGCTCTTAAGTGACCCGTGCCCCATTTTACGACCTTTTTGGGGGGGGGTTGCCCCGTTTAAGCAAATCGCTGCAGTTGTTCAGCGAATCATGTCGTCCTGAAGCAAATCCGGATTTCCCCCCCACTGACTTGGCCAGTCAGGAGCCAGCTGGGAAGGTCGCAAAGGGTGATCACGTGACCCCAGGCGGCGGCTGCAACAGTCGTAAGTACATGCCAGTTGCCCAGCGTCCGAATTTTGATCACGTGACCACAGAGATGATACAATGGCCGTAAGAATCCGTCGTAAGTCACTTTTTAAAGTGCCGTTGTAACTTCAGACGGTCATTTAACGAAAGTTTGAAAGTCGAAGGATTGCCTGTAAGGACATTTAGGAACAAGGGAATCTGCCCCAAACTAGGTAGGAAGCAAACGAGACCTCCAAATTCCTTTATCGGGAAGTTAACAGCACTAAATGAAACGGCTCGTGCAGCTTCTGTTGAAACAAGCTCCGGAGTCAAGGGATATTTTTTTTTCCCCCACAACGGGTAAAAGCAAGATGTAGCAGAATAAGTATATTTACTTATGACAATCACGGAAGCAGTGGGGTTCCATAGCTGTAAGGCTACCCATAACCTCAATAACAGAAGGAAGATATTTACTGAATAAATTCTCTTAAGAAGTTGTTTCCAGGGCTATGTGCTAACGCAGAGACCCCCAACCTTCCGGGCACCAGGGACCGGTTCCGTGGGGAAAGGTTTTTTCCACGGACCGGAGAGTGCGTGGTTTTTGTGTGCTGCCTGCATCCCGCAGATGCGGCTTTGCTCGTTTGTGCAGAGCGGTTGCTGGCGTGCCGCGGTCCATTACTGATCCAGGGCCCGGAGGTTGGGGACCCCTGTGCTATTATTATTATTATTTTTTTCTCTTGATTATCCAAAGCTCTCCCTTCTTACTGTACCTTGGCTAGGTGCTCTCCCAATCTCTTAGGAACTTCTCGTTCTTCTTCCTTGTCAATTTTATTGCCGAGCAAAAGGACAGGAATGTTCTCCCCAGCTGCCTCCTAAGAAATAAGGAACAGCCATTGAAGGAGAGAGCATTCTCCTGCGGGGAAAGAGGAAGAAGCAAATTGGGGGGAAAGTGGGGTGGTGGTGGTGGAAAAGGACAAAGGACAAAATGCTGGAGAATTTAAATCAAAATGGAACTTGCCTCTACGCTCACCATCCACTGCTTTACAGACACGAAGGTGTCTTGTGCTGTTACGTCATACATCACAACGACACCGTCGGCTTTCCGGAAGAACTGCTTCGTGATGCTGCGATACCTGGAAACCAACGGTTTGAGAAGAGCAGAAGATAAAGCAGCCATCAAAAGCCAGCCCTTCCCTGCTCAGTCCAAAATCCAATCCAGGTTAAAGCATTCTAGACCTGAGGGGATCTAGTCTCTGCTCGAGCACACCTAGCAACGAGAAGCCCATCACCCCTCTCGGTCAGGGGTTCAAATCGCTTTCACTGTTGAGAAAAGGTCAAGCTTTCCCCTGCGCACTTGTGTCTGACTCTGTGGGGCAGCCCTCATCTCCCTTTCTTAGCTTAAGGGAGTCAACGTTGTCAGAAGACACTTCAACAGCCTGCCTCCGGAAGTGGTGGATGCTCCAACACTGGAAGTTTTTAAGAGGTTCCTGGACAGCCACTTGTCTGAATTGGTATAGGGTTTCCTGCCTGAGCAGGGGGTTGGACTAGATGACCTCCAAGGTCCCTTCCAATTCTATTCTATTCTGTTCTGTTCTGTTCTGTTCTGTTCCGTTCCGTTCCATTCCATTCCATTCTATGCTATTTTTATTCCATTCCCTTCTAAATTTCTATTCTATTCTATTCCTTTCCTTATTCTTTCCTTATTCTATTCTATTCTATTCTATTCTATTCTATTCTATTCTATTCTATTCTATTCTATTCTATTCTATTCCTTTCCTTATTTTTTCCTTATTCTATTCTATTCTATTCCATTCCAGTCCATTCCATTCCATTCTATGCTATTGTTATTCTATTCCCTTCTAAATTTCTATTCTATTCTATTCTATTCTATTCTATTCTATTCTATTCTATTCTATTCTATTCTATTCCTTATTCTTTCCTTATTCTATTCTATTCTATTCTATTCTATTCCTATTCTATTCATTTCCTTATTCTATTCTATTCTATTCTATTCCTTATTCTCTCATATTTTCTATTCCATTCTATTCTATTCTATTCTATTCTATTCTATTCTATTCTATTCTATTCTATTCTATTCTATTCTATTCTATTCTATTCTATTCTATTCTATTCTACCCTGTTCCTATTCCTATTTCTATAGTTATGTGGCCAGAATGACTATACGCCGAGGGCCAAGGCACACTGTTCCTTTCTCACCAATGTGGTACCTATTTATCTACTCGCATTTACATGCTTTCACACTGCTGGGTGGGCAGGAGCTGGAGCAAGGGACAGGAGCTCACCCCGTAACGTGGCACTCGGCTCTTGAACTCGGCCTCTCAGCTTCCCAGCTGGCAAGCTCAGCGTCTCTAACCACTGAGTCATCGCACCCCACTCTCTGTGACTGTAACTGTTCTAATGAAAGGAGTCCTAATCGATAAGCGCGCATGAGGGGTTGGGAGAGGAGTAGCACCTCTGGCGGAGGGGCCAGCCGTGCCCATTCTAGGGCTGTTGAACCGTCATTGGTTCACGCCTGGTGCTCAGCTCTCACCTGTGGCTCCGAGCAGTTGTAAGGCCTGCAACCGCCACACCCCGGTAAACCGTCTCAGCAAACGGGTCAAAACAGGTGAGGGAAGCCGATGGGTGTTTGGCTGATTTACTGCTTGTGTGGCGTTGGTTGCCTAGCTAGCTCTACCTGGAGGAGGGACACACCTTCCACAGGAATTGAGCTGAACTACACCTGACGGGTATTTCCTACCAAGATCAGAGCCAGAGGATTACCTTTCTTGTCCAGCGGTGTCCCAGAGTTGCAGTACCACCTGGCTGCCATCCAGGTTCAGGGTTTTCATAGAATAATCCACACCTGTGGAGAACAAACACCTCCAATTGTATCAGCCAATCAGAGGAGAGCTGGGAGGGACCTCAGAGGCTCAAGCAGAAGACCCTGTGCAATTTCAGGCAAACGGGCTTCAAAGACCTCCAGGGATGGAGCCCCCACAACTTCTGGAGGCAGGCTGTTCCACAGAGTGCTGTAAAGCGGTATATAAGTGCTACTGCCATTTTCTTCGGATCGTGCCACATCTGGCCCCAACACTCAGAAAGGAGTGAGCCGATGTTCAAGCTGGCTTCGGAAGGACGTGCGGCACCCGTGACCGTATTGCAAATCTATGCTGGATGACGGAAAAATCTCAAAAGCATCCATTGCTCTCCTTAAGGTTTGGCTTCCCATCAACAGTTGAAACGTCTTGGTCAGTTTTGATTTTCTCAACGTTAATTACATTTGCATAGCTAAAAGTTTTGTTCGTACCAATCCTCCTCCTATTTTGATATTTCCCGTATCGAAAGAAAGAAAGAAAGAAAGAAAGAAAGAAAGAAAGAAAGGAAAGAAAGAAAGAAAGAGGGAGGGAGGGAGGGAGGGAGGGAGGGAGGGAGGGAGGGAGGAAGGAAGGAAGGAAAGAAAGAAAGAAAGAAAGAAAGAAAGAAAGAAAGAAAGAAAGAAAGGAAGGAAGAAAGAAAGAAAGAAAGGAGAAAGGAAGAGAGAGAGAGAGAGACAGGAAGGAAGGAAGGAAGGAAGGAAGGAAGGAAGGAAGGAAGGAAGGAAGGAAGGAAGGAAGGAAAGAAGGAAGGAAGGAAGGGAGGGAAGGAAGAGAGAGAGAGAGACAGAGAGACAGGAAGGAAGGAAGGAAGGAAGGAAGGAAGGAAGAAAAAGAAAGAAAGAAAGAAAGAAAGAAAGAAAGAAAGAAAGAAAGAAAGAAAGAAAGAAAGAAAGAAAGAAAGAAAGAAAGCTATTTAAATTCTAAATCATATCTTTCATTATAAAAGTCTAATTGTATCTAAGGGTCATCCGTTCTTTTAATCTTATTCAAACCAAGAATTTAAACACATAATGCCCCCTCTAAAAGGTCAAAACTTCTGCTTTTTGCATCTAACTCTCGCTTTCTTTCTTTGCCAAATAGCTTTCCACGCCAGGGCACTTAGATCGCCCAGGAATTTCTATTTCTATTTTTGTGAAATTTGCTGGGCAGATGTAGATGTTCTTTGAATACATTTGAGAGAGAGAGAGAGAGAGAGAGAGAGAGAGGGGGGGGGGGGAGGGATGGAATCTCGAAAGTATTCAAAGAGCAACTACATCTGCTTTGTTGACTACAGGAAAGCCTTTGATTGAGTCGATCACGACAAGCTCTCGAGAAGACCGGAGGGCACCAAAAGATCTGGCCCACTTGGTCCTGTTGTTGTACACAAATCAGGAAGCCATTGTGTGAACACCAGAGGGAGACGCCGATTGGTTCAAGACAGAGAAAGGATGGTGGGGAAAGGTGCATTCTTTCACCACTTTTATTCAATCCGTATGTCCTCCTAAATCAAGGGTCTTCCAACTTGGCCCTTTGATGACTTGTGGACTTCAACTCCCAGAATTGTGAGTGCCTGGCTGAGGAATTCTGGGAGTTGAAGTCCACAAGTCGTCAAAGGGCCAAGTTGGAAGACCCCTGGTCTAGAGAAACCCAAGCTCACGTCCCATTGGACCAAAGAACTCATGATACGAAGTCTTCCATTCCCAGAATTCTGGGAGCTGAAGTCCACACATCCCTGATCAAGAACCCTGATCTAGAAGCTTTACATGAGGGGTCTTCCAACTTGGCCCTTTGATGACTTGTGGACTTCAGCACGCTGGCTGAGGAATTCTGAGAGTTGAAGCCCAGAAGTCATCAAAGGGCCACGTTGGAAGACCCCCCTGTCCTAAGTGATCGTGAGGAAGCCGGATCGTGAAGGAAAGACAGAGCAAAGACCGCAGGAAGGACTAGGAACACTCTTCGGGATGCTGACGACACAATTCTCCCCTCAAAAAAAAAAGCCAGAGGGAGAATTTTAATCGCTTCTTGAACATCAAAAAGGCCAAGTACACAATGAGATGAAATGCGTGCCGGAATGCATTGGCAGATTGATCAAAACGACGAACGCCATTAAGTGTCAAAACTCTAGGGGGGCTACACAGCAGTAATTAGCAGGAAAAGAGTATGGAAAAGGAGGACATCAACCTGGCTACTAAATGCAGATTAGTCTGCACTACTGTGTTCCCCATAGCTACGACGGTTTTGAAAGTTGGAGCGTGAAAAAAAGTAGACGGGGCTGTGGGGGGGAGGAAATAGCCTCCTTTGAGCTGTGGCATTGAAGGAGGTTCCTACAAATTCCTTGGGCGGTGAAGATGGCACACAAGCAAGCCTCGGAGCGTATAAAGCCAGGCATATCACCGAAAGGCAAAGTCACAAAATCCCGTCTTCTTTCAGCCGTGTCGTGCAATCGGACTCACAGGAAAAGGCAGAACGGTCCTTGGCAAAAGGAAATGAGACCACACGCACACACAGAGACACACACAGACAACACACAAAATCAAAGCCGACCCCAGCCCAAACATAAAATAACTCTTGTTTACGTGCCGCAGCTGCCAAAAAAGCCAACACAGTGTTGGGCTGCATTAAACAGAGGGAGAGAATCGAGATCACGCGAAGTGTTACTACCACTTTACAAGGCCTTGGTAAGGCCACACTTGGAATACGGCATCCAGTTTTTCTCGCCACGACGCAAAAAAGAGGTTGAGATTCTAGAAAGAGGGCAGAGAAGAGCAACAAAGATGATCAGGGGACTGGAGGCTAAAACATATAAGGAACGGTTGCTGGATTTGGGATGTCTAATTTAATGAAGAGAAGGACGAGGGGTGACATGATAGCGGCCTTCCAATCTCTCAGGGGCTGCCCCAAAGAAGAGGGAGTCAAGCTATTCTCCAAAGCGCCTGAAGGCAGGACAAGAAGCAACGGATGGAAACTGATCAAAGAGAGAAGCAACTTGGAACTAAGGAGAAATTTCCTGACACTTAGAACAATCAATCAGTGGAACAACCTGCCTCCAGAAGTGGTGAATGCTCCAACACTCCAACATATAAATTTAATAAATTCAATTCAATTCAATTCAACCACGACCTGGATGATTTGAGAATCTCCATAGGAAAAAGGCATTTCTAAACATTTATCTAAAAAGGCATTTATAAAATTTATCTTTGGCAGTTACCAAATTCCAGACACCTGCGTTGTACGTATATCTGCCCTCTTTTACTTACCAACTGTGGCAGCCGTGCCTGGAGAAAACCGTTCTTCGCAGAATTGCTTTAAAAAGGACGTTTTCCCCACAGCCGAATTCCCCACCAGAACTATCTTGAAAATACGATCCGGAGCCGTGCGCAATGCTTCATCCTTCACACAAGCAGAGATATTAGGTGTTTAGGGATTGCATTGTTAGGCACAGGATTTTTTTTAAAAAAGGAACGCTATATATAAACCAGAAGCGGCTATGCAATTCTTTTATATAGGACTAATAAGAAAATGATCAGATAACAGTATTTGCGCCTTGGATGCAATCCCAAAACAACTGGAGCCCCACTTGAACACACCAGCGGCATTGACAAAATCCCCGTCGGTCAATTGCAAAAGGCAGCTTTGCTTGGAACGGCTGAAATCCTGCGATGATACCTTTAAGATCATGAAAAATCCACCTCTGCCTATCCCAGGTCCTTGGGAAGGACTCGGGAAGGAGCATAAAAATGGCAAATCCAGCCTGGACATCTGGCTGACTGTGCGACGAACCATAATAACAATTATAAGAGATTAAAATATGGGATGTACAGTAACGTAAAGCATCAAAACAATGCAATATAGCTTTAACCCTTGCTTACAGTAGGAAGCCTCACTGCTGTTCTCTTGATCATTTCTGTCCCTGATTTTAAAATTTCTTGATCTTTGAACAGAAGCAAGGGATTTATGTTTCCACATTTCTCATTTTACATCTTTATAATAGAAATGTAACTTCAGACTGAATAAGGCAAATGCACATTTCTTTACATATTTCTAGTGACGTCAGGGGGGAAAAAAGTTATAAAGATGATTGTTGGAAGCTATCCAGAAGTTGCTTGAACTTTTTTTAAGAGAGACCAAACAATTTATCGCCATTTGATTCCGAACTAATAATGAAGGTGCTAATATACTGCTGTTGCATTCTTTACCTAACTTTATAGACCAGATCGGGTGTAATCTCATTGTGAATTTTTAGAAGTTAATTTAGAAATTAATAACGCCTTGGTAAGATTGGCTCAGTGGCTTAGGACGCTGAGCTTGTCGATCAGAAAGTCGGCAGTTTGGCGGGTCGAATCCCGAGTGCTGCGTAGCAGAGTAAGCGCCTGTTACTCGTCCCAGCTTCTGCCAACCTAGCAGTTCAAAAGCACGTAAAAAAATGCAAGGAGAAAAATAGGGACCGCTACGGTGGGAAGGTAACAGCATTCCGTGCGCCTTTGGCGTCTAGTCATGCCGGCCACATGACCACGGAGACGTCCTCGGACAAGCGCTGGCTCTTTGGCTTTGAAACAGAGATGACCACCAGCCCCTAGAGTCAGAAACGACTAGCACGTGTGTGCGGGGGAACCTTTACCTTTACCTTAAGATTACGCTTGGAACGCTGCATCCAGTTTTGGTCACCACATTATTAAAAAAGATGTTGGGACTCTAAAAAGAGTGCAGTGAAGAGCAACAAACAGGATCAGGGGACTGGAGGCTGAAACACACGAAGAAGGTTGCTGGAATTGGGTATGTCTAGTTTAATAAAGAGAAGGACCTTGAGCAAAGAGTTGGACTAGCAACTCTTCCAATCTCTCAGGGGCTGCCCCAAAGAAGAGGGAGTCAAGCTATTCTCCAAAGCCGCTAAAGGCAGAACAAGAAGCAACGGATGGAAACTCACCAAGGAGAGAAGCAACCTAGAACTAAGGAGAAACTTCCTGAAGTGAGAACAATTAACCAGTGGAACAACCTGCCTCCAGAAGTTGTGAATGCTCCAACAGTAGGGTTTTTTAAAGAAGAGATTGGACAACCATTTGTCTGAGGTGGTCTAGGGTGCCCTGCCTGAGCAGGGGGTTGGACTAGAAGACCTCCAAGGTCCCTTCCAACTCTGCTATTCTATTATTCTGTTCATTTGGCCAAAGTGCACTTGACCCAAAAGAAAATCTAAAATCTCAAGGGAACAACCCAGCTCAGACAGCGCCAAGGACCCCACCCAGCTCAACCCTGAGCTACCAATACTCTGTTCCATAAAAATCTAAATCGGACGGTTTTTCTCCTTACGTGTGTCAGCGTTTCTTTTCCTACTGGCTCCTCCCTGGGTGAGGCACGAGACTGTTCAGCCTGTGGCCGCCGTTGGATTCCATTCACATCTGGTCCTCGTTCACCTCCATCTTCTTCAGACCATCCAATTAGCTGCCTCTCTGTCCTATTCAGAAGGTGTGGCAGATGGTCTTCCTCAATGGATATTAACCTTCTGAACTCCTTCCTCTGGATCGGGCCCCCCGGCTTATGGGGCTCGGGATCTAACGAAAGATCTGCATTCCCACCGAGGGAACTTCTTCTTTGGGATGTGCTAAAGGTCTCGTCTTCCGAAGGCTCTCTGGAAAGTTATTCGGGAAAACACACAACTCAGCAACTTTATAACCCGGTGGAAATCTGAACGTCGGCTCATATTTTTCACACCAGAACCCAGACACAGTTTATGGATATTCGGTAAATGAACCTTTTTTCAATAGCAACAGCGCTTAAACTTATAGACACAGCGACCGTCACCAATTGACAAGCATCCGAATTTTGATGACGTGCCCACGGGGGATGCTGCAACAGTCGTAAGTGTAAAAACCGGACATAAGTCCCTTTTTCCACTGCTGTTGTAACTTCAGTCACTAAACAAACGGTTGTAAGTCGAGGTCTGTCGATACAAAAAGGCTTGGACTCTGGGACCCTCAACTTCCAATAAAGGCACCAATATCTACCCCCTACAAAACAATCTTTCAGAGAAGGAGTGTTTTGGTTCCCAAATAAATTCTCAGTCATGGCTAAAGAAGATTGATATCCAAGATACTGTTGTGATTCCTCGCCAGCCAGCGGATCTGGCAGCTGAGTCTGAGGAATCAGAGGAGGAGGAGGAGGAGGGGGCCTGGAGTGACATGAGAGTCAGAGGACGGCTTTGAGGAGCTTCAAGACTCACAGTCGGACAAGGAGCCTGGCCCCTCTACACGTACTCAGGCTGAGCCACAGCTGTACTAGAGCCTTGGTGGAGCAGTGGGCTAATGCCTCCTTAAGTAACACCAGCTGCCTGCAATTAGTGCAGGTTCACATCCCACCAGGCTCAAGGTTGACTCAGCCTTCCATCCTTCCCAGGTAGGTAAAATGAGGACCCAGATTGTTGGGGGCAATTAAGCTGACTTTGTAATAATGCCACTTGGGGGTGTGTGAAAGCCCTAATAAGCAGGCATATACATAGAATGAAGGCTACTGCTAAGCTTGTAAGCCGCCCTGAGTCTTCGGAGAAGGGTGGGATATAAATGGAATTAAAATAAAAAATAAATAAATAAAATAAAATACTGGGAGCCTGAGTTGGACAGTGATAAAGAACAGCTGGGAAGTATCCCGGATGCACAAATGCGCAGGAAAGAGAAGCGAGTAGGACAGAGGAATGCAATGGGGTGGCTCCAAAGGCAAAGGAGAAGGCATTAGGAAGCCAGGCCTTGGCTGAATGATAAAAGGGAAGGTGTGGGAGCTGCTGGTTGCCGAAGGCAGCCGTTTGTGTTGAGGATCGAGTTTCTGTGGACTGTGTTTGTTGCCTTGGACCTTGACTCAGGTCTGTGAATAATAAAAGGGGTTTCGGTTTTTTCCTAAGGTTCCTGCCTGTTTCTTGGAAGAGGGGTTTCTGCTTGTGAGCGTAACCAGGACCCAAGTAGGCTGGGACAGAACAGATATGACTGGAGATTCGGAATATACCGAACACAGGAAATAAATATTTGGATTGGATATGTTGTCCAATTCTGTAAGTTATCTGGAAAACAAAAATAATGTGCCGAAGACACAATGGATGGCTTACCTCTTCAGTGAACCTTTTTCCAAATATTTGCCAATAATGGAGCCTGACCTTTGCTTCCGACTGACAGGTGCCTCATAGCCAGATTTCTGTGGAAATAATTATTTTAAAATGTCAGGGTCTACTTAATAAAACAGTAGAAGCCAGGCCGGAATGTCCAAACAATATAGAGAAGGCTTGTTTCTACCAGGTTGTCCTCGACTTACGCCCCAAAATGTCTGTTGCTAAGTGAGACATTTGTTCAGTGAGTTTGTCCTCGTTTTATGAGCTTCTTTGCCCACGGTTGTTAAGTGAATCATGGCAGTGGCTAAGTCAGTGACACGGCTGTTAAGTGAATGCGGCTTCCCCCTTTGCACTCTGATTGTCAGAAGGTCAAACAAAGGGCCTTCAATTCCCTTACCACAGAACTGGAGCTTCACCACCCAAGCATCGTTCATAATAATGGCTGCTGGGAGGTATTTCCTGCCCAGATTAAGACTCCCAAATTCCACCGCCTAGCACAGAGCCCGCCTGGTCTAAACGGGGTGGGAGGTAAAGTTTTAAATGGGAAGCTACAGAGGCCGTTTTTGTCTAAGGTCCTCGTGTAAAAAATCCTTTTTATCCAAAAAGCTACCGACGTACCTGATGAAGGCACACGTCACGCTGATCACTCAGATGTTTGTTCCTTTCCCTATAATGAGGAAGGAAGGAAGGAAGGAAGGAAGGAAGGAAGGAAGGAAGGAAGGAAGGAAGGAAGGAAGGAAGGAAGATGGGAATGACAGGAAGAAAGGGAGGGAGGGAGGGAGGAAAGAAGGAAAACAATAAGAATGACAGTTAGGAAGAAAGGAATGAGGGAGGGATGGAGGGAGGGAGAGAAGAAGGAAGGAAGGAAGGAAGGAAGGAAGGAAGGAAGGAAGGAAGGAAGGAAGGAAAACAATGGGAATATTAGAAAGAAAGGGAATGAGGGAGGGAGGGACGGAGGGAGGGAAGGAAGGAAGGAAGGAAGGAAGGAAGGAAGGAAGGAAGGAAGGAAGGAAGGAAGATGGGAATGACAGTTAGGGAGAAAGGGAAGGAGGGAGGAAAGAAGGAGAAAAATAAGAATGACAGGAAGAAAGGAATGAGGGAGGGATGGAGGGAGGGAGAGAAGAAGGAAGGAAGGAAGGAAGGAAGGAAGGAAGGAAGGAAGGAAGGAAGGAAGGAAGGAAGGAAAACAATGGGAATATTAGAAAGAAAGGGAATGAGGGAGGGAGGGAGGGAGGGAGGGAGGGAAGGAAGGAAGGAAGGAAGGAAGGAAGGAAGGAAGATGGGAATGACAGTTAGGGAGAAAGGGAAGGAGGGAGGAAAGAAGGAGAAAAATAAGAATGACAGGAAGAAAGGAATGAGGGAGGGATGGAGGGAGGGAGAGAAGAAGGAAGGAAGCAAGGAAGGAAGGAAGGAAGGAAGGAAGGAAGGAAGGAAGGAAGGAAGGAAGGAAGGAAGGAAAACAATGGGAATATTAGAAAGAAAGGGAATGAGGGAGGGAGGGAGGGAGGGAGGGAGGGAGGAAGGAAGGAAGGAAGGAAGGAAGGAAGGAAGGAAGGAAGGAAGGAAGGAAGGAAGGAAGGAAGATGGGAATGACAGTTAGGAAGAAAGGAATGAGGGTGGGACAGCGGGAGAGAAGAAGGAAGGAAGGAAAACAATGGGAATATTAGGAAGAAAGGGAGGAAGGAAGGAAGGAAGGAAGGAAGGAAGGAAGGAAGGAAGGAAGGAAGGAAGGAAGGAAGGAAAGAAGGAAGAAAGGAAAACACCAAAATTAAAGGGTATCTTCCAAGATTGCCCATTTACCAGAAAACCTTTCCGGTTGGGGGGCAGGGTATTTATCCTGGAGAAATGGTCTAACTTATTCCTATTTTATTTTGCGGGGAGGCAATTCTGGGATGCCATTTTTAAAAGATAGCTTCTGAATACCGGAATTTGACAGGTTTCTTCTTCTGCTCAATTACAGAGGGACCAATTAATAAGGATGGAGCCAAGCTGAAGGAGACGCTGAAAACCCCTGGGCGTGCAGTTGAATCGACACAAATGAGGCGCAGCAAAGGAAAAGAAAAAAAATGAATTACCCTTATGCAAATTAAACTGTGAAGAAAATGGGTGAGAAAACAGCTTGGTTTCCTCTCCATGTTCCATCCGGTTCCCGAAGTGCTCCTGCAAATATAGTCCTCCTAGCACAGAGGCCCCCCCCCCAACCTTTGGGGGCACCGGGGACCACCGCTTCCTTGGAGAGAGGTTATTCCGCGGACCGGAGAGCGGGTGGTTTTGTGTGCTGCCTGCCTCCCACGGATGGGGCCTTGCTCGTCTGTGCGGACCGGTTGCTGGCATGCTGCGGCCCGCTAACCGGTCCACGAACCCGGGGTTGGGGACCCCAGTTCTAGAATCCAAAGTGACAGAGCCTCCAGCTTGATTGTGCTACCAGCTGCTCTGGTCCCGCAGTGGAGGAAGGAGACAAGAAGTTCCTTTTCCTCCCCCAGAAAGTCAGGTGTGAAAGACCAGGTCCACGCGGGAAGCTCCAATTAAACCGATTTATTGCTAAAAGGCCTGTACACGGGGAACCTTCTCAATTAACCCTTGGCGCCTGCTTACAGTTAGGCAAAGGTCCATGGAATTCAAGGGAGGCTGGATTTAGTCTGTTTGCGACTACGTAGGGATTCTAGGCTGATCCCTCTTTTAACGCCACCCCTGGTTCTGCCATCCCTTCCCCCTGACCTACACCAACCGGCACCTGGTCCTGTCGCTCGTGAACTTTCTGGACTGTTGTTTCTCGGCATCTCAAAATTAATGGATATAACAAAGGGGCAATACTGGGGCCGGGATGAACCATTTGCCAGCTCTTGAGATGATCTGGTGCCTTTCGAAAGAACAGGCTCGTGACTGGGAGGTGCGACTTCATTTTTGTCCTTAGTGGAAGCACCGGTGGCCTCCCTGTCTCGTTGGCCCATTTGGAACGACCCGACCTAGATTTTATAATAAATGCTTTACAATTTTACTGGGAAAATATGTACGTGGATTCAATCCCTGACCTGGTTTTATTTAAACAAACGGCTTTGTCTTTCTTATACAACGCCGCAGTAAAGAACAAATTCATCAAAAAGGAAGATGACCTCCACACAAACACACACACACACACACACACACACACACACCACACACAACTTGTTTTGGAAACCTTCTTACCTCAAAAAATCCAACTGTTTAAGAAGTGCCAATTTCTCCCTCTCTAATATTTCTGTCACTCGCCAAACCTCACTGGAGAAGAGAACAAAACATACGTTATGTAAAAAACCATTTCGGCCTGCTCAGACAAAATACTAATAGAGCTGTGATTTACTCTCTCTTGTAAGTATTGCACTAGTAACTACAGAAACGGAGCAATTTCCTAATTACTCCGGTTTATTTATTGTTAATGGCTATGTTTAATCTAAATCTGAATAGAAAAATGCTCTGGAGACGCAATAAAAGTAAAGCAATGATCCAGTGTAGGAACATTGTTAAACTTTCATTTCAATAGTGGTGCGGGAAACCCACAATTTTACAGAGGCAGCATTAGTTAAATGAAGCTCTGGAGACCCTCAATTTTAACTAAGCAAACCCAGCCATTTTATTCCATGTCTTTGCCGAATGTTTGTCCACGGACTGTCCAGCTTATTGTTATTCTCTCTCTCAGATGATCCAAATCATAACCTAATGAAAGAATCGGTTGTGATATAGTAAAATTAACGCTGCTCGTAATAAGTGTGGTTTGAATCTCTTCTCTGATAATAAAAAATAGTCTCTTCAAGTTTTTCGTTTACTAAAAATCCCATGAAACTAAAAAACAAATGAGAAGCCTGCTTGGCACAAAAAGACAACGCTCTTGAAAGCCAGGGGAAAAAGGGCCCTTTTGATCAGTGTGCGCTGCCTATTCTAACAGATGCCAGTGAAAGATGGACACTAATATCACAATCGACACAAAAGCTACGAACGGTGCAAAGATACATGCTCGGCATCACAAGACAAGATAGAAAGACCGGCGCGTGGATCGGAGAACAAATGAAAACATACAATGCCATCGACAAGAGTCAAAGAATTGAAATGGCAACGGGCTGGTTGCATAGCAAGAAAAACATTGTCACCGTTTGCAGCCATTCATCCACGGTGGGAATCAATTTATCTGATCCATTAAGTAATCCTGCTGCCATCAACATATCTAACATCAAAGTCTCGATTTTTTCCCCCACGTTTTCCCCCATTAAACCCGAAAGGAAAGATTCTGGTTTTATCTTTTATCTTCCGTGTTAAGATGGGAATCCAGCTGCAATATTTCTTTGCTTTGTCACAAGTCCACCATAAATGATAAAAGGGCCCCTTTAAATACCTTTTGTGGCCACGAACCACGGCCACAGACCACGCAGGCAACTCAAGATTTAAACCATTAGTCTGCATCAAGCTTTCACAGATCCCCTGTGACAACATTGCAGGTCTCCAGGGATCTGTGGACCACACAGGTTGAGAACCACTTATGTGTAATCTATTGGCGTAGTATACTGTATACTGTATGTGGATCCATGCAGTGTGGGGTTGTTGTTTTTTTTTTGCATTTGTCTAATGAAAATTCTGTCAATGCACAGATTTTCTAAGTGCCATCCAAATTCTTTGGTATGGCATCCTGTGTGCCAATAACCATTGGGAGTATATGCAATAGTGCTTCTGTTGTTGTTATTGTTGTCATTATTATTATTATTATTATTATTATTATTATGACTTATATGCCGCCGTATCTCCCAAAGGACTCAGGGCGGCTAACAACAATAAAATACAATAATACAAAAGTTAAAAAGAAATTAAATTAAGGGCCCCAGTAGAATAAATTAAATTATTATTATTATTAAATTATTACAATTATTACTATTTTATCCGTGTTTTTAATTTGTGTAATAAAGTATCCATCCTTTTATAAAATCATTCTGCCTATCTTAATTCCCCTTTTCTAGAATTACTCACATTTCCTTCTCTTCCTGCAGTTTTTTAGCTTCATCCTGAAGTATTTGCAGCTGCTGTTGAGCAATAATTAACTCCTCCGAGGTTCTTTCCAGTGAATTCAGAAGCTCTTGGTTAGTAACCCTCAATTTGGTATTTTCTGTTGTAGTGTCACACCTAACATTCCGTAGCTCTTTGCATTGTTTGTCCAACTGTATCAAAAGAAGAATCGTAATTTTTTTTTTAAAAAAAAACCCAGCTGAATGGATTTTTTTATTCATCGCAAGTCCATAAAGTGCCTCCAAAGGGGAGTTTTTAAAATTTATTCTTATTTTTTAAAAAACAATAACAGGAAAAAAAAAGAAAAACAGAACGATAACTGTAATGCAAATGCATACGTTTTTAAGGGGGAAAAAAGTCTACATATAAACATTTAGCGAAGACCTCCAGATGCCCCAAAGTCAAATCAATCTAAAAAAAAAATGTGGCAAGGAAAGTCATAAAATGGGGGGAAACTCACTTAATAAATTTCCCACTTAGCAACATAAATTGTGGGCTCAGCTGTGGTTATAAATGGAGGACCGTCTGTATTTTATCTGTGCTTGAAAGTTTCATATCTCCATGCAGTGTATATGCTGGCTGTTGGAATCCATATTTTTTTTAAAATTCCATTTATATCCCGCCCTTCTCCGAAGACTCAGGGCGGCTTACAAGCTTAGCAGTAGCCTTCATTCTATGTATATGCCTGCTTATTAGGGCTTTCACACACACCCCAAGCGGCATTATTACAAAGTCAGCTTAATTGCCCCCAACAATCTGGCTCCTCATTTACGTTCAGTTACAGAACCGCTTGCACTAAATAAATAATTAACCCTTCCGTATAAAAGAAAATGCCTTTTTTTTCTTTCTTCTTTGCAAAATTAAAATTTATCTTATTACCTAGGCTCAAACTAGTATTACCATGACAACAGTGTAATAAGGCAGCTAAATGGCTGGAACTGGCTTTTTTTTTCTTTTTTTTTTTTTGACAGAGCGCAAATAAAACTAACATAGCCCTCAACACGTTACAAGAGAGGCAGCAGGAACGGCTCGTAAATCCTATAAGAACAGCCAATGTGTTATTTTTGAGGCCATGTGAATTTCTCAGTTTACCTACACTTGAGCCTTCAAACCCTGATAAGAAGAAACATTGGGGATTATTTACAGCTTCCGAGCAACGTCTCAGTAAGAGCTCAGTTGAGTCACCTCCGCAGAGGTCAGCCTGATATTTACGTGATACAAGTCAACTGGCCAGCCAGCTCAAGAAGTTAAATTCCCTACGTGGGGCTTGAAAAATAAGCAGCGGGCGGGGCGGCGCAGTCTGAAGTTTTAACGCAGGGGTGGATCTTTTGCGGAAAGGATTTGGGTTGGATGTCCTGTTGGCCGTGTAGTGTGGTGGCTTTCAAGGTCCCTGTTTCTTTCCCATCAGATGAAGCAGAAAGAAATAAAACTCTTTCTGTTTTTGAGACCTCCCTCCAGGAGGGTGTTTCGGAAATCCAGCAAACCATCAACAAATACGGCTGTCTTTTGCATCACGACCGCAACTGCGCGCAAAGCTGCTGTGGCTAAAGTGAGGCGGAGGGTTAAGTGAATTTCTGCCCCGTTTTACGACCTCTCCTGCCACAGCTGTTTAAGTGGATCCCTGCAGTTGTTAAGTTAGCGAGACGGTTGTTAAGTGAATCTGGCTTCCCCCACTGGTTTTGCTTGGAAGGTCACCAAACGGGGGCCCCAGGATGCTGCTTGCGCCATAAATACGTGTCAGTTGCCAAGAGGCTGAATTCTGATCACATGATCACGGGGATGCTGCGACGGGCGTAAGGGTAAAAAGGGATCACCAGTTACTTTTCCCAGTGCCGTCGTAACTTGGAAGAGTCGCTAAATGAACTGTGGCAAGTCGAGAAACATCTATGCAAGCAGGACCAAGTCGGCACTTCAGTGGTTCAAGTGACTTTCTTACCAGCGCAGCTAAAATGATGCAGCACACTGCCACCGTATGGCTAAGCTTGCATCAATTTTTTCTGCTGTTATAACTACATAATTTTTGAAGTGTTACTACCGCTTTACAAGGCCTTGGTAAAGCCACACTTGGAATACCTGCATCCAGTTTTGGTCACCACGATGTAAAAAAGACGTTGAGACTCTAGAAAGAGCGCAGAGAAGAGCAACAAAGAGGATCAGGGGACTGGAGGCTAAAACATACAAGGAAGGGTTGCTGGAATTGGGTATGTCCAGTTTAATGAAGAGAAGGATGAGGGGGGACATGATAGCGGTCTTCCAGTATCTCAGGGGCTGCCCCAAAGAAGAGGGAGTCAAGCTATTCTCCAAAGCACTTGAAGGCAGGAAAAGAAGCCACGGATGGAAATTAACCAAGGAGAGAAGCGACCTGGAACTAAGGAGAAACTTCCTGACAGTTAGAACAATTAACCAGTGGAACAACCTGCTTCCAGAAGCTGTGGATGCTCCAACACTGGAAGTTTTTAAAAAGAGACTGGACAACCTTTTGTCTGAAATGGTGTAGGGTTTCCTGCCTGAGCAGGGGGTTGGACTAGATGACCTCCAATGTTTCTTCCAACTGTGTTATTCTGTTATTCTATTTACTTCCATGTATCCAAGTCTGGTGTATCCAAGACCTCCAAGGTCCCTTCCAACTTTTTATTATTATTGTTGCTGTTGTTGTTATTGTTGTTATTACTATTATTATTATTATTTTCACCTACTGCTTTCTGCTTCTGAGACAGCTGCTCCAATTCCTCCTCCTTTTCGACAAGCTTTTCCTCCAGTTCCTGGTGTCGGGACTGGAACCGCTCAGCGCCCTGCAAAATTGGAGAATAATAAAAAGAGCAGGGGGATCTGAGTGAAAAGCAATGGAGAAACAACCAATTGTGAGAACAAAACAGTGGCAGATTGTTGTTGTTTTGCAACACATCCATAGGGGGGGGGGAAATCACACACGCCAAACACACATACGCACACACAGACACGCACACGTACACGCAAAGAGCTTTCAGGCGGGTTTTGAGCAAGTTAAAAAACAGATGATAAGAGATCCAGAGGCTAAGCTACACAATGGAGGGAGCTAGGTGTGTCTAGTCCAGGGGTCTTCAAACGTGGCCCTTTTATGACTTGTGGACTTCAACTCCCAGAATTCTTCAGCCAGTCATGCTGGCTGAGGAATTCTGGGAGTTGAAGTCCACAAGCAGGGGTCTTCAAACGTGGCCCTTTTATGACTTGTGGACTTCATCTCCCAGAATTCCTCAGCCCAGCACGCTGGAGTTGAAGTCCACAAGTCACAAAAGGGCCAGGTTTGAAGACCGTTAAGAACTAATATGCAGAGGTCTCCTTGTGCTACCAAGGAGTTGCACAGACAACGAAGGGTACTGAGAGCAGTAAGAGTCACACAGTAACCACAAGAGTACACTGAGTTGTAAAAGCAGAAAGTGTTTTACTTTTGAGGTGGTGTAAAAACAAAAATGCACGGTCAAAAATAAACAGTCCAGGTCATACACAATAGTAACAGTCCAAGGAGTATTCCAAATACAAAGTCTTCTTACCGGTCCAGAGGTCAAAACACAGTTGTGCAGGTTTATCACAGTAGTAAACCAACAGTACAGCAAAACAGCAATAGTAGAGAGAGCAGAGAATTTAGAGAGAAAGAAGCTACGTTCCTAGCTCCCTCTTATGGCCATGAGAACACTTACACACCCATTGGCCAATTAACGTCTTAAAGACACAACATCATGGTTAATATATTTTCAACCCAACATTGTAGGCTATCACCATATGCCTAACAAAGACCCCTGGTCTAGTCTAATGAAGAGAAGGACGAGGGGTGACACGGTATCTTTGGAGTCTTCCAAAGTTTGAGGGGCTGTCACAGAGAAGAGGGGGGCTCGACCTATTCTCCAAGGCCCCGGAAGGCAGGACAAGAAGCAACGGATGGAAATCCCAAAGATGCTTTTTTTTTTTTAAATGAGGCGACTGGACTTTCTTGTTTTTCTTTGGAAACATTTCTCATCCGAGAAGTTCCTTCAGCTCTGAAGAAGCTTCTTGGGTGAGGAGCGAAATGTCTTCAGAGAAAAACAAGGAGGTCCAGTTGCCTCGTAAAAAAAGGCATTTGGGGGACAACCAGGACCTGGAGGCCGGAGAACCTCCGGAGACATTTAGCAATGGGTGGAAACTCATCAAAGGAGAGAAGCAACCTAGAACAGTGATGGCGAACCTTTTAGAGCAGACATGTCAAACACAAGGCCCGGGGGCCGGATGTGGCCCGTGAAGTGGTTTCATGCGGCCCGTGAAGCCATCCTGGAAACAGTGAGGGAACGGCCCCCACTGCCTTGGCCCTGGCCCAGAGACCCTCCTTCTGCCAGAGACCCCCAGATCTGTCCCACTCCTGCCCAGGCCCCCATAGGCACCCTTGATGCCAACGATGTAGAGCTGGCCACGCCCACCCAGTAGGCCATACGCACTCTAGCCACGCCCACCCAGTAGGCCACACCCACCCAGGCCACACCCACCCGGCCCCCTGAGGGCAACCGCAATGCTGGTGCGGCCCTCAATGAAGTTGAGTTTGACACCCCTGTTTTAGAGACCGAGTGCCCAAACGGCAACCCAAAACCCACTTATTATTTCTCGCTGGGTGCCAGGTGGGCATGGCCCACTGGGTGGGTGTGGGTGTGGTGGTCATGGAAGATTGGGTGGGTGTGGCCAAGATGGGTGTGGTCACCTCAATGTCGCTCGTGGGGAGGGGGGGTGGCTGGTTGAAGAGGGACAGTTGCCACTTCCGAGGCATGGGGCGGGTGCCCACAGGGAGGGCTCTGAGCGCCGCCTCTGGCACCCGTGCCCTAGGTTCGCCACCACTGACCTAGAACTAAGGAGAACTTTCCTAACGGTGAGAACAATCAACCAGTGGAACGGCTTGCCACCAGAGGTTGGGTGCTCCGTCGCTGGAGGTCTTTAAGAAGAGAGATGGACAGCTACTTGTCTGAAAGGGTAGAGGGTCAGGGTTTGAAAGACAGAGAGGAACAATGGCCACATTTTAATTCAAACCCATGTTTGGTGCCATCGTTCATTTTACCGTCACAGTGCGAGAATGACTCCACAGTCAGATTCTGCGTACATCCATCTGCCCTTCGAAGGCCCGTATTAAACCGATACTTGCCTCCAACAAGACTTTTTCTTTCTCGGATTTGATCTGCTGCTCCATTTCTTCGTACAGCCGCTGGAGTTCGTCGTCGTAGGCGGACATTTTGCTGATAGGGGATTTTTAAAAGCACAAGAAATTACATCTGGGTCGGAACACCAGCAAGAAAGCTGGAGAGACAAGAAGCCACGTAAACTTCCTTCCGAGAGAAAGTCGCGGTTGGACAGACAGGCAAAGCTCCCAGATAAATCTACGAGTCACGCTCAGCAACATTTCAGGACGGGCAGTCCTCGACTTACAACAGCTTGCTTAGTGTCCGTTCAAAGTGACAAAGCACCAAAAAAAAGTGACCTTACGACCGTTGGTCACACTTTACGACCGTTGCGGCATGGCATCCCCATGGTCACGTGATTTACTTTTTTTTTAAATCCCATTTATATCCCGCCCTTCTCCAAGGACTCAGGGCGGCTTACAAGCTTAGCAGTAGCCTTCATTCTATGTATATGCCTGCTTATTAGAGCTTTCACACACACACACCCAAGCGGCATTATTACAAAGTCAGCTTAATTGCCCCCAACAATCTGGGTCCTCATTTTACCTACCTCGGAAGGATGGAAGGCTGAGTCAACCTTGAGCCTGGTGGGACTCGAACCTGCACTAATTGCAGACAACTGGTGTTACTTAAGGAGGCATTAGCCCACTGCTCCACCAAGGCTCTAATATATTTTATTTTATTTTATTTTAATTCCATTTATATCCCGCCCTTCTCTGAAGACTCAGGGCGGCTTACAAGCTTAGCAGTAGCCTTCATTCTATGTATAAGCCTACTTATTAGGGCTTTCACACACACACCCCAAAGTGGCATTATTACAAAGTCAGCTTATTGCCCCCAACAATCTGGGTCCTCATTTTACCTACCTGGGAAGGATGGAAGGCTGAGTCAACCTTGAGCCTGGTGGGACTCAAACCTGCACTAATGGCAGGCAGCTGGTGTTACTTAAGGAGGCATTAGCCCACTGCTCCAGGTGACTTGTGACCGTTTTTCACACTTATGACCCCTGCCGCATCCCCTGGGTCACGTGATGAAAATTCAGATGCTTGGCAACCGGCTCCTATTTATGACGGTCGCAGCGTGCCCCCCCCCAGGGGTCACGTGATCCCTTTGGGCGACCTTCTGGCAAGCAAAGCCAATGTGGGAAGCCAGTTTCACTTAACAGCTGCGTGACTGACTTAACAACTGAAGTTATTTACTTAACAACGGGGGCAAGAAAGGTCGTAAGACGGGGCAAAGTTCGCTGAATAACTGTCCCGCTTAGGCTAGCGACAGAAATTTTGGGCTCAATTTTGGCCGTAAATCAAGGACTACCTGTACACCCTTGAGGCGGATTCGACGAGCAGCTAATGGGATGGATATTATACTCACAGGGCAAAAAGGAAAAAAAAACCTCAGGTGGGTCCCATCACACCTGCCAACGTAGCTTTCAACATGCATTACCCGTTCGTGGGGATGCTTCTGCTCGGAAAGAATCCCGATGAAAGAAAAATACATAAGGTAAACCTCCCCAGAATCCATCATAAAAGAAGCACTTACTTTTGCAAGAAACACTCCAGGGTGTTCTTTTGATTATCAGCTTCCTGGAGCTGAGAGAAGATTTTCGTCAAGAATTCTTCAAAATTGGAAAGCAGGTGAGGCTCGTGTTTCTTTAAGTGAAGCCAGAGTTTTTTTACATCATTTTCACTGGAGAAAAGACAAAAAAGGAAAAAAGGAAAGGAAAGGAAAGGAAAGGAAAGGAAAGGAAAGGAAAGGAAAGGAAAGGAAAGGAAAGGAAAGGAAAGGAAAGGAAAGGAAAGGAAAGGAAAGGAAAGGAAAGGAAAGGAAAGGAAAGGATATATATATAAATACACACACACACACACACACACACAAACACACACACACACATATATATATATAAAGGTTCCCCCGCACATGCGTGCTAGTTGTTTCCGACTCTAGGGGCCGGTGCTCATCTCCGTTTCAGAGCCGAAGAGCCAGCGCTTGTCCGAGGACGTCTCCGTGGTCATGTGGCCGGCATGTCTAGACGCCAAAGGCGCACGGAACGCTGTTACCTTCCCACCGGAGTGGTCCCTATTTTTCTACTTGCATTTTTTTTACGTGCTTTCGAACTGCTAGGTTGGCAGAAGCTGGGACGAGTAACAGGCGCTCACTCTGCTACGCGGCACTCGGGATTCGACCCACCAAACCGCGGACCTTCTGATCGACAAGCTCAGCGTCCTAACCCACTGAGCCACCGCGTCCCTAACACACACACACACACACACATATATATGTGTGTGTGTGTGTGTGTGTGTGTGTGTGTGTGTGTGTGTTAAGCGTTTGTTAAACACGGGGCAAATCTTATTACCTGTTTCAGCCTAACCCAAGGCCATCAACAGGCTGTAGTCACACAGTGACAGCTCATATTTGTGTTAATTTTTTGGATTGCTAACAAAGAATTAAAGGGAGACTGATATAGCTATTTCAAACTTAGTTGTTCTCATCAGTCAGCCACACCCTTCTGAGATTCGAAGGGTTAGAACAATTGCCTAATGTGCAATCAGCCCAGGTTCGAATCTCAGAAGGGTGTGGCTGACTGATGAGAACAAATAAGTTTGAAATAGCTATATCAGTCTCCCTTTAATTCTTTGTTAGCAATCCAAAAAATTTACACACACACACACACACATATATATATATATTTCCAACCCTGATATAAAGGAGCATTCAAACCCCTGACCCTTTTCCCAGGCTCTCCGCTGTTTCAGGGGCAAGACTTACTCCTCCAAGATATTCTCAGCTCCAAGCCGTTCCATAAGATTTGAAAACTGTTCTTCTGCCTCATTTCCTTCCGCGACGCTCTCCTTCGATTTCGGAGGAAAGCTGTTTCCAGTTTTACAGGCCTCAGCCAAAGATTCCTCTCTCCTGGACAAGAACTGGCCTGCAGGTTTTTGTTTTTGTTTTTTTTAAAAAAAGATTTTACAAAACAGGTTGGTCCTCGAGGTGTTTGCAATAAATGAAAACAACAACAACAACAAAAAAACACAACTAGTTGTCATAGCACGAGAAATCAATCCTGTTAAATTAGCTTCTGTAATCCGGAAGAAAAAAAAAGCATGTCGTTTTTCTGACAAAGATGGCGAGAAAAGAGCGTCAAAATTCTACGACATCCATTAAAACGCTTTCCAGATAATCCTCGACTTTCAGTTCGTTTTACGACCGCTCTGAAAGCGACTTACGACTGTTTTTTCCACGTTTACGACCGTTGCAGCATTCCCCCTCCCCACGGTCACGTGATCCCCCTTTTGCGACCTTCTGACAAGCAAAGTCAACGCGGGAATCCGGATTCGCTTAACGACCGGGTTACTAATTTAACAACTCCCGTGATTCACTTAACCAATGTGGCGAGAAAAGTCGTAGAATGGGACACCACTCGCTTCAGAAATTTCTCACTGAACCAACATAAAATCGGGGGCAGCTCAGTTGTGGAGGTAAGTTGAGGAGTACCTGTAAAATGGGGCAAAGCTGATTTAACAACTGTCTCACTTAGCAATGGAAATTTGAGCTCCCCTGTGGTCGTAAGTCAAGAACTACCTATGTATTAATTATTTCCAAAAGAGCAGAAAGACTTAGGTTTCAATATACAGTAGTGGCCCAAATTGTGGAAATCTCTTGGGAAAAGTGTACTTTTGAGGTTTGGTGCCTAATAACACCAATTTTTTTAGGGGGGGGAGCAGTACCATAAAATTATAAATCAATGGAAAGATAATTTAATCAAGAACGTAATGCAACCAAGTTTGTTCAATTATCTGTACTCCATTCTATGAAAAGTTACAACCAAATAACCAGAAAAAGGAAGCACAACTTGCTCAGGTTGAGATCGGGTAGCTTTCCTTCATCCTATCGTAGCCAATGAGCACGCGTGTTTAGAGAGCCAATCGGGTGTCATCTTGTTTGGGCAATGAGCCAATCAGATCACAGTAGGATCCGGTTATTGATGTCGTGTATTGGAAGCCGAGAGGAGGACACTTGTCGGTGTGTTATGTGGTCGCTATCAAGTCGGTTGGGGTTTTTTTGTGCGTTCTTTCATTTAGTGAACTTGTGAAACGCAATAAAATTAAAGTAACGGCGCAAAGGGTCGACTGCTTGCCCAGAAAGCGACGTCAAATAGTATTATTATTAAGTGAACGAGGCTACGGTTATAAAGAAATGAGAAGAAAAACGGGTGGAAACTTATCCAAAGGTGGCATTTCTACTGCACACTTTTCCCCAAAAGGCTTCCACAATTTGGACCACTGCTGTCATCCTTTCCAAAAGAGCAGAACGACGTAGGTTTTCAATATACCCTAGGACAGGGGTCGGCAACCTCGGCTCTTTTATGACTCGTGGACTTCAACTCCCAGAATTCCTGAGCCAGCTATGCTGGCTCAGGAATTCTGGGAGTTGAAGTCCACGAGTCATAAAAGAGCCGAGGTTGCCGACCCCTGCCCTAGGATGACAAATGGGATAACAGGGTCCAGGAAATGGTCTAGCTAGCAGCATCTCACACGGTGAACATTTTTAACGGAGCACCACTAGCAACAGAATCTCTATTAAAGTCTCCATCAAATCACCCATCGCCCTTTCGGTCTCCATTAAATCACCCAAGATGCCCACAATTTATTTATTTATTTATTTATTTATTTAGATTTATATACCGCCCTTTCCCGAAGGACTCAGGGCGGTTTACAGGGCATTTAAAAAACAGTCAGTACAAACGTTAAAACAAATTAAAAGAGATTAAATGGAACCCTGAGAAAATTAAAACCCAGTTAAAATTAAAATTTAAAAATATTCTCAGCCTGGGCCAGAGAGCTCGAAGAGCCAGGTCTTCAGGTCCCGGCGGAATGAACGGAGGTCGGGGGCAGTCCTAAGCTCCGCAGGCAGCTGGTTCCACAGGGCAGGCGCACCCACTGAGAAGGCCCTACTCCTATGTGTTACCCGCCGGCAGTGTTTAACCGGTGGCACCCTGAGAAGACCCTCCCTGTGGGAGCGCATTGGACGAAGGGAAGTCGATGCTAGTAGCAGGTTCTCCCTCAGATATCCTGGACCCAAGCCATGTAGGGCTTTATAGGTCATCACCAGCACCTTGAATCTCACCCGGAGGGCAACCGGAAGCCAATGCAGCTCGCGGAGTAGAGGTGTTACATGGGAGTATCAGGAGACCCCCATCACGACTCGCGCGGCCGCATTCTGCACCAGTTGAAGCCTCCAGGTGGTCCTCAAGGGCAGCCCATGTAGAGAGCATTGCAGTAGTCTAAACGGGAGGTCACGTCACAATTGAGCTGCAGACGAAGAATCTGCTACTAGGGTGGGCATCTCGCCTTGAGGTTGACTAGCAAAGGAGGAGTTGGCTGAATACTTTTTGCCCTGTGGGTTCTTCTCCTGTGAAAAGCAACCGGCTGTGGGGACAAGAAAGAAAGAAAGGAATCTAAGCCTTCCCAAACCAGGCTGTGGGATTAGTCATCCAGGATGTAGGAAGGAACTGAATCCAGCACGAGTGTTCAACGTAGAAAGTAAACAGAGAGGATCGTTATGACGAAGGACGGAGAGGACTAGCCTACTCAAGAGGAGGATGGAGGGGGGGGAGGGGGACATGATGGCTGCCTTCCTGTGCTTGAGGAGCTGTCATAGTGAAGAAGGGAGGGGGAGGGCGGTCAACTTATTTCCCAAAGCCCCAGAGGGCAGGACAAGAAGCGATGGGTGGAAACCTGTTAAAAGAGAGAAGCAAGCTAGAAGCCAAGAGAAATTTCCTGGCAGTGAGGACAATTAATCAGAGGAGCAACCCAATAGAAGGAATGTCCCAATTAAAGGATCCCGTTGGCTTTTCTCTGGATCAGGCGATGCTGTTAAGAGATGAGAAATCAAACGGTATAGACCAGCGATGGCGAAACGTTTAGAGACGGAGTGCCCAAACTGCAACCCAAAACCCACTTATGTATCGTCGGGTGCTGGGTGGGTGTGGCCCATGGGGTGGGCGTGACCCATGGGGTGGGCGTGGCCCATGGGGTGGGCGTGGCTGCGGTGGTCACGGCAGACCGGCTGGGACTAGAAACTTCAATCCATCAATTCCAACTTGGCGAGATCTTTTTTTTCCCCGCGAAAAGTTGAAATTGATTGATTGATTGAACCTTTTTTTCTCTCTTTTGCACACAGCGGTGGAGCCCTAAAGCGAAAAGGTTTTATAAAACTCAGCTGAAGGCCTAGGGCTGGGGTGACGACATGCGTGCCCACAGAGAGGGCTCTGCGTGCCACCTGTGGCACGCGTGCCATAGGTTCACCACCACGGGCATAGACGGATACATAAAAGGACCACCAGAAGAGGAATTGACAGCAAGCCGAATTACTTCTGAAGGGCTACGCGGGCCGAAAACTCACTGAATCCGCTGGTGAACTCTTCCATAGTAAGGGAGCCGTTGCCATCTGCATCCAGAGTGTCAAATACATTCTCCAGCTCTTCCGGGGCCAGAGGTGACTCCCCGTAGAGCCTCTAAAACGACAAATGTTGAGTAGATTTTAGAGGGATATTGTTATTAATTTTAGTGTTAGTACTTTGTATGTATCTATGTTAAAGGGGAGTTAAAGCACATCATGAATTTGGTTAATTTTATATTACGGATAATCTTTAGTTAGAATATGATTATTATAACTATAACCCTGTATTTAGCTCTGGGAAGTGGAGGGGGGGAAGGGGGGTGGTTTGGGGTGGGTGGTTTTTGGGGATGTATTGTAAAATCTTTTTTTGTAAAGCTCTTTAATAAAAAAAATAAAATAAAACGACAAATGTTTTCCTCCGTTACGCTGACGTGTGTAAATTGAAAGGTTCATTTTCAAAAGATCTTGAAGAAGAAAAAAGACCAATCGTTTAAACTATTAACCATCTGGCAGACAGGTACAGGGTAATAACAACCACGGCTAACAGGCTGAAAAATCGCTTTTATCCCTAGAGCTGTAACCATGTTAAATACCGTATAGCGCGATGCTGAAGTGCAATATCAGAGGCAGCAGCGCGATGGTGAAGAGAAATGTGAAGGATGTGTGGATATAACGTATGTTCTTATTTGTGGTTTGTTTTTTTTAACTTGTGTGTAGCGTGCACCGTGGGCAGCATTTAGTTTCGCGGTGAGTGACACAGTAACAACAGAGACAGATTGCTTTTCTTTTAACGCAGTGGGGCTGCAAGTATCAAATATGAAATAAGCCTCATTGACTCGTGAGGATCTCAGCCTGTGCCTCACAAAAGTAATAATGCCTGCCTCCAGAAGTGGCGGATGCTCCAACACTGGAAGTCTTTAAGAAGAGACTGGACAGCCATTTGTCTGAAATGGTGTAGGGTTTCCTGCCTGAGCAGGGGGTTGGACTAGATGACCTCCAAAGTCCCTTCCAACTATTATTATTATAAAACTTTGATTCATAAAACATGAACCTCAGTCAACTGAACACTCAAATTGACTGGTACTAATGGTTGACATGGGTTGCTGCCAGCATCCTAGGTACCATCATCATCATCATCATCATCATCATCATTATTATTATTATTATTATTATTATTATTATTATTATTATTATTATTATTATTATTATTATTATTATTATTATTCATGGCTGGAGTGTCCCCTTCTTGTAAACAACCTTTCTGCTTCCTGATCCGGTTCCCTTCCATATTCCTAGATCTTCTGACTCCTTACCATATGAACAGATCACTGGCTTCTAATCTTGGATTAATTCCCACGAGCAACATTGTCCCAGGACCTTTTAATGCAGGTCTAACGACTCTAAAATTCCCCACTCATCCCTCACTATAGACCAACTCACTGAGATTCTCTGCTACAATACACAAGCCAACACTCACAAGGGACTTTCTTCCAGATTGACATGCTTCATCCTGTGTGTTATCTCTCTTTCAACTATTTGCGTTGGAACACATTTACAGCTGAGCAATAAAGCGGTAGAGCCAGTTCAGTGTAGCGGTGAAAAGGCGGCATCAGGCTAGGAACTGGGAGCCCGGGAGGTCTAGTCCCACCTTAGGCACAAAGCCAGCTGCGTGACCCTGGGCCAGTCACTGTCTCTCAACCCTAGGAAGGAGGCAACGGCAAAGCACTTTCGGAAAAAATTGCCAAGTAAACTGCAAGGACATCTCCAGGCAATCTCCAAGAACTGGACATGATTGCAAATAGTAGTAGTAGTAGTAGTAGTAATAATGATGATGATGATGATGATGATGCTGTGAGAATAAAAGTGCTATTCATTCTTGCCGGCTCCCAGCTGTGACTTCAACCAGGACAAATAAATGGTTCCTTGAAAAACGAATGAATTACTTAGACATCCGCCTTTTTTGCAATTTACCTGCATGTCGTGGCGAGCGACAAACCCCTTCCCTTCCGTATCGCAGATCTGGAAGAATTCGTGCGCTTTGGCGAAGACCTCCAGCTGGGTTCCCGAGTCATCTTCCGCTTTGCCGCTGCTTTCTGGATCTTCCTGTCGCTGAGGATCACCAACACCTTTTTTCTGCCATCTGTCCATCCTCACAGCTTTTCACGAAGTTGCCATTTCATTAGTCTTAAAAGGCAGCCCACGAAAGCTGGACACGGCCAAAAGAGCAGAGGGCGCACAAAGCGTCTTGCCTTGAGGTTCTTCGTGATAATTCTTTTTTTTTTTCTTTCCTTTTTTCTTTTTGGGCAATCGCTCCTATAAATAGCTGCTGAAGTAGCAAAGGACTGCCTAAAAGGTAAACATACAGCATGTTTGACATTGTGGTTAAGCGAGATGAGTTAACGTCGTTATTTTATTTATTTTACAAGGAGGTGCTGAATCTCCAGAATGTGTTATTCACCAAACCCGCCCAAAACCTACTTGGGGATATAGAGCATTAGACTAGAAATTCAATCAACCGATCAATCAGAATAAAGCTGAAAGGGACCTTGGAGGTCATCTAGTCCAACCCCCTGCTCAGGCAGGGAAACCCAATACCACTTCAGACAAAGGGCTGTCCAGTCTCTTCTTAAAGACTTCCAGTGTTGGAGCATCCGCCACTTCTGGAGGCAGACATGATTACTTTTGTGAGGCACAGGCTGAGATCCTCACGAGTCAATGAGGCTTATTTCGTATTTGATGCTTGCAGCCCCACTGCGTTAAAAGAAGAGCAATCTTCCATTCGCCTAAACAGAACAGAACAACATAGAATGTCTCTGTTGTCACTGTGTCAGTCACCACGAAACTAACTGCTGCCCACGATGCACGCTACACACAAGGAAGTTAAGCGTTAAGTTCCCGAGGAGAATCCAGACGTGCTCCAGACAAGAGTATGGGAGACGGAGTATCCCAAAGCAAAATTGCAAAACAAGCATTTCAATCACGAAACCCTACACCATTTCAGACAAAGGGCTGTCTAGTCTCTTCTGAAAAACCTCCAGTGCTGGAGCATTCACAACTTCTGGTGGCAGGTGGTTCCACTGGTTAATTGTCCTCACTGTCAGGAAGTTTCTCCTTAATTCCTGGTTGCTTCTCTCCATGATGAGTTTCCATCCGTTGCTTCTTGTCCTGCTTTCAGGTGCAAGTTACATCATGCCATCGTACCATCAGTTACCTCACGTCAACCGAAAATGAATTCTTTGCTGTTTTTCTGCCAATAAGGAAGCTAGCAAAGCTTAATAGGCTTAGTAGAAGATTGGGCTTAGCAGAAGATTGTTGGGGAAATCCATAGCTCAGCAATAGTTCAATAAATGAGGATAATCTGTTAGGAACTAATTTGCTGATGCCCTTAAAAACTGGAAACCAGATTTGTATAAAACATTCCTTAATTAAAAGAGTTGTTCTACAGTTTGCAA
Source organism: Vipera ursinii (assembly GCF_947247035.1). Classification (NCBI taxonomy): domain Eukaryota; kingdom Metazoa; phylum Chordata; class Lepidosauria; order Squamata; family Viperidae; genus Vipera; species Vipera ursinii. The sequence goes on from NC_139515.1 coordinate 2,591,495, forward strand.
GGAAGCTGGGGTTTTTTTCCCCTGCCAAAGCTATTTTCCATAAATTTCTAAATATCATTGATTGAAGGAGGGATGTTTCTAGTTATTTTGCCACAATAAACATTTTTAGAATGGCTAAAAAAAAATAATGGTATGTTGCATTATCCCAGCTAGCAACAACAGAATTGTTACATTGCATCACCTCAGAATGTTTATAAAATATAAAATAAAAATAAAAGCCACATGAAAACAAATAACCAAAGTTTATTGCCTATTTTTTTTCTAAATGCAATGTAGCCATCCAGCCCCCATTGGGGGAAAAAATAATCATGTGATGCCATCATTGTTCTGGCCAACCGATTCCATGATTTAATAGCTCTTACATCAAAATGTTCTGTTCATCTCCAGCCCTTCCTTGCTCCTTATACAACAGAGAACAGAGCAAAGCAGAGCAACAAAGATGATTAGGAGACTGGAAGCTAAAACATACAAAGAAGGGTTGCTGGAATTGGGTATGTCTAGTTTAATGAAGAGAAGGACCAGGGGAGACAAGATAGCAGTCTTCCAGTATCTCAGGGGCTGCCCCAAAGGAGAGGGAGTCAAGCTATTCTCCAAAGCACCCGAAGGCAGGACAAGAAGCAACGGATGGAAACTCACCAAGGAGAGAAGCAACCTGGAACTCAGGAGAAACTTCCTGACAGTTAGGAACAGTTAACCAGTGGGACAACCTGCCTCCAGAATGCTCCAACATGGGAAGTTTTTAAGAAGAGACGGGACAAACATTTATCTGAAATGGTATAGGGTCTCCTGCCTGAGCAGGGGGTTGGACTAGATGACCTCCCAGGTCATCTTCCAATTCTGTTCCTCTGATAAACAGTGCTACCTCTGGCAAGGCAATCGTTGAGAGTAGAGGCCCCCAACTCCCAGTCCGTGGACTGGTACCGGGCCGCGGCATGCCAGCCACCAGTCCACACAAACCAGCAAAACCCTATGTGTGGGATGCAGGCAGTACAGAAAACCACGCCTTCTCCAGTCCCTGGGGAAAAAAAAAACCCTTTCTCCACGGAAGCGGTCCCTGGTGTCCCAAAAGGTTGGGGACTTTTGATTTAAAAGATTGGCAGCGTTCGATCACATGACCTCTGTGCCGTCCCTTTAGCAAGCGAAACAGGCCTAGAGCCTGGGTTTGTTCCACAAAGGACCTTGTTTTCAAAGCCAGGGGAGAACAAAGCTGGAGACTCCACCAATACTTGACCTTAGCACGCCTTCCGCACATCACAACGGTGTACCATTTCTAAAAAAAAAAAAAAAAAGTTACCTTCCTCAACCGACGTGCACTATGAAAAAAACAGATTTTAAAGGATTGCGACTGGAAGAAACCTGGCACGCTTTGCATCTCCCCCTAAACACCAGCTGCCTGCCATTAGTGCAGGTTCGAGTCCCACCAGGCTCAAGGTTGACTCAGCCTTCCATCCTTCCCAGGTAGGTAAAATGAGGACCCAGATTGTTGGGGGCAATTAAGCTGACTTTGTAAAAATGCCGCTTGGGGGTGTGTGTGTGAAAGCCCTAACAAGCAGGCATAGACATAGAATGAAGGCTACTGCTAAGCTTGTAAGCCGCCCTGAGTCTTCAGAGAAGGGAGGGATATAAATGGAATTAAAATTAAAAAAACAAAACCTAGTTTTCTCGGGCCAAGTTTAATGTTTTCCCCTGAATCTGCTTTTGTTCCAGGCAACCGGCTAAAAGCCACTGACAATGCCACTAATAATGCCGCTTGGGGGTGTGTGTGTGAAAGCCCTAATAAGCAGGCATATACATAGAATGAAGGCTACTGCTAAGCTTGTAAGCCGCCCTGAGTCTTCGGAGAAGGGCGGGATATAAATGGAATTAAAATAAAATAAAATAAATAAATAAATAAATAAATAAATAAATAAATAAATAAATAAACCCCCCAGCAATCTGGGGAGAGCTATCTCCGAAGCCCCAGCTTGGGCCCTGAAGGAGCTGAGCAACATCTCAAATAAGGTGTGTATCCAGCTATTGGGCTGAAGCACACCCCTGTTAGATTCTTAAAAGATCTGAAATAAATGTGCGGAAAGCCTCCGGATTTCTCTTGGAGGGGAAGAGGTTAATCAGGTCCAGAATGACCACAAAGGCACCACCAATGCAATTTACAAAAGGTTGCCTCCGTTAAACTAAGTTTGTCCCGTCTTTACCTTAGGAGGACGAGCGCAGCACAACGTTCGGCGTTCGGAGGGCGCAGCCGTGCCTTCCCCCGTCAACGTTTTACAGGAAATACTGTAGACCTTCTACTGCGGCGACCTAGCGTGGCGTTTAGAAATTTTGCCTCCGCTTGTCGCAGTGGAGCCTAGCAGGGGTGGTGAGGAAATTTAACCACAGGAAACGTTAACAGTCATTTCAAGTGTGTCAAGCTTCTCTGTGTTCGCTAGGAGGGGGGAAAAAAACCAACACACCGATCGGGACTTTTGCACATCGTTCGCTAAGCCAGAGATTATGTGGGCCGAGGTCTCCGAAAATTCGGGGTGTACGGACTTCGAGCAGAATCTAGAAATGGGGCTCCTCAAATCTAGCCCTGATATAATGTAAATTTCAGCCAGTTTGGTCTAGCGGTTAAGGCAGCGGGCCGGAAAGCAAGAGGCGGTGAGTTCAAGTCCTGCCTTAGCTATGAAAGCCTGCCGGCTGACCTTGGGCCGCTCCCCACCCACCCCTTCTCTCTCTCTCTCTCTCAGCCCAGCTCACCTCACAGGGTTGTTGTTGTGAGGAAAATAGGAGGGGGCCAGGTGCGTTCGCTAAGTTTGTCCTGCCCTCAAGGTGCTTTGGAGAATAGGTTGATTCCCCACCTTCTCTGTGACAGACCCTCACATTTTGGAAGACTGCTGTCGTCTCGTCCCCCAGTCTTTCTCTTTGTTACACTGGACACAACCAGTTCATCTAGGCCAGGGGTCGGCAACCTCGGCTCTTTTATGACTCGTGGACTTCAACTCCCAGAATTCCTGAGTCAGCATGCCTCAGCTTGGAAACCTCTCCCTTTCCCCTCAGCGTGGCTGGCTCAGGAATTCTGGGAGTTGAAGTCCACAAGTCATAAAGCGGCCTAGGCCTAGGGCAGGGGTAGGCAACCTTGGCTCTTTTACGACTGGTGGACTTCAACTCCCAGAATTCCTGAGCCGGCATGGCTCAGCTTGGAAACCCCTCCCTTATCCCTCAGCATGGCTGGCTCAGGAATTCTGGGAGTTGAAGTCCACGAGTCATAGAGCGGCCTAGGCCTAGGGCAGGGGTAGGCCACCTTGGCTCTTTTATGACTCGTGGACTTCAACTCCCAGAATTCCTGACTCGGCATGCCTCAGCTTGGAAACCTCTCCCTTTTCCCTCAGCGTGGCTGGCTAAGGAATTCTGGGAGTTGAAGTCCACGAGTCATAAAAGAGCCGAGGTTGCCGACCCCTGATCTAGGCGCACCTCAAGAATAAAGGGTGCCTCTTGACTAAGCCTGGGGTGAGGTCCCTTGTCTAACATCCATTTCTTTTTAAACCCTAGTTCTCTGTGCTCGCAGTGATTGCCGCCTCCACGGCCTGTTTCTGTGGAATTGGGTAGGTCTAGTAGTTTAACGAAGAGAAAGACGAGGGGTGATATGATAGCAGGCTTCCAGTATCTCAGGGGCTGCCCCAAAGAAGAGGCAGTCAAGCTATTCTCCAAAGCACCTGAAGGCAGGAGAAGAAGCAACGGATGGAAACTCATCAAGGAGAGAAGCAACCCGGAACTAAGGAGAAATCTCTTTAACAGTGAGGACAATTAACCAGTGGAACAACCTACCTCTAGAAGTAGTGAATACTCCATCACTGAAAAAGAAGCAACCTAGAACTAAGGAGGAATTTCCTGAGAGTGAGAACAATTAACCAGTGGAACAACCTGCCTCCAGAAGCTGTGAATGCTCCAACACTGGAAGTTTTTAAGAAGAGACTGGACAGCCATTTATTTTATTTATTTTATTTTATTTTATTGTATTGTATTTATATACCGCCCTTTCCCGAAGGACTCAGGGCGGTTTACAGGGTGACTAAAAACAAAAAATACAAAAGTTAAAAACAATTTAAAAATTGTATCAATCCCTGAACAAATTAAAAACCCCAATTAAAATGAAAATTAAGATTCTCAGCCTGGGCCAGAGAGCTCGAAGAGCCAGGTCTTCAGGTCCCGGCGGAATGAACGGAGGTCGGGGGCAGTCCTCAGCTCCACTGGCAGCTGGTTCCAGAGGGCAGGCACCCCCACTGAGAAGGCCCTACCCCTGGGTGTTATCCGCCGGCAGTCTTTTACCGGCGGCACCCTGAGAAGACCCTCCCTGTGGGAGCGCACTGGACGAAGGGAGCTCGATGCCGGCAGCAGGTGTTCCATTTGTTTGAAATGGTATTGGGTTTCCTGCCTGAGCAGGGGGTTGGACTAGATGACCTCCAAGGTCCCTTCCAACTTTACTATTATGATTATGATTATGAGACCAGGTCTCTTTGTGGGCAATCTAACTGGATCTGGCAAGACACACCCCGTGTTCTATCCTCGGTTACCTGCTTCTACAGATTTGACCAAAACGATCTGCAGACTGGATTTGTCTTTGAGATTTCCCCCCATGCCAACAGGATACCCGCAAATGAAAACTTCTCAATAGGATGGGTCACAAGGTTAAGTGACATTTAAATTTATGCTTCTAATTATGATGCCAGGCGATTATTGCCACCTTGATCAAAGAAAGCGGGCCCTGTTCTTTTATAGCTCAAGATCCTAGCCAAATGATTAGCTGTGGCAACAAAGAGTAGTTTTCACAAACCCTCAATCTTTAGTAGGCTGTATAACCATGGGTGACATCTGTCAAGTTTTTTTTCCCCTCCCGATTCATCACCAATAGCTGCCCGTGTGACGTGGAAAAGGTAGTTAAAAGCGGAGAACGGGTGTGTTTCTCAGGTCACATTTATATCAGGTGGCATTATGGCTTATCAAACGATCAGATAAAAAGTTGAACGAGAGTCAGAAGCCTCCTCTCCCTGTGGCATTGTAACTGCGCTGTCTGACGAAGAGGCCTGGAAAGTTTGGGCCCATTTCCCAAACTTTTGATTCACCTAATAACAGGACTTGCCCTTCTGAGAACATTGGGCTGGATTTGGTCAGTGGAACTGGTTTTGCTTTTCCCAGGTAAAATTGTATATCAAGCGTGCCTTCCTTTTGCTTAAAAGAGAGAGAGAGAGAGAGAGAGAGAGAGAGAGAGAGAGAGAGAGAGAGAGAGAGAGAGAGAGAGAGACCGATCATGCAATTTGTAGAATGTTTTGAAAATTACTGCAGGAAAAAAAAATGAAATAAAATAAATAAAATAAAATCGCTTTTGAAATGCTGTACTCTGAATTCGTTAACTATCAACCTTAAAAAGAAGAAAACCTGCCTCTTCTCGCTAATGGCCCTCAGCTACAAGTACCCTACTGAAGAGCGTGGAAGGCAAGCGTGCAGCGTTGACTCTGAAACGCAGAAAAGGGCTATTGGCTGCATTGCATTCCGATAGATAAAATGCAGAGGGAAGTAAAAGCAGGAACAATTTCTCTCTTTTAAACACTGCTAAAATGGCTACTTGGAAGCTCGATTTCTTTTTTTGTTTCTGAGCATTTCCCCCCACCCCACCCCCCCTTGGTGCAGCCCTGCCTGAAGTTAAAAGACTTAAAAAGAAAAAAAAGATATCTTAGCGGGATGAGGGAACCACTCACCTCTCTCTTGCACTGGCTGATGCCTCCTGCAGTCAAGCTGCAGTTTTAAGCCTGATCTTTTTGGGGTCTACCTGAAGGTGTAGATAGTGAAAAGGAAGAAGGAAGAGCCCAGAGTAGCTTGCTCAATCAACACGTAGGGCTGAGAAAGGGAAACGGTGGGGAGAAGGGGAGCAAGTCTAACCAGTTCTACCTCCTTTTAAGACCTGTCAATATGCATGTGTGCATGAGCGCCTCTCCCAGCATGCGTTTTTTTTGTTTTGTTTTACAGCTGCAGTAATACTGGAGGATGAAACTCAAATACTTTGGCCCCTGAGGAGAAGGAAGGACTCACTGGAGAAGAGCCTTATGCTGGGAACGGTTGAGGGCAAGAGAAGAAGGGGATGACAGAGAATGAGGTGGCTGGATGGAGTCACTGAAGCAGTAGGCGTGAGCCTAAACCGACTCCAGAAGATGGTAGAGGACAGGAAGGCATGGAGGAACGTTGTCTGTGGGCTCGCGAGGGGTCGGACACGACTTTGCAGCTAACAACAAAAATACTGGAGGAAGAGCTGTTAAGTTAGAGAAGCTTAGTGTCTCACCTGATTAAAAATTTTAATGGGTCATTTAACGGATCTACCCCAAAAGAGAGTTACAGGCCAGGCACGAGACAGCGAGTCAGGATTTAATGGCGACAAGTTTAAGAGGAATTTGGGGATGTCCTGCTTAACAAATCAGGCAGGAATTGAGTATGTCTAGTCTGGTGAAAGAGGGACGCGGTGGCTCAGTGGGTTAGGACGCTCAGCTTGTCGATCAGAAGGTCGGCAGTTTGGCGGGTCGAATCCCGAGTGCCGCGTAACAGGGTGAGCGCCTGTTACTTGTCCCAGCTCCTGCCAACCTAGCAGTTCGAAAGCACGTAAAAATGCAAGTAGAAAACAGGGACCACTCTGGTGGGAAGGTAACAGCGTTCCGTGCGCCTTTGGCGTCTAGTCATGCCGGCCACATGACCACAGAGACGTCCTCGGACAAGCGCTGGCTCTTCGGCTTTGAAACGGAGATGAGCACCGGCCCCTAGAGTTGGAAACAACTAGCACGCATGTGCGGGGGAACCTTTACCTTTTAGTCTAGTGAAAAGGACAAGAAGCAATGGATGGAAACTAATCAAGGAGAGAAGCAACCTAGAACAAAGGAGGAATTTCCTGACAGTGAGAACAATTAACCAGTGGAACAACCTCCAGAAGCGGTGAATGCTCCAACACTGGAAGCCTTTAAGAAGAGACTGGACAGCCCTTTGTCTGAAGTGGTATAGAGTCTCCTGCTTGAGCAGAGGGTTGGTCTAGAAGACCTCCAAGGTCCCTTCCAACTCTGTTATTCTAAGCCCAGATAGAAATCTTCTACAGCTAGTCCTCAACTGACAACAGTTCATTAAGTGACCGTTCGAAGTTACAACAGAACTGAAAAAAGTGACGTTGTCAGAATCCATTTATATCATATTCATAAATGGAATGTTTCAAACATTATTCCCTGGATTCTGCCATCTCCCAAAGAGAAGAGAATAGATGTGTATTGAATCGGTATTAGGCATTTCAAAGGAAAGGAGAAGCCTTTTGAACTGGGGAAACAAAAGGGGGGGCTAGTATCTGGCTTGTGTCATGGAAGAGAGCAATAAACATGAAAGGTCCTAAGTTTCTTTTTCCCACGAGAGGGATGATACGAGGTAAATGATGGGGGGGCTGACCAAATGGGGTTAAGGGGGGTTAAACCGGGAACTCTTTATAAGGGTTTACTTCGTGGAATAATATTAAGTCCTGTCTCATATTCCTACAACCAAGCATGTCATAGTAAAGATTCTTTTTGGAATAGATTTGACTCCCAAGAATTTTGTCTTCCTAAGACGTGGTTTGGGGTGGGTCCTGACACGTATAAGCGTTTTTCACGCTTGAGACCATTGCAGCCTTCCCACGATCACGTGATCAAAATTCAGAGGATTGGTCCTGTCAATTACGGGGAGAGGAAGAGATCAGTCAGGAACTAAGGAATACAGGTAGTCCTTGACCTACAACAATTCATTTAGTGACTGTTCAAAGTTACAATGGCACTGAAAACGGTGACTTATGACCATTTTTAACACTCTTCTTTCCTTCTCTCCTTCCCCTTTCCTTCCGCCTATTTCTTCCTTTCCTTTTTGTCTATTTCCTGTCCTTTCCCTTTCCCCCTTCCTTCCTTCCGCCTATTTCTTCCATTCCTTTCCTCCATTCTTCCTCCTTCCACCTATTTTGTTTCCTTTCTTTACTTTCCTCCACTCTTCCTTCCTTTCACCAATTTCTTCATTCCTTTCTTCTTTCCTCCTTTCCACTTTTCCTTTCCTTCCTTCTGCCTATTTCTTCATTCCTTTCTTCCATTTCCTTTCCTTTCCTCCACTCTACTTCTTTCCTTCCACCAATTTCCTCCTTTCTTCCTTTCCACTCTTTTCCTTTCCTGCCATTCCATTCCTTTTTTTTCTATTTCTTCCTTGACTTGCCTCCACTCTTACCTCCTTCCTTCCACCAATTTCTTCCTTTCCTTCCTTCTGCCTATTTCTCCCTTCCTTCCTTTCTTCCTTTACTTTACTTTCCTCCATCCTCCCTTTCTTCCTTCCGCCAATTTCTTCCTTTCCTTCTTCCAGTTTCCTCCTTCCCTTCCTTGCTTCCTTCCGCCTATTTCAGGGGTCTTCAAACTCGACCCCCTTCATGGCTTGCGGACTTCAACTCCCAGAATTCCTCAGCCAGCTTGCCTGGCTGAGGAATTCTGGGAGTTGAAGTCCACAAGTCAATAAAAGGGCCACGTTTGAAGACCACCACCACCACCCCTCTGGCCTATTTCTTCTTCCCCTTTCCTTCCTTCCCTCCTTCTTTCGTCCCTTCCTCCCACCCACCCCTCTATTTCTTCCCTTCCCCTCCTCTCTCCTCCCCAGCCGGGCCCAAAATGAGGGAAGAGTTTCCCTCATAACGACACCCTCACCAACCCGCCCCGCCCCCCATCTCTATTCAATTCTCCTCCCCGCCGCGTCTTCTCGCGAGACTTCACCCCTTTCCCCGCCGCCATTGGCCCGGGCGCGGCGCGTCGCAGCCGGCATGACGTCATCGGCGCGGGCGGCACCGGCAGCCTCAAGCATGGCTGCCTTCGGCTTAACGGTTGTCCGGCAGTGAGTATCTTGCGCCGGAATGGAAGCCGGGAAGGGTCCCCCTGGGCGAGCCGCTGCCTGGGGCCTCGGAGGATGGGACCTCTTCCCTCTCCGTCCCCCTCCGGGGCTCTTCAGCCGGGCGCTGCGGGTGGCGCAGGGCGTCTTTTGCTCCCGGCGACCTGCCCCGAAGGCAGAGTTGCCCGGTTGTGTTGCCTTCCGTTGTTCTGGGGGCTCCATCCCGGGAGGCTTTCAAGAAGAGACTGGACTGGCCGTCGGTCAGCAATGGCGCAGGGTCTCCTGCTTGGGCTGGGCGGGAGGGTTGGGCTAGATGACCTCCCGGGTCCCTTCCAACTCTCTGATTCTGATTCTGACCCGGTCTCTCCTCCCCAAGCCCGCTCAAGAAGCCCGGAGTCCGGGGTGGACGTTTCCTCGGGGCTGATCCTCACAGAGGGTCGAGAGCGGGGGTCTTGAATCAGCTGGCCAGTTGGCCTAGTGGTTAAGGCAGGGGTCTTCAAACTTGACCCTTTTATGACTTGTCGGAGCCACCTTGTTCTTTCTGTATATAATGTCGGCCTTCCCTCTTAGACCCTTTTCTCGTTGATTGCTTTCGTTGCTGCTGGCAGGCCTTGGTGATTCCAGTCTTCCCCCTCGATCCCATAATACAGGGGGGTGTTCACACTTGGCCCTTTGATGACTTGTGGACTTCAACTTCAAGACGAAAGAGATGGTGTTAGACTTCCGGAGAAAAAAGGACGATCTGTCTCCAAGTTTAAAAAGGACGATCTGTCTCCAAGTTTAAAATGTTGGAGAGAGAAGCAGGGTCTTCATGCTTGTTTCTTAAGTGCTGCTGCTGGAAACAAGAATAGAATAGATCGGGGGTCTTCAAACGTGGCCCTTTTATGACTTGTGGACTTCAACTCCCAGAATTCCTCAGCCAACATGCACACTGGCTGAGGAATTCTGGGAGTTGAAGTCCACAAGTCATAAAAGGGCCACGTTTGAAGACCCCTGCTATAATACTTACTGATCATATATCATTGTCCCTAACCCAAATTATACAGAGCCATGCCAATCTTTCCAGCTAGGAAAAAGACTGGTTTTCCTTGCTTAATCTCTCACAATTCTGGTACATTTTAGTGACATGAGTCCCTGTGATCAAGTCAGAGCTGAGAAGTCATTGGTAGATTTCCTGGACTGAGGCCTGTGCCTCAAGAGAGGCAGGCAACATTTGCTACACAGGGAGCATCCCCACCAGCAGTGTTGGTGTTTGTGTGTGCGTAACGAAATTGTGTGTTTTGTCAGCCAGGAAAGTCTGGGCTGCCTCATCTGATTTATTATTTATTATTATTATTTATTTAGCATATGGCTGGTCACACACCTCATCTGAGTCAGTGCTGTAAGGGCTGGGTAACACTAAAGATTCCCGGCTAAGGAAGAGATTGGACAGCCATTTGTCTGGAATGGTATAGGCTTCCTGCCTGAGCAGGTGGTTGGACTAGATGACCTCCAAGATCCCTTCCAACTTTATTGTTGTTGTTGTTGTTATCTCAATCAGAATTGCTTTTTCTCCTGTTTCTAAGTTTCGGGTTTCTGTTTTCTTTTTTTCCTCACAGTGGAGAAACAAGATACAACAAAGAGAAGATAATGCAAGGTTTGTCTCTCCGGGTGGTTATTAAATCATGGGGCCCTTTATCTCTTTTATTTGGAAATTCAGTACTGATTTTTGCCCAGGTACTGGACAAAGGTACTATTATGTATATCTGAGAAACAACCTAAAAAAAGCACTTTGCTGCTTGCACAATGTGAAGGGGTGTGCGTGCATCATGAAGGCTCCTGAATGTTCCAAGCCAAGTTATTCTCCAAAGCACCTGAAGGCAGGACAAGAAGCAACGGATGGAAACTAGGCAAGGAGAGAAGCAACCTAGAACTAAGGAGAAATTTCCTGACAGTGAGAACAATTAACCAGTGGAACAACCTGCCTCCAGAAGCTGTGAATGCTCCAACACTGGAAGTTTTTAAGAAGAGACTGGACAGCTGTTTGTCTGAATTGGTCTAGGGTTTCCTGCCTGAGCAGGGGGGTTGGACTAGATGACCACTGAGGTCCCTCCCAACATTATTATCATCATCATCTTCATCACCTTTTGTGACCTGACAAGCAAAGTCAAGGGAGGAAGTCAGATTCACTTAACAACTGGGCTACTCACTTAACAAGTCTAGCGACTCACTTAACAACAGTGGCCAGAAAAATTGTAAAATGGGGCAAAACTCAACTGTTTTACTTAACAGCCGAAACTTTGGGCTCCATTGTCGCAAGTCGAGGACCGCCTGTAGTTTCAAGATGGCTGTCCCTGGGGGGGGGCTGCAATGTTGTCAGAGGGGATCTGTGAAAGCTTGATGCAGATTGATGCTTTAAATCGGGCATCTACAAACTTGGCCCTTTGATGACTTGTGGACTTCAACTCCCAGAATTCCTCAGTCGGCCATTTTGATGAAACTGCAAGCTTGGATCCAGACCAGGGGTCTTCAAACTTGGCCCTTTTATGATTTGTGGACTTCAACTCCCAGAATTCCTCAGCCAGGCACGCTGGCTGAAGAATTCTGGGAGTTTTAAAGTCCACTAGTCATCAAAAGGCCGAGTTTGAAGACCCCTGATTTAACCTCTTTGTGATTCTACACTTGCAGCTTTGATGATTGTGAGTCTCTGCCTCCTGACCCCACGCTTGAAACAGGCCAGCACAGAGCCTGTTTATCTTCTTCCATGCTGTTTCTTGAGCCAGCGACCTAGATGGCCCTTCACAAGATGGTGTAACTAAACAAGATGTTTTTAAGTTAGGATCACATAAGGCAAAAGAAAGGAACATGCCTTTAGCTACATCTGTTGACTTCTTCTAGAGATGGCTGACCTTTTTCAGAAGGGCCTGCCTTTTGTAACTTAATGCTTGTCCCTGATCTCTGGAGAGGATCAACCGATGGCTCAAACATGTTTGTTCTAACCGTCAGATGCATTCCCAGTGTGGCTCTTTGCAGGTCAGGGTGTGGACGAGCCTCTGTCAGACACTGGATTCAAGCAAGCCAACGCAGCTGGGATGTATCTCCGTCATATTAGATTTACTCATGTCTTCACCAGTGACCTGCTTCGGGCAAAGCAGGCAAGTATATTGTGGGTGAAATTGTGCACGGACAAATACTTAAGACTTTTTGGAAGACAAATTTAATAAAAGACAGTCACTTGTCTGAAATGGTATAGGTTTTCCTGCTTGAGCAGGGGGCTGGACTAGAAAGCCTCATAGGTCCCTTCCAGCTCCTATTCTATTCTATTCTATTCTATTCTATTCTATTCTATTCTATTCATTTCTATTCTATTCTATTTGTTTCTATTCTATTCTATTCTATTTTCTATTCTATCCTATCCTATCCTATCCTATTCTGTTCTTTATTCCTATTCCTATCCTATCCTATCCTTATTCTATTCTATTCTATTCTATTCTATTCTATTCTATTCTATTCTATTCCTTATTTCCTATTCTCCTGTTCTGTTCTATTTTATTCTATTCCTTATTATTTCCTATTCTCTGTTGTGTTCAATTCTATTCTATTCCTTATTATTTCCTATTCTCTATTCTGTTCTACTCTACTCTAAAAGGTCAAGGTAAAGTTTCCCCTGCACGTGTGTGCTAGTCGTTTCTGACTCTAGAGGCCGGTGCTCATCTCCGTTTCAAAGCCGAAGAGCCAGCGCTTGTCCGAGGACGTCTCCGTGGTCATGTGGCCGGCATGACTAGACGCCAAAGGCGCACGGAACGCTGTTACCTTCCCACCGGAGTGGTCCCTATTTTTCTACTTGCATTTTTACGTGCTTTCGAACTGCTAGGTTGGCAGAAGCTGGGACGAGTAACACTGTTAACTCTACTATATTACATTATATTATATTATATTATATTCCTTATTATTTCCTATTATCTGTTCTGTTCATTATTTCCTATTCTCTGTTCTATTCTATTCCTTATTATTTCCTATTTTCTGTTCTGTTCTACTCTGTTCTATTATTATTTCCTATTCTCTATTCTAGCCATATTTTCTATTCTATTCAGTAATAATTCTAGGAGTTTGTTTTCTCAATTCATTTTTTTTGTGGGATAATGCTATAAAATCATAACCTTTACAATGATTAGTGAATCGAGTGACAATACAGTCTGAAAATTGCATTCTAATATAGTGAAAAATATATATGACATAACAAGGTGGACCCTTTAGACACTGAAATGGCCCTGCCTTGATGCTGGTGTCAGTATTTCTGGAAAAAGAAAGCTCCAGAAGAATGGGTGTGTGTGTGGGGGGGTCTTGCTGCTACATTTCTCATGTCTGCTAAGTGGTCTGTGTATTCTTTTTCCGGTTGTCCACAGTTCTTTCTTGTATTTCCGTTTTGTGTTCTTTTTTTTAATTTGTAAACCGCCCAGAGTTATTCAGGGATCAGCCTCTAAATCTGGAAATGGATTTTTTTTAAAAAAAAAATAAAAATAAAACAATAATCTTTTCCAACATTCATTTTAACATTTCAGACCACAGCCTCCATTCTTAGAAATAGCCAGCACTGCAAAGAGATTCCTGTAAAATGCGATCCCCGCCTTCGAGAACGGGTGAGTATTTCCTTGCCCCTAGATTAGAAGATCAATACCAGGTTTCATGGCTGCATCGTCACAATAAGAGCTGAGTAGAATGGGGTTAGGGTTAAGGCCAGACCTCTCTGCTTCCGTTGGCTGCCTTGGTTTGCAAATTGCAGTTCTGTACATGTGCAGGGACCACCGTTAGGAGGACGGGCAGCTGTTCCTCTTCCAAAAAAGGGGCCTCAGCCAATCTAATCCAAGGAAACAGTCCTTGTCGAGAATGGAATGGAATAGAGAATGGAATAGAATAGAATAAAATAGAACAGAACACAATTAGAACAGAGTAAACAGAAATAGAATAGAATAGAATAGAATAGAATAGAATAGAATAGAATAGAATAGAATAGAATAGAATAGAATAGAATAGAGAATGGAATAATAGAATAGAACAGAATAGAAGCTGAAAGGGACCTTGGAGGTCTTCTAGTCCAGCTCCCTGTTCAAGCAGGAGAAACTATACCGTCTCAGACAAGTGACTGTCTAGCCCAGGGGTAGGCAACCTCGGCTCTTTTATGACTCATGGACTTCAACTCCCAGAATTCCTGAGCCAGCCATGCTGAGGGAAAAGGGAGAGGTTTTCAAGCTGAGCCATGCTGACTCAGGAATTCTGGGAGTTGAAGTCCATGAGTCAGAAAAGAGCCGAGGTTGCCTACCCCTGGGCTAGCCTCTTCTTTAAAATCTCCAGTGATGGGGCGCCCACGATTTCAGGAGGCAAGTTTAACGTCCTGGGATTGCAAGAAGGCAAGCTCTGATCAGACGTGAGAATGGTGGGTGAACCTGAGGTGAGACAGAGGACAAGCAGTTCCTTTGTGGACTCGGGAGCTGCCTCAGAAAGCTGCTTTGCTTCCTTCCTTCTCCAAAGGAGAAGGGAAGTGTGTCTGCCACGGGCCGCCCTTCAGCATAGGGATACTAGCGCTGCATCGTGGCCACCATCATCGCTACATCATTCTCTCTCCTGTCTTGACAGAAATACGGAGTGGCAGAAGGAAGGCCTCTCGGCGATCTTAAGGCCATGGCCAAGGAAGCCGGGGAGCCATATCTGTCTTTTACCCCTCCCGGAGGAGAAACCCTGGATGAAGTAAGGATTCTGTTGGGGTTTGTGGCCCGTTGGGAATCTTTATGCACTTGTGAATGGCTGAGATGGCTAACTCGTAGCTGGCTGACCGGCCGTACTCAGCGTGGGGTGCTCAATGGAACCGCATCTACACGGAGGGAAGTGTGTAGTGGGGTGCCCCAGGGCTCCGTTCTGGGCCCAGTGCTCTTCAACATCTTCATCAACGATTTGGACGAGGGGATAGATGGGGAACTCATCAAATTTGCAGACGACACCAAGCTGGCAGGAATAGTCAATACTCCAGAAGATAGGCTTAAGATACAGAAGGATCTGGACAGACTCGAACACTGGGCACTATCTAACAAAATGAAATTCAATGGTGAAAAAAGTAAGGTTCTACACTTAGGCAGGAAAACTCAAATGCACAGGTATAGCATAGGTGGTACCTTGCTCAATAGTAGCAACTGTGAGAGGGATTGTCCTAGTGGACAATCACTTCCCAAGGACCTGGGATAGGCAGATGTGGATGTTTGATGGTGTTACAGATCTCGTCGCAGGATGGAAGCAGTTCCTAGTAAGGCCGCCTTTTGCAATTGACTGATGGCGAATATGTCAATGCCGATGATGGTGTCCAAGTGGTGCTCCAGTTGTTTTGGGATTATTATTATTATTCATGAAACTCAATCAACTGAACTTTCAATTTGACTGCCACTAATGGTTGACACGGGTTGTTGTTATTATTATCATCATCATCATCATGGTTATTGTTATTACTATTAAAGGTAAAGGTTCCCCCGCACATGCGTGCTAGTCGTTTCCGACTCTAGGGGCCGGTGCTCATCTCTGTTTCAAAGCCGAAGAGCCAGCGCTTGTCCGAGGACGTCTTCGTGGTCATGTGGCCGGCATGACTAGACGCCAAAGGCGCACGGAGCGCTGTTACCTTCCCACCGCAGCGGTCCCTATTTTTCTACTTGCATTTTTTACGTGCTTTCGAACTGCTAGGTTGGCAGAAGCTGGGACGAGTAACAGGCGCTCACTCTGCTACGCGGCACTCGGGATTCGACCCGCCAAACTGCCGACCTTCTGATTGACAAGCTCAGCGTCCTAACCCGCTGAGCCACCGCGTCCCTTGATGTTATTACTATTACAATTACTATTTATTGATGAATATGAACCAGGGCCTTGGAACATCCAGGTTTCATTTCTGCCAAGGTGGAAAATGGAGACCTGAAGCCAAAATTTGTTGGAAGTTCAGATGTGCAACTCAGAAACAGAGAGAATCTGAGCAGGCACTTCAGGGGTCAGTCACCTTAATTTAAAAAAAAAATCACCTATCCTGCAAATAACTTTGCAATGCTTCCGTTCCGGCTTCTGTTCCCTTTAGGTAAAAGCCCGCGTCAAGGATTTTTTCGAAGACATTTGCCATCTGGTTGCCCGGGAGGCCTGCCCAGAAAACCAGCGTCCCCCAAGGGCAGAATTCAACGCAGGAACGGCGGAAGGAACTTCCACCCCTTCGTTGGCGAACCAGCAGGGTGGCCTTGCCCGTGAGGCTAACTCCGAAGGAGCCGCCGGAGGTCTGGCAGCCAACCTCCTGGTTGTGAGTCATGGGGCCTACATGAGGAACTGGGTGGGCTACTTGGTCTCAGACCTGCGGTGCACTTTGCCAGCCGCGTTGACCAAGGCCGAATTGTCTTTGCTGACGCCCAATACCGGGATGAGCCGCTTCCTGGTAAAACTGGAAATGAGAGAGGACGGCCTTCGGCCGAAAATCCACTGCCTCTTTCTCAACCGAAGTGACCACTTGCAGGCCCTGAGTGACAGCTGAGAGCGTGCAGCTGGAAAACTCAAGGCAGGCAGAAATTGCATGTTCCCCCTGCGGCCTCGCAATCATCTTTTCAGTCGTGCTTGAAAACCTAGCACAAGGGCTCTTCAGGCTGGGCCCTTTCATGACCCGTGGAGTTCAACTCCCAGAATTCCTCAGCCAGCATGCTTGGCTGAGGAATTCTGGGAGCGGTCTTCAAACCTGGCCCTTTTAGGACTCGTGGACTTCAACTCCCAGAATTCCTCAGCCAGCATGCCTGGCTGAGGAATTCTGGGAGGGGTCTTCAAACTTGGAATTTATGACTTGCGGACTTCAACTCCCAGAATTCCTAAGCCAGTGTGCCTGGCTGAGGAATTCTGGGAGGGGTCTTCAAACTTAGAATTTATGACTCATGGACTTCAACTCCCAGAATTCCTAAGCCAGCGTGCCCGGCTGAGGAATTCTGAGTGGGGTCTTCAAACTTGGCCCTTTTATGACTCGTGGACTTCAACTCCCAGAATTCCTCAGCCAGCGTGCCACGCTGGCTGAGGAATTCTGGGAGTTGAAGTCCACGAGTCATGAAAGGGCCAAGTTTGAAGAAGCCCTGACCTAGCACGTTGGAAAGAGTTTTCTGCTAAGGAATTTAAAGCTTCATTTGGCTTCTGCCTTTCTTTGCCCATTCGCTCTCCTTGGAGGGGAAGAAAAGAAATGTTGGGGGGGGGAAGGAGAAGGAAGCAGGATTGGCTGGCGGGAAAAGGTTCCATTCTGGAGAAGCTTCTGGAACCAACCGCTCTTCTAAACGCTCTCCTGGAGCCAATTAAGGAAAGGGCAGAATTTGAACACCGCGAAATAAATTAACAGGCGATCTTGAGCTTAGCGTTCCCCTACCTTTTCCGGCTGGGTGGTCCGGCAGCAGCAATGGGGGAGAGGGGATGGATTCAGGTGTGCGCGGGCCACTTTCACAAAGGCAGCTGTGTGCAAAACCATCCCCCCCTTCGCTACCCACCCACCCACCATCTCCGCTGGTCCGGAAAAGGTTAGGGTTTTTACAAATGCATGCACACACATGCATTTGCCCACCGCTTCGGTGGCCCGCTTCCATAGGGGCCACGGTGGGGGTGGGGTGGGGTTGGGGACCCCCTTTTTTTAGGCAATTTAATCAGGATCGGACCCTGAGCCAGAGCGTAACCCAGCTTGCCTTTTTTTTAAGAGCAGGCCTCTAAAAGGGTAAAACTGGATCTCTGCGCGACGGAACATGGCGTGGGACGATCCCCACGGCAGAAAGCTTTGACGGAGCAGCTTCGCCTAAGAGAGCGAAAGGAAAGAAAATAAATCCTTATCCTTTGTTTCCATCCTTTTAAATAGCTTGGGTAACTTAGAACTCTTTCGTGACGGTTTTTAATAAAAAAATAAAAGAGACGAAAGCAGGCTGAGAAAAGCCGCTGAGCCAGTCCGACTTTGCTTGAGGAGGCCCACTGATGTGCTAAGACGGGGGGGGCTGGCTTTCCCACTTGGCCCCTTTGTGACTCGTGGACTTCTGGCTGGGGAATTCTGGGAGCTTGAAGTCCACGAGTCATAAAAGGGCCAAGTCGGAAGACCCCTGTCCCTAAGAGGACTCAAGTTTGCTTTAGCAGAAATTGCACAAGGGTGGAATTTACCCTATTCTCATTGCAAGGCATTATCCGTGAATAACAGTGCAGTATATGTCTCTCTTTGTGTGTGTGTGTGTGTGTGTGTGTGTGTGTGTGTGTGTGTGTGTGTGTGTGATTGTGATTTTTCTTTCCCCCCCCCAAAAAAAAGAATCCTATACAGCCGAACCACACTCTTAAGTTGTAAGCAGGATATGAAGTTGTTAATTTTTGACAACCTACTTCCAAAACCATCAGAGAATTGAGGGATTAACGCTGGTGCTTCAACCCACTCCTCTGTAGTCGTTACTGAGAAAACGATTGTGCACTCGGGTGGGGTTTTTTTTTTTGGGGGGGGAGGTTTGGTCACCTTGTGTTGGCCAGTAAAGCTATTGCTGTAATGTGAATTATTCTGATACGGTCCAATACTCGCGGGCATTAGACTTCAACCGTGACGATTCTGTTGTGAGACCCAGTCCCTTATTCTTGGGAGATGAGATAACGCGTTTCTCTGTAACGTGGAGACCAAGCGCACGAGTCTTTTATGTTGCAAGCTGACACTCGGAAATTGGTTTCTGGCTTTGTGAAGGCTTAGATGTTCTGTCACCCACATGCCAAAGACGAAGAAGATGTAACACGGGGGTCTGCAAACTTGGCCCTTTTATGACACGTGGAGTTTAACTCCCAGGATTACTCAGCCAGCGTGCCCGGCTGAGGAATTCTGGGAGAGATCTTCAAACTCGGCCCTTTTATGACTCCTGGACTTCAACTCCCAGAATTCCTCAGCCAGCGTGCCCGGCTGAGGAATTCTGGAAGAGATCTTCAAACTCGGTCCTTTTATGACTCCTGGACTTCAACTCCCAGAATTCCTCAGCCAGCGTGCCTGGCTGAGGAATTCTGGGAGAGATCTTCAAACTCGGCCCTTTTATGACTCCTGGACTTCAACTCCCAGAATTCCTCAGCCAGCGTGCCCGGCTGAGGAATTCTGGGAGGGGTCTTCAAATTCGGCCCTTTTATGACTCCTGGACTTCAACTCCCAGAATTCCTCAGCCAGCGTGCCCGGCTGAGGAATTCTGGGAGGGGTCTTCAAACTCGGCCCTTTTATGACTGGTGGACTTCAACTCTCAGACTTCAACTTGTGGGAGTTGGAGCCCACGAGTCATAAAAGGGCCAAGTTTGAAGACCCCCGATGTAACACTTCGCCAAGTCATATTTGTAGAAAATGCAATTAGATCAATCAAGCTCTTTTTCTCCACCTCCTTTCCTGCGATGGCATTAAAAGAGTCAATGGCCTCACCTGTTTGGGCCAAGGGTCCTGGAATTAATTTAATTTAATTTCATTTTATTAAATTTATATACCGCCCTTTCCCGAAGGACTCAGGGCGGTTTACAGGGTATTTAAAATCAAACAGTACAAAATACAAAAGTTATGTAGGAATGTGTCAGAAGGAGCATCAAACATTGACTTTCAACTCCTAGATAGAAAATATATACCTCCAAATATCCTTGCCTTGCCTGCGCTGTGGACTCTGAATTTCAGATATGCAAAATCAGAGGTCTTGTTTTTCCTGTATGTGTATTTAAGAGGCATAATTTTTTTTTTCAGTCAGTTGGTTGTTCTTTGTGTTTGTTTGACCTCAAGCCCGTCATGCAAGCCTACGATTTCCTTTGTTTAAATTATCGACTGCTCTGCATTTCCTTTTAACGTATGCAAAACACCTGCCTCATTTACTGAGCCTTCAGATAATTGTTTTTGTTCTTCGTTCTAATAATGTTACTTTCGAGATCATTAAAATATACCTTTTTGAGTGAGCCACAAAAGATTTTTTTATTCTATTTTTTTTTTGTAAACTGCCCACCCCCCTCAAAAAAAAAACCTCTGGCGACATTAATGAGAGATGGAGGATGGCAGAGCGTCACAGTAGGCTAGGGTTGTGGTTAATTAAAAGGAGAGCATTGCAGTGAATTAAAACAGGAATGTTTAATAAAGGTGAAACGTTTATTTTGTCTTTGTCGAGAGACAGAACTGAGGGGCAGAATAACAAACAAATACTCATAAATAATTCAAATGAATAAATATGGGAAATAAAAAAAAATACATTGCCTTCTCGTTATCTGCAACTCTGTTCCCCTCCAACTGATTGTTAATAACTCATTTTACAATTTTTTTTTTTGCCGTAACAAATCACTGTAAAGCGATTCATATGATTGTTAGGTAAATCCTCCATTGGGTTTGCTTGACCTGGATTTGAACCCCAGCCCGGAGGGATGGATGCCGGCTAATGCTTTAACAGACCACAAAGCTGCTTTATGGAGCATCCTAACTCCATTCTCCTGGAACTGGACGCATATCTCCCTGTTCCGCTCCATCTGGTTGTTGATAACCCATGCCAAGAAACCAGGATTTGACATTTCCTGCGCAAAGCCTACCTTTGGCCAACAGGTTGATAGGATGGGTCAATGTGCTGAATCCAGCTAAGGTTAGTCCTGAGGGAATCCTGCCAAGATCCAAAGGAAGATCCTAGCTGAATTGGACCCCTTATACTCGTTTGTGGATATTGTGAGATAATTGGGTCATGTCACATGCTGTTTTGGAATAGGGCTGTGTCAAGGTTATGATTTAATAGCTAACCAGCTTATGTAAAGTAAGATGTAACGGTGGGAATGACTCAGCAGGGTCTGTGTCTCTTTAAGAGCCAGCAGGGTCTGTGTCTCTTTAAGAGCCAGCAGGGTTTGTGTCTCTTTAAGAGCAAGCTGGGTCTGTGTCTACAAAACCAAGCCTTCCTTAACTCTTCCTAGGCTGACCAGGTAATTATACGTGGGGGACCGGTAAGCATCGTAGTCGTTTTCAAGTATCGTGTGTTTAAAAATGCCGTCCTCGTTGCCGGAGAAACGCTAAAGAAAAGAGAAACACAAACGAAACAAGGCAGCCAGGCTCCAGGTTTCTCATTTCAGATTAGCAAGGACTGGTGTCGGGACCAGGAAGAGGAATGCCCAGCTATCACCCCTTATTCTGAACAATTCATCTGAAGAAAAGGGGGGGGGAATGGAATTTAGCTTCCTTTGACGATTCGGGAGAAAGTCCGATTCCCGTACGTCGTCCTCGGGTTCAGGAATTCCATTTAGGGCTAGGAAACTTTCTACTGAGCGTAACCCCGCTGGGGTCTTGGTCTTCGGGCCTGGTCAAGCAGGGGTGGAGCTCCCCTTCGGGAGCGGCATCGGGCATCTTTCCAGCCAAGATGCCCCCGCACAGGTTGTCCTCATTCCTGGGCTCCTCATCCTCAGGCTCCGCTTGCTGAGGCCTTGGCGCGCTGAACTGGACCAAGGGGATTTCGTTCCTTCTGGTTAAAAACTGAGAAAAAGGCGGTAGCTTCCTACGGGGGACCAAGGCTTCCTTAACACTCCCTAGGCTGACCAGGAAATTATGCCTGGGAGAGTGGTAAGCATCGTAGCCATTCTCAAGCATCGTGTGTTTAAAAATGCAGTCCTCGTGGCCGGAGGAACGCTGAAGGAAAGAGAGACAAACAAAAGAAGGCAAAGAAAGAGGTGAAAAACCAGCCCCCCCCTTTCCCGGCGAAGAATTAACTTAAGCACTGGATGTTTCCCAAATACTTGTTCTCTCGACCTCTTTCGGCTATTTGATTTCACGGTTCTTACCTCTCAGAAGAGTTTGGTTTGCAAGAGATGCACAGCCATCTCTAGCACACAGAGGATCGTTCAGCTTGGGACAGTCCACTTAGCGTCCGACGTTACGACGGTACTGCAAAAAAGTGACTTACGGCCATTTTTCACATCCCCATGGTCACGTGGTTTGCATTCGGATGCTTGCCAACCGGTTCGTATTTATGACAGTCGCAGCGTTCCCCCTCCCACCCCCCGCCGGGGGTCAGGTGCTCCCGTTTTGCATCCTTCTGACAAGCAAAGCCAAGGGGGAAACTGGCTTCCCTTAACAACCGTGGTACTGACTTCACAACTGCAGTGATTCCCTAAACAACGGTGGCGAGAGGGCGTAAAATGGGGCCGAAGTCACTTAACAAATTTCTCACATAAAAATACCTGTACTGAACTAATCTTTAAATAGCCTGGAGATTTGATAGAACCGGACAGATGTCTGCAATCCTGTAGAGACGGTAATTTTTTTTTTAAAAAAAAGGGGGGAGGAGGGAGGGGTTTAAGTCAGACTCAAGCACAGGATTGCTTCAAAATCTCATAACATATTATGAGTATGGATATGAATAAAATGAAATTAAAAGACGCTTGCTCCTGGGGAGGAAAGCCATGACAAATCTAGACAGTACACTAAAAAGCAGAGACATCACCCTGCCAACAAAAGTGCGTATAGTCAAGGCTATGGTCTTCCCAGTTGCAATGTATGGCTGTGAAAGTTGGACCATAAGAAAGGCTGAGCGCCAAAGAATTGAGGGCTTTGAACTCTGGTGCTGGAGAAGACTCCTGCGAGTCCCTTGGACTGCAAGGCGATCAACCCGGTCAGTCCTAGAGGAGATCAACCCTGACTGCTCTTTAGAAGGCCAGATCCTGAAGTGGAAACTCAAATCCTTTGGCCACCTAACGAGAAGGAAGGACTCACTGGAGAAGAGCCTCATGCTGGGAAAGATTGAGGGCAAGAGAAGAAGGGGACGACAGAGAAGGAGGTGGCTGGATGGAGTCACTGAAGCAGGAGGCGTGAGCTGAAAGGAATTCCAGAAGATGGTAGAGGACAGGAAGGCCTGGAGGAACGTTGTCCGTGGGGTCACGATGGGTTGGACATGACTTCACAGCTAACAACAACAAATGAATAGAATAGAATAGAATAGAATAGAATAGAATAGAATAGAATAGAATAGAATAGAATAGAATAGAATAGAGCTGGAAGGGACCTTGGAGGTCTTCTAGTCCAGCCCCCACTCAAGCAGGAGAACCTAGACCATCTCAGACAACTGACTGTCTAGCCTCTTCTTAAAAACCTCCAGCGATGGAGTGCCCACAATTTCTGGAAGCAAGCTGTTCCACTGGTTAATTGTCCTCACTGTTAGGCAGCTTCACCTATCATGTTCAGTTCGCTGTCAGTGGCCCAGTGGATCAGGCCCCTTCCATGTAGAAGAGCAGGCAGTGTTGGAGACGGTGGAATTTAGTGCATC
The DNA here is from genome assembly GCF_947247035.1 of Vipera ursinii. NCBI lineage: Eukaryota > Metazoa > Chordata > Lepidosauria > Squamata > Viperidae > Vipera > Vipera ursinii. Next base: position 2,614,648 of record NC_139515.1, read on the forward strand.
ATAAACTTAAGAGTCATTGCATTCCCACAAAGGTTGTCAATCCAATCCTCTTGAATCCCCCTTGACTCTTATCTGGGATCAATTTAGCACTGACCCGTTACTTGACTTCTGTGTAGCTGATTGGACAATACACTTTTTGAACTGCAACTTAACCTGCGGTCCTGATCCTAGGTGCCTGACCTCCAAGTTCTTCCTAGATGAATTACAACACGCTGTGGATGTTCTAGAACAGGGGTCCCCAACCCCGGTTTGTGGAGCGGGAGCAGGGCCGCGGCATGCCAGCAACCGGTCCGCACAAACCAGCAAAGCCCCATCCGCGGGATGCAGGCAGCACACAAAACCACACACACACCCCTCCAGTCCGCAGAAAAACCCCTCTCCATGGAACCGCTGGTCCCTGGTGCCCAAAAGGTTGGGGGTCCCCCAACCTAGAAGGAAGATGTGGGCGCCCCGGAGCTATGGAACCAGTTACCGGTTGAGCTCCGGACGGCGCCCGATCTTCGCTCCTTTCGCCGCGATCTGAAAACATACCTGTTCGAACAAGCTGGCCTGGCCTGAGGGGGGATTGGTGGGGTTTTTTATTTTCATTTTATTGGGGTTTTATTAATGTATTTATTGTTTTTATGGGCATGTATTTAATTACTTTTTAATTTTTGTAACTGTGTTTTATTCTTGCCCTGTACACCGCCCTGAGTCCTTCGGGAGAAGGGCGGTATAGAAATATTAATAAATTAAATTAAATTAAAACTTCACATCATGTTACGTCACCGGATCTCCAGACAAAGGAACAAACATTCCCTGGTCACAACTGCCAGGACTTGAGCATAGTATAATTGTGTGCTTCCCCTTCGTAGGCAAAAAAAAAAAACACCAATTTTAATTCTCACAGCCCAGCTCCTTCATGGCTTGGCTGCGCTAAGAATGAAGTCAAATGATCCCAAATGAATTTTGGGACTCACCAGTCCAAAGAGATTTCCATTCGTGTCCATACAAAGGAGGAGTCCACTCCTAGCACCAGTGATCATTACATAGCCTGGCCGCACGGTTTTGATCACCAAAGCACCTGAAAGCAGAGGGCTTAAATATGTGGAGGACTCTTCCTACATCTCTTATGCCAGAAAGGGCAAAACTCAAATACCGGAATACTGTTATTTGGTTCCTCCCAGGCCTTCCCAAATTCTGGCCATTCGTAGCAAAGCATTTGCCACAATCTCAGTCAAAAGGAGAAACCACCTTTCTAACTCTTTAAGAAATTCCATTCCATTCCATATTCTATTCCATGCCATGCCATGAAATGCCATTCCATATTTTCTCCTCTTCTCTTCTCTTCTCTTCTCTTCTCTTCTCTTCTCTTCTCTTCTCTTCTCTTCTCTTTTCTTAATTTCTACTCTGCCCTACCCTACCCTACCCTTCCCTATTCTATTCTATTCTATTCTATTCTATTCTATTCTATTCTATTCTATTCTATTCTATTCTACTCTACTCTACTCTACTCTACTCTACTCTACTCTACTCTACTCTACTCTACTCTACACCACTCTACTCTACCCTACCCTA